>NW_006443567.1:3862238-3872884 GCF_000325575.1 Pteropus alecto
ATATATATATTTTAAAAGCAATGGTTAAAGGAATCAAGTAGGAAATTTCCAAAATCACTTAGCTACTCTTTCCATTCATCTGGAAAAAGATGCTAATATTACCTTGTTGAATTCTCTTTAATCAGCAGATGGAAGGAAGTGGAAGGGGTAAATGCGGGTGTTGAAAAATGACCCTTTTAATAGATCCCTTAACTTGTCTTCATTTGTCATCTCTGCACTTTTTTGGTAATTATTTTTGCTGTTATCTTTCTTGCAAGTGATGTACATTCTTGAGCATTGCCCCCCATCCCCCCCTCTCCCCCGGCCTGCAAAAGTCCTCATTCTTTTGCTCTGTGCTGCAGTTTCTTATTTTGTCTTTGAGCTCCCTCTGCTGGTAACAAGAAGGCTACAGAGTTGGTTTCTTCTAGAGTCAATAACAGAGTATACAGGATGGAAATAACCACATTAAAACGGCAACCCTTTCTCTTTTTCAGTTAGAGAAAATTGAATTGTGTCTTGATTCATACATTTTATTGAAATCAATAATCATGGAATTTATCGGGCACAGTCTGAATGACTGATTCAATCAAAATCCATGTTAACAAAGGAGCAATGTGGTTACTTAACTCTTTCATCCTAAATATTGGATCTCTGCAAAAGTTCATGTTGCCTTTGCACATTCTCTTGATTTCTGATTTGGACATGATAAGATATGTAGATGTGTGTTTTCAAAGCAACAAAACAATAGATGATGCATGTCAGTGCATCTATTCCTTTCACCTTTTCTTTTAGATTCTTTTAAAAGTACATTTGAAGGTGATAATATTTATTTTCAACACAACTTAAGTCATGATTTTTTTTCTAATTATTGGATGTTCACTAGAAATTATTGATTAAGGATTGATTCTCCAGATAAATTTATATAGCACCAATTTGAAGGGGAGGGTAAGACTTACAGGTCCCCCCACATATAACTTTAACATCCAAAGGCGCTCTCTTGTTTGTCCTGAACTGCAACTGAACTGGCTGTATGACCTTGAGAAAGGAGCTTAACTTTTATGGATTTATTTCATTGAATACAGAATAAAGAAATTATATGAGGCCATCACTAATGATTTGATGATTTGGTGTTAATTGATGTATTATCCACATAAAGGCTTTCCCAACAAAAGTTTTCTAGTAAAGATTTATCTGAACATTTAAACTTCTTTATTTTACATTTTACAATTTGGATGTTTTATGTTTTGGCATTCGAAAGAAACAAACAATGCATTTTATGGAAAATTGCCCATCATTAGCAGTAAACACTTTTTAAATATACACTTGATTGTTTTATGAACAGTCTCTAGGAGGCTGAAAATAGCTAAGGTGATGTGTAACCAAAGTGGAGATGTAATAATTACAAGGGTAAAACAGAAGAAGGTCTGAAAGGAATCTTTTCTTCTTGAAATTTGCCTGTGAGTGGAAGTAGCTGGCTATTGGAAATCTTCCCCAAAGTTACCTATCCAGCAGAGTGACATATTACTAATAAGATTAAAGTATCTTCTTAGGAAGTAGCCAAACTTAAATACGATCAGTGTAAAATAAGTTATCAACTTGGAAGTTATAACAAGTTCTACAAATCTATTAAAATGGGAAGGATCGTATAATGACAAGTACCAATTATAGGGCAATCATGTCAAAGTCCAGATAAAGGATAACTAGTGTGAGCCCTTGTCAGTGTCTCCAGCTATGTCTGGGAAGATAGTGCTGTAACCACTTAACACCTGGTTTGGAAGCACTTGGAGTAGAGGGAGCACTTGCCATCAAAGCTTATGACCTTTCTGCATCCACTTTCAATCAGGACATCATTCTCATCAAGCTATATTTAGATCTTGTGATTTCTCTTCTGGGCTTATTTGGCCAACGGGGGCATTTCAGATTCTTTGTAACTTTTATTTATCATTCTAAGTTAATAGATTAAATGTGTGATTTATCAAGTCTAATGAGAATGTAGGTAACATGAGCTGAATCATTCCTTTATGAGATGATCATCATCATTCCAGAAAAATACGGCTCAAAAGTAAAAGGTCAGACCTTCCACAAAAGGGATAGCATGTCTTAATGTCTATCCAATTTCCAATTCTTAACTCCCTCATTCTCAAAGACTCCTATATCATCAATATTGTGTGTGTAAGACCACTCCTGGACTTTATAACTAAGAAATGTTCCAGCTCTTAAATCTCAAATGTTAATACCATTCTCAGAGTTACCTTTCATATAGCTCTCACTCTCTTTACTAGTGCTCGTCACCCTTACTGAAAGACTCTGTTTCCTTGACTCCTTCATTTGCCCCCAGTTTAGAAGTCCCTCAGAGTGCTACTTTCTTACCAATGCTGCCTGGAGCCCATGGTCAATAATATGAATTTCTGTTTCATCAGCCCTCTCAACTCCCATCCCTGTTTTAGTTTTCTTTTGTGTTTAGCTAATATTTATTGAAGGCTTACTAAGCATCAGGCAATTTACATTGATTCTTCCATTTGATTTTACCAATCCTATTAGGGTTGTGTCTCCATTTTATACATGAGGAACTTAAGTTTTTGAGAGGATAAGGAGGTTGTCCAAGCTCACACAATATAGCAGAGCTAGGACTCAAATTATGTCTGTGTCTAAAATTTTCACCCTTAACCACAATGCAATACTGCCCCCTGCTGCTGTACCTGCCTTACAAATTCTTAGCAAACTGTTTTCCTCATTTTTAGGGAGAGCTGGCAAAGAAAATCTCATAAAATTGTGCAGATGAATGCCTCCACAAACCCTTGATTTTTTTTTACCTCAATTGAGTCCTTCAGAGTGTATATCCATCCCTTTACTTATTATTAATTCATCCCTATTTCTCAAAATAAGATTTCCAAACCTTTGCCCTTTTACTCAAGTTTTCTACCCAATTCCCAATTCCCAACACCCTCACTCTCAAAGACTCCTATATCGTGAATTTTGAGTCCACTGGGATGAGATTCTTCATCTTTCCAGTATTCTAACTACAGATTTTTTCTCTATATCCATTTGTTCTTTTTCCCAATATTATGAGTGTGTCTTTCTTCCTACTGAATGTTAGCCTCTTCACTTGTGCCGTCTGTTGTTTCTTTCTAAAACTTAGCCCTTCATATGTTTTCTCTCAATACTTGATTTTTAATTTTTATCTCTATTATTTCCTCACCTTCAGCATATAAATATGTTTAAAAGCTTCCTAATCCTAAAGAAAAGTCGTCCAATTGATGCTGCATCCAATCCCTCTGCCTAAGTTACTGTATCCCTTCCATTTCCAGCAAACCTTCGTTAAAGAGTAAACAACTTTGGATATTTACACATATATCTCCCATTCCTTCCTAAATTAAACCTCTAACACTCTACTTAACCCTTCTCCATTTGCCTTCATAATGTCATACACACCAATACCATCTATTTTTGTTTTGCCTGACCAGTTCTATGTCATTTGGTCTCTATCTCTTTTTAAAACTTGTATCTCCCTTAGTTTACATGACACTAGATTCTCCTGGTTATTTTTTCTTATCTCTGTTCATATATTTTTCATCTCTTTTCACGGCCTCCTCTTGGTCTATCTTCCCCTTAAATCAGCAGTCGCCAACATTTTGGGCACCAGGGACTGGTGCTCCTATGAGAATCTAATGCCAAATGATCTGAGGTAGAGCTGAGGTGGTGATGCTAGCACTGGGGAGTGGCTGCAAATACAGATGAAGCTTTGCTCGCCCACCCATTGCTCACCTCCTAACAGGCCACAGACCAATACTGGTCCATGGCCTGGGGTTGGGTGCCCCAATATTGGCTCTCTTCCTGTCACTTCTCTTCACTTAGGAAGGTACATAAATTGAGAGAGACCATCAACTTCCATTATTTTAAATTTTATCTGTTTTCAGTTGATGGCATTACCTTCTTCTTTAATAAAAAAATAGGAACTACCAGGTGCAAAATTATCTTCCCACTGCAAAATCTGAAACCACTACTTCTCCAAGCCAAATAGAGAACAAGACATTTCCATATAAACGTGCTACAGGTCTTCAAATTCAACATGTCCTGAACTCAATTTAGTCTTTCTACCAAATCCATTTTTCCTACTCTTAATTTCATTCAACATTTATTCCATTCCCATCCGTTCACTGAGGACTGCAATAAAAAAGGCAAACTCTTGTTTATATTGTCCATATACCCATTGCATAGAATTAACACATGTTAACATTATGCCATATTTGTTTTATGTATACATTTTTCATTGAAGTATTTTAACCCATTTTCTATTTAGAAAAAAAAGTGCAGCTCACTGACAGCATTAATTTATTTTACATAAACACACTCTTTAAAGCTGAAGCAAATCTGACTGGTTTTCAATGTGAAAATAAAAAATAAAAACTGTTCTTGAAGTTATTTCTAAACAGAACTTGTCTCTAATCATAATGTAACAGAAATGTATGTGATGATTAGTGCTTAATAATTTTTTTTGGTGTGGTAAATTTCAAAGCACAGAACAACACAAAGCAGAACATCACATTCTGTACAAAAATATCACGTTTCTTTCCAGATCTTGCCATCCTTGTCATTGTGTGAGCAGCGAACTTTGCAGTAACCAGTTGGAATCTGTTTTTCTGATGGTGGTGGTATGCTCTTGGGGAAATATCTTCTAGACAGGTGAAGAGGTGTGACATCATCATAGCATGGATGACTTCAATAATGTTGCTGCTCTGGCTTGTGATGCTTTTCCAGCATTCTTTCAATCAACGTTAGTCTGAAGTTTGCATGGCTGATTGTGTATTGAGGATGGTCCTTCTTGAACAGAATGTTAGAGTTCAGCACTAATGTTTAGAAGGCAGTGAAAGAATTTCTTATACCAAAACTTGTGCCTTTGCGCTCAGTTGGATAAGAAGTGAGTACCTGATCAGCCAAGTCCACCGCTTCCATATTCTCGTTATAATTCACAATGATACATGGCTTCTTAGTTTTCTTTCCATTTCTGTTGTCTACTTCAATCACAGTATCATTGTGGAATGTTGACAACACTGTCACTTCCTTTTGTCACACCATTTCAGTGCTATAAGTTCACCACAGAATCTGGCTACAGTGTCTCCTTTGGAATCCTTTTACCAGGTCATTTGGCATCTGTGTTCTGTTCAAATGAGCTGTCCCAACTGCATCAGTCCTGGTAATTCTCTGAAAAGCATGGGAAATATATAAAAATTATCGAGGAAGACACAATATATTTGTCCAAGAAGGTCATTGGTCAAGATGAGACCAATGTGTAATGATTTCAGATCATCAGCTGAATCTTTCAAATTCATAACGGGCCCTGTGTGAACAAGCAGAATGTGCTTGTTCACACAGGGCCCGTTATGAATTTGAAACCAGATTGGCTTTCAAAAAGTACATATAGCTTGAGACCAAATTGTGCTTGTTTCATAGGGATGTAATGCTTCATAGCTAACCTCCCTTTAAACAGCTTCAGTGATTTATTGACTGCAGTGTTTCTGTTTGGAGTATATACAGTTGAAAACTTATTTACAAGAAAGTCAAGCACAGGTTTAATCTTCTGCAATGATATCTGGGCCTTTGATTGACCAGCAGATATGGAAGAATTGTTAACAAAATTCAGGCACTGAAGCAAAAGTAAAAATCTTTCAGCAGTCATAATTTGCCTGAATTAAGATGCATCCAAAAGAAATTTTGTCAACCAAAACATCTCCAGCTCAGGTTTCTGCTCAATACTTTGCAGGAACACTACTGCAGAAATGACTTTTATTTCGTCATTGTCAGGGTCTTTCCATTCTTTTGGACCAGGTAGCTTTGAAGCCAAAAAAGCAGCTTGGGTATCCATTTCACCAGTAATTTTTGAAACTAATGCCTCAGTAAAGAGCAGTTCAAAATACTGCAGTGGGTCAGTGGTATCACTGACATCAAATTTTCTGCCAGGTGTGACAGTAAAGTCATATATTTGATGTGGAATCGTGACATGAATTGACCATTTCAGAGTACGACCCAAGTCATCTGATGTAGGGGTATTCCATCAGATTCCAAATTGGATGGAGGCCTGACCATATAGTTTGCCAAAGCACTATCCGAAAAATCATCGGAATTGTCTATTTCAGAAAAATCAGATCCATCAAATGAATCTTCGGCTAACAAATGTTTGAAAACAATGTTAATATCACTCATAGGAATGCTCCATTTTCTAGGATTTGACGTTTTCAGTGATTGAGAATTACTATATGTTGTAAATGGAAATACTCTTACTAAAACCATAATGCTATAAACAGAATGATGTCATTTGTTTCCAAAGTCTATCAATATACTAGAGCGATGTGAATATAATAATAAAAGCGAGATATTTCATGGCAAACTTTGGCGGTAATTTTAAGACTGTAATCCGCGAGTTATCTCACAATCAATGCTGTAGCCACAAGTGCTGCTGGTGAGTGTTCTCAGGGTATTTTATCCCCTAATACTTCAGCATACATTCCTTTAGAAAAACAAAACATTTTCCTGCATAATCACTATATACAGTATCAGAGCTACCAAAACTAAGAATTTTAATCCCCAGTTGATAATCATATTTCCTAATTTTCCCCAAAATTTCTTTTATAGTGGTTTTGTTTAAAACAGAATTAAATCAAGAACCATCCATTGCATTTGATTGTTAGCCTTCTTACATAACTTTTAATGTAGAACAGCTCTACAACCCCCATCTTTTTTTCCTGTGGCATTAACTTATTGAAGAGCCTGAGCCAGTTATCTTGAAGATCTTTGATCGTTTTTCTATGTGATTTAATTTATTCCTCCATCTCCGGTATTTTACACTGGAAATTAGAAACAATGGCTTGATTAGGTTGACTTGCATTTAAGTGAATCCCTCTGAATTATTTGTTGGAGAATATGCTGTGGAGTCCGAGTAAGGACAAGAAAACTAGTCAGGAAGTTATTGTAATAGTCCAAGTGAGAGATGATGATGGCTTGGAATAGGATAGAAGCGGTAGAGTTGGTGAAAATGGGCATATTCTGTATGCGTCTTAAAGATAGAACCAAGAAAATTTACTGCCAGATGGGTTATGGCAAATGAGAGGAGAGAAGTCAAGAATGATTTTATGGTTTGAAATCAAGTAACTGGAAAGATGGAGTTGTCATTTATAGAGACAGGGTGGACTGAGGGATTTGGAAGTAAGATGCAGAGCTGATATTTAGACATGGTAGTACTTACTGGATTACCTCGATACCTTGACATTTCTCTTTCCCCCACCACCCGCTATATTCAATCATCAATATTTTCTGATTTTACCTACTAAGCACATCAAATCCATCCTTTCTTGTTCACCTTCATAGCTACTGTCCTAGCCCAAGTCATCATCTCTCCACTGGATTATTGCTGTTATCTCCAAACTTGAGCTCCCTCCATTCCCTCATCCACAGGTCACCTGAGTGGTTTTTCTACAAAAGAAAAATTAGCTTATATCACTCCATCTTAAAACCCCATAGTGCTCATTTGCCTTCAGATCTCTGTGTCTCAGCAAAACCCATAAGTCTCTCCATGATCTGGCCCTAGACTCATCTTCTGTTACTTCTTCACTCTCTCCACCCCCTTTTACTCTATGATCTGCCCATAATGAACTCTTGTATTTCCTCAGACAAAGCATGCTGCTTCATATTTCTGGGCCTCTGTGCCCGCTATTCTTTTTATTGAGAATGTCCTTCCTCTCTTAAAGGGATGGGCAATGTCTTATTCAAATTTGAATCTTCAGAATTTACTACATGTGACAACTGACTAGGAAGTAGTCAGTTACTGTTGACTGTTGAACTGATGTACTTCTGACAAACACACAAGTTACTTTTAACCTTCATACCACAATTCACAAAGCTACACATTACTTTTTCTTATCCAGCATCACCCCAAATGTCCCATAAAAATTCTGTATCCTGATAAATGTCATCCATTGTAGGGAGCTAAAGCTCCCAAAATTCAAAAGAGTGCATAGATTATCTCAGGAGGCCTGCTTGCATATAAAAGGGAAAAGGCTGGTTCTGTGGAATTCCAGGAAGAAGAAGATTAAGTATAGAAAAGGGAGTGTCAAAGGGAGTGACAAAGGAAGTGTCAAAGGAAGTGTCGATTGTACCTTGATCTTCAGGATGTTACTTTAATTATGTTATCTTGGGATACACAAAGGAACAGATTATGTATACAAAGGAGCATAAGAAATAAACTCGGAGAGACAGTTGTGAGATCTGTTCTCTCTCCTGCACTCTGTCTGTCTTCTCTTTTTTCTCAGTCCCCGCTCCCCCATTCAGGTACCTGGTTTGACTTGGTCGGCTGGTTTCCGACAATCCATACTGATTTAAACATAATCACTGTAAGCTAGAGCTTTATTATCTATTGGGATTTTCTTTGAATTGTCATTTTGCACTAATTTTTAAAAGACATACTTTTCCCCTTTGAACTTAGAGAAATTAAAATTATAAGGAGTACACAAGAAAGTACTATATAAAGTGAAATTATAAGGTGTCATTATTATTATATTACTAATTGCCTTCAAATGAAAAGGTCTATCAAAAGCAGAGTATAAATTAGTGATTGATTTTTATTTGTCATCGAGGCCAATTTGCCATAAACAGAATACAGCTTTATGATTCATGTCTCTGATTCATGTGGGCTCTCAGCTTGTGTATCCTATCTTTAATTTAGCACTAAATGTGTTACATTTCATTTTCTCTTGGCCAGGACTCACTTGGCCTTGGATTGCTAAATGAGCTCTGATTCATCTTCCAGGAAGCCAGTTATCCAGAGAAAGAACACTTACTTGATGCTCACCAGAGTGAGTTATTTTATTTCTCTTCATTGATGGAAAACTTTGATTGGAAAATTGAAGAACTCATTCCCCTGGCACCTAGAAGAGCACTGAGACTGCTTCTGGTTCTTAAGTAATCCAAAGGAATGTCTAGAAATTTAGGATTGGATTTTCCTTGTGAACACTATGGCTGAAGAGACTGAGGACAGGAGATTTCTCAAGTGTTTATATTTTCCCTCTTGACAAATTCCCAATGTCGTAACTCAAAGGGAAAAAAAAAGATTTTTCTTATGAAGATTGAGATTGTTCCCTTTTCGTCTTCTCTGACATTTTCCCCATTCCAATAACTTCCTGACCTAGCACATACTAAGCCAGTCATTCTAAAAGTAAAAACAACTACTATTTGAGGAGTTCTTAAAGAATAACTACTATATAGACACAATAAATTATAGATACCTGGTTTTATTTCTGCAACAAGCCCTAAAAGCTCAGCACACTGGTCAAATTTACCTGGATTTTATCACTGTGGGTGCTATGCTTTGGGTAAAAGAGTAATGGACTATGGATCAGAAATTCAGGTTCTAGTCCAACTTTCCTATTAACTAACTTGCTGGATTATCTCATATAAGTCTTTTTCTCTCCTCGGATCTCAATTTTCCTAACTGTGAAATGAAATTAGGAAAATGAACTTTAAATTCCCTTCCATGACCTAAAGTTTCATACTTTTTTTCTAGCATAGATATATCCTAGGCCCTCTCTGATGCTCAACTCCAAGATTCAGTCCAATGAATTCTTTCTAGTAAGATACATGAAAAATATCTATTAGAATAATTACCTGTGGACTCTTAATCTTTTCTTCTCAGAAAGAAATTAGGACTTGTTAAAAGGAAAAATTACTTCAAAAGTTAATTACATTCCTTTTCTCTATTAAATAGAATGGTGATATCTCCATTATCTATTTGAAAAACATAAGAATGAATACAAATCCAGATACTTCACTTAACTGATCATTGTTAAGCACCAATAAAAAAAATTAACCTCTCCAGTATGTAGCACCTACCAGAGAGCTAAGGTCAAAAGTAGGTCCTAAATCAGTGTTTGTTACGTCACCTGGAGAAATATCCTTATTTCCACATATTTACATCATTATTTCAACAGGAAAATTATACTTTCATAATAAGTAAAGCCAAATGTAATGAAGGGTTTGACCTACAAAGTTCCCATTGAGATAGATTTATGAATTGCATACATTTTCCAGAAATCATCAGAAATTTTAAGACTCTGATTTTATACCATGTAATCTGGTTTAAAAAAAGCTTATGCCTGTTATTTGGAATGTAAGAGAACAATCTAAAGAATTAGAAGGGAAGTAGGATATTTCGATACCAACCAGTTGACCTTGAGTCAGGGTGTTTGTAATTTTATTTATTTGTTTGTTTATTTGTTTTTTATTAAGTTTATTGGGGCAACATTAGTTAATGCAATTAGATAATTTTCAGGTGTACATTATAACTTGACATCTGTATATTGTATTGTGTGTTTACTACCCAAAGTCCAGTTTCCTTCAGCTACCATATATTTGATTCCCTTTACCCACTTCACCATTCCCCTATCCCCTATATTTGACACCCTTTAACCATTTACCTCCCCCCTCCTCCCTAACCCCCTACCCTCTGGTAACCACTAGTCTACACTTCATATCCATGAGTCTCTGTTTGTTTTCCCAGCTCATTTATTGCTTTTAGGTTTATATTCCACATATAAGTGGTATCATGAGGTTTTCAACTTTTTCTGTCTGGCTTATTTCGCCTAGCATGATTATCTCGAGGTCCATCCATGTTGTAGCAA
>NW_006443567.1:3874294-3875412 GCF_000325575.1 Pteropus alecto
TGATTCTTCCAATCCAACAATATGGAATATCTTTAGATTTCTTTGTATCTTCTTCGAATTCTTTTAACAGGGTCTTGTAGTTTTCATCATATAGGTCCTTCACTTGTTTTGTTAGATTAATTACTAGGTATTTTATTTTTTTTGTTGCAATTGCAAAAGGAATTATTTTTTTCACTTCTTTTTCCGACACTTCATTATTAGAGTATAGGAATGCTATGGACTTTTGAATGTTGATTTTATATCCAGAAACTTTACTGTATTAGCTTATTGCTTCTAGTAGTGTTTTACGGAATCTTTAGGATTTTTTATATAGAGAATCATGTCATCCACAAATAGTGACAGTTTGACTTCTTCAGTTTTTATTTGGATACCTTTTATATTTTTCTCTTGTCTGAGTGCACTTGCTAGGCCCACCAGTGTTATACTGAATAACGGTGGCGATAGTGGACAGCCCTGTCTTGTTCCTGATCTTAGAGGGAAAGTTTTTAGTTTTTCACCATTAGGTATAATGTTGGCTGAGTGTTTGTCATATATGGCTTTTATTATGTTAAGGTACTTTCCTTCTATACCTGTTTTGTTAAGTGTTTTGATCATAAATGGATGCTGTATCTTGTCAAATGCTTTTTCTGCATCTATTGATGTGATCATATGATTTTTATTTTTTCATTTGTTTAAGTGGTGTATAACATTAATTAATTTGCGTATGTTGAACCATCCCTGTGCCTCTGGCATGAAGCCCATTTCATCGTGGTGTATAATCTTTTAAATATGTTGCTGTATTCGGTTCGCTAGTATCTTATTTAGTATTTTTGCATCAGTGTTAATGAGAGATATTGGTCTGTAGTTTTCTTTTTTTGTGTTATCTTTACCAGGTTTTGGTATCAGAGTAATACTGGCCTCATAAATTGCATTGGGAATTCTTGCCTTTTCTTTGATTTTTTGGAAGAGTTTGAGGAGAATAAGTATTAAATCTTGTTTGAATGTTTGGTAGAATTCACTGGTGAAGCCATTTGGTCCTGAAATTTTACTTTTTGTAAGTTTTTGATGATTGTTTCATTTCCATACTGCTGATCGGTCTAGTTAGATTTTCCAGTTCTTCTTGATTCAATCTAAGGAAG
>NW_006443567.1:3875678-3895810 GCF_000325575.1 Pteropus alecto
CTTATGACCACTATTGCCAAGTTCCAAAAGTTTTGATACGTTGTACTATCATTATCATTCGTTTCTATGTATCTCTTGATCTCTCTTTTTTAAATTTCTTCTTTGACCCAGTTATTCTTCAGTAGCATGTTGTTTAATCTCCAAGTATTTGTGGTTCTTCCTGATTTCCTTTTGCAGTTGATCTCTAGTTTCAATGCATTATGATCAGAGAATGTGGTTGGTATTATTTCAACCCTCTCATATTTGTTGAGGCTCTCTCTGTGTTTCAGTATGTGGTCAATCCTTGAGAATGTTCCATGTGCATTAGAGAAGAATGTATAATCATCTGCTTTTGGAATAGAAGGCTCTGTAAATGTCAATTATGTCCAGTTGGTCTAATGTGTCATTTAAGGATGTTATTTCCTTATTGATTTTCTGTTTGGATGATCCGTCCATATCTGATAGTGGGGTATTTAAGTTTCCTACTATGATAGTGTTTTGGTCTGTTTCTCCCTTTAGTTCCGTTAGTAATTGCTTTACATATTTTGGGGCTCCCTAATTGAGAGCATAGATATTAATAAGTGCTATGTCTTTTTGGTGCATGATACTCTTTATCATTATGAAGTGTCCCTCGGTATATTTATTTACTTTTTTTTAGTTTGAAGTCTATTTTGTCTGATATTAGTACTGCTACTCCCGCTTTTCTCTAAATGCCATTTGCTTGAAATATCTTTTTCCATCCTTTCACTTTGAGTCTATATTTGTCTTTGGAGCTGAGATGTGTTTCCTGGAGGCAGCATAGGATTGAGTTTTGTTTTTTGATCCATTCTGGAACTCTGTGCCTTTTTATTGGTGAGGTCAATCCATTTACATTTAGGGTGATTATTGAAATATGAGGTCTTCCTTTAGACATTTTATTTTTTGCTTTCTGGTAGCTCAGTGTTTCCATTGCTTCCTTGTCCTTGTGTTTCTGTTTTTATTTTGGTTGGCTTTTGTGGGTTTTCCCTCTGGTCCTTCTTGTTTTAATTTATATACTTCAGTTCTAAATCTTTGGCATGTGGTTACCATTACAAAAACGAAAAAGAGTTATATATTTATACAGTCATCCATTTTCTTCTGAGCGTGACTTATCTCCATATCCTTTTGTGAATTTGGATCTTTGAATCCTCCCCTTTTCTGATATGGTTGTCTCAATTTGTCCCTGTATATGCTGAACGTTCATTACCATCTTGCTATAACAAATCTTTTCACATTATTTAAGCTTATAATGCCCTGTTCTTAGTAAGGGTTGTGCTCCTCTGCTTCTCTTTGCCTACTAGTCACCTAACTCCTAATTATGTATTTTTTTGTTATTTTGTTTTAGGTGAAGTGATCCCTTTCAGTATTTCCTGTAGTGCAGGCCTCATAGTGGAGAATTTCCTCAATTTTTCTATATCTAGAAAAGTCTCTCTTTCTCTTTCATATCTATAGGAGAGCTTAGCTGGATACATTATTCTAGGCTGGTAGTTCCTTTCATGTAATAGTTTGAATATTTGATTCCACTCCATTCAGGCTTGTAAAGTTTGTGCTGAGTATCTGACGATAATCTAATGGTTTTTCCTTATAGATTACTGTCTTCTTTTCCCTGGCTGCCCTGAGAATTCTTTCTTTGTCATTGATTTTTGATAATTTTAATACAATGTGTCTTGGAGAAGGCCTTTTTGGGTTCAGATAATTGGGTGTTCTGTTGACCTCTTGAATTCCAAGCTCCAGCTCATTCTTTTAATTTGAGAATTTCTCATCAACTATTTAATCATGCTCGCTACCCTCAGACTCAGTCCCTGTCAGTTTTAACGATAGTTTTGGCAGCGTTTGTTCAGATTCCCTTGGGGCTTCGTGGTGTTTGGTCTTGGAGGTTATGGGAGGAGGGGCCCTCTTGGTTGGTGACTGGGGCTGCGGCTCAGCTCAGTCTGTTTTGCAACCACAGCTGATAAAAATCAACTGTTGTTTCTGTGCCATCCCTGCTTCTGTGCCATCCCCGCTTTTCTGCAATTCTCTCTGATGACTGGGCCCTGCTGTCGGCCACGTGGAGCTCACAGCACTCTCAGGCAGGGCTGTTCAGGGAGCTTGCCAAACCTTCTCCCCTCCCCCTCCTCCTACAGGCAGCTCCAGCTGCAAGAAGCAGCTTCTTTGTGTCTTCCAATCCACTGCTCGACTCCCGGGGTTTGACCTGTAGTAGCTCTTATGTGCAGATCCCACGCTCAGATGTGCTGGTGCTGGTGTGCAGTTTGGGTGTTTTTTGTCGAATTTTAGGTATTCAGCTTATTGTTTTTTCAAGGGGAGATATCTAGGGATGTCTCTCACTCTGCTGTGTTTCTCTAAACTCTGTTGCTTTTTGACAAAATATAACTGCCTTGCTCTTCTTTCACATGGCTTGTTTAACTGAATTCAAGCAGCGGCTTTTTATTCCTCTCTCTACAACAAAACTCGAATATAATATAGACAGTCAGAGCAGTGCCTGGCATATAAGAGGTGCTCAATAAATATTTGAAATATAACCCAGATTTATCAGTTGGTCTAATCCTTAAAGTCAGATAAACATCTATATATACTTGTGATGAATGACTATCTTATTCTTGAAGATATTGAAGTTGTTCACTATAGCCATTATACTAAGACAATATAATTATAATTAAGTTATCCCCTCACTGCTAAACTTGATTTCAAATTCTCAACTTCAGGGGGATCAATGAATTACAGAATTAAAAGGTGTCATGCAAGATAATTGGTTCTTACAGAAAGACTTACCTCATTGCTTCTACAATTAACACAAAAGTAAGTATAATGAACACTAAGTATTTGTGATGTTAAATCATTAACAATGGATGGGGAATAGAATCCAATTTCCTCCTCTATCCATGATATATTAGGCATTACTATCATCCTTTCAATAACAAAGAAAATAATATTATGCTTTTTTCCCTCTTCATTTATAACACTCTTATGACTGCACAGATTTTTAAAAATTTTTCATTTTATTTTATTATTAGTTTTAAGTATACAGTACATTGATTAGATAAGTGGATATTTTAATAAAGGACCAAGGCCAAATTTTAAACTAGAAATGTATTTTAAAAATATGTCTTTCATAAGAAATGGAGGCCTATTTATCCACTGCCAAAATCAAAACTAATATTGACTATTAGCTCATATCTGGAATCCAGTTGTTGGTTAGTCCTATTCTCAAGATAATCAATTCACATTGTACAACATCCTCTGCTACATTTCACCCACTCCAATCAGCTACCATCAGTGTTGATTAATTCTATGGCAACTCTTCACCACCCTATCCCTATCCTCACTGGTCAGAAACTAAATAACAAGTGGGGTTTGTTCAGTCTATCCAGAGAGGTAAGCCTTAATTCAGTGGATAATCATGTAGAGAGCTCCAATCCTGGAATTGTGGACTAGCATCTTAGAAACTGTCTCTTCCCTGGCAGTGACAGTTGATGCTCTGAAATGCTGTGAACTAGAGACTCAATGCCATGATCTGGAATTGTCACATACCAACTTTTAACACTCGAATGGGAATTCAGATTGAAATGCAAATATGAAAATAATTTTAAAGGCAGAATCAGCTCTTTGGAAAAATTCCACCATTTCTTCAAAAGAATTTTATGTTAATTTATTATTTTATTTTATTAAAACTCTCTCACCCAAACTAAAAATTTTCTCTAGAAAAATACCCATTCCACTGGTGGAGTCTTTCACTCTTTTTTAAAGTCATGATAAGTGATATTAAAATATGAAAAATAGCTGCATGCTCTAGATAAGTTTATTTAATTTCTGCATCATTCTTGCCTCCAAGCATTATGAAGATAGCAGGGCCAAAAAATGATAAATTTTTAATCTTGCATTTGGCTTAATATTTCATAATGAAGCAAGGGTTTAAAATATATATTCTGAAGAGTAAATGGTTAGCAAATGTTTTGCTCATGATATATTTTATTTTTATTAATATTTTTGGAAATGGTACTCTTATGGGAAAGACAGTCTTTAAAATAAAGGAAAAAAAATAAGCTGCAATTAACCAACATTTAGATCTACTATTCAAATGGAGCTGAGATACAGAGTGTGTGTATTAAATATGTTATTTTTCTTATCTTGTAATCTAAGATATAGTAGTACAATGAGAAATCAAACAACTGGGTTCTCGTCTGGATTCTGCCACCCACTATCTATATAACCAAGAGCAAATGGATTAACTTCTTAATCTGGGTATCTATGCCATGCTTACACCATTGAACTATTATAGGAACCCAATGAGATAGAGAACCAAATACAAAAAGGCTTTTTAGTGGAATGCTATACAAATGAAGAGTTATACCTAAGAGTTGTGCAAACCATACAGTACTATGTACACAAAGACTTAGAAATCACATATGATCTTTCTTCATTACCAATGAGCAGAGCTAATGAGACATGGAGTCCTGAGATATTTCATTTTTTATTGTTTCCATTTTTTGAATTTCCATGTATATTAAAAATTAAGAAGTGCCAAACATATTTATAAGAATTGGGTGCTTTTAATATTTGTAACCTACATACAACATACCAGTATATATAATCTCTTTTGGAACTATGTCAAAAGTCTAAATTTGAGGCCATTTGTGAATTTCAGACTTTGGCCTAATGGCTTTTCTAGGTCTCACCTTGTAATAGGTCCTGCCAGTATGTTATGATATAGGTGTCATGCTTGGTCTTTTATACTAATTTCTTTCTCTGTTCAAGGTTCAGAATATGAGAAATAGAAATCAGATTAAAGTTTTCCTTTTTGTCACTGAACAAACAGACCATATATATATACCAAGTATGTGGATGGAACTAGAATTGTGAAGTGAACTGAAAAGAATGAGAGCACTGAGTGTCTAAGTAAATAAAAATACTATCTTGTTTCTTTCACTATTATTCTGCAAAAAAAAAAATCACATTGAAAATTGTGATTCAGTTTCATAGTGGTGTCACATTCAAAAAAACATAACTAAGTAACCAAACTCATTTCAAAAAGTAATCTTGAATTTTACTCAAACATATCAAAAATCATTTAAAAGGCTGCAATTCATAACTCCCCAAACACTTTAAAAAGCTTCTGTCCTAACTATTTCTCCCATGACCTTCAACTCCTACAAGCACTCTCAACTCTCGTGGCCTCATGAGCAGTTGTAGTTATTACATCCCCTTTGCCAAATCTATTTTGCCACCTATCTTAGGATTGCAAGGTAAAATATATGACAAAGTCAAACTGGAACTTCAAATAAACAATGACTATTTATTGATATACATATACCCCATGCAATATTTGGGACAAATGTATACTAACATTTTATTTTCTGTTTATATAAAATTAAAATTTAATTTGGTGTCCTGTATTTTTATTTGCTATATCTGGCAACCTTAGTCTGTGCACCAGAATTACCACTGGTGCTATGCTTCCTCCCACTGGCCCCACTGTACCATCAGATGTCCAGATGACCTGAAAGCTCCATGTCCCCTTGTTTGCTCTTGATCACAGTGGAGGCAAAGTCACAAAGCCTCTTGGAAGGCATAATTCCCCTCTCACTCTGTTTTTTTGTTTCTTTTTCTCCCCACAAAGAATCCTCATGAAAAATTTCTGGTGAATAAAATTCTCCACCTTATTATACACCATTGAAAATGAACTCATAAAGGTTAGAGAAAATCTCTCAGAGGGACTTGCGAGAGAACTGAGGTCAAGGAAAACCTTGACCAAATTAGTCGATATGAACAATTACCTGGATAGTTAGTGACATGAAAAAATTATTATTATGATTGCTAGGGCATGATAATGGTCTTGTGATTATGTTTTACAAAAGGAATTCGTATATTTTAGAGATACATACTGAAATATTATAGATAAAATGGTTTAGTGTCTAGGATTTGCCTTGAAATAATCCAGTAGAGAAGGAGAGTGAGTATGTGGGGGTTCATTATATTATTTTCTGTACTTCAGTATATGCTTGAATTGTCCATAAAAAAGTTTTTCCAGCTTTATTGACATATAATAGACAATTAATTGTTCATATTTACATTGTACAATTCAGAGTGGTTTTTTTTCAATTATAGTTGGCATACAATAATATATTAATTTCAGTTGTACAGCTTAGCGATTAGAGATCTATATAACTCACAAGGTGGTCATCCCACCAAACTGAGTACCCCTCTTCCTCCTTACATATTTATTACAACACTTCTCTTTTCTTTATGCTACACTTTATATCTCCATGTCTATTTTGTGATCATCCATTTGTACTTCTTAATCCCTTTATCCTTTTTCCTTGTTCTCCCATCCTCCCTCCCATCTAGTAGCCCTCAAAATATTCTCTATATCTGTGAGTTTGTTTCCATTATTGTTGTTTATTTTGTTCTTTAGATTCCACATGAACGTGAAATCTTATGGTATTTGTTTTTAGCTATCTGACTTTCTTGATTCAGAGCAATACCTTCTAGATCCGTCAAGGCAATATCTTTTTCCATCCCCTTCCTTTTAGTCTGTGTGTGTCTTTTAATCTGAAGTGAGTCTCTTGTAGGCAGCATACGTAAGGGTCTTGTTTTTTTATCTATTCGGCCACCCTATCTTTTGGTTGTAGCACTTAATTCTTTTCTATTTCAGGTACTTGTTGATAGGAATGTAGTTATTACCATTCTTTATTCCTGTTTTTGATACATGTTTTTTTCTACTTAAAGAAGTCCCTCCAACAATTCCTGTAATATTGGCTTGGTGTTGAATTTCTTTAGCTTATTTTTTGTCTGGGAAGCTGTTTCTCTGTCCCGTGGCTCTAAATGATACCTTTGCTGGTTAAAGTATTCTTAGTTGTAGATCCTGGGGTTTCATTATGTCGAATATTTTGTGCCAATCCTGTCTGTCTTGCAGAGTTCCTTTTGAGAAATCAGCTGCTAGTCTTATGGGTGCTCCCTTGTAGGTAACTAACTGCTTTTTTCTTATTGCATTTAAGATTCTCTCTTTGTCTTTAACCTTTGGCATTTTAATTATGATGTGTCTTGGTGTGAACCTCTTTGGGTTTATCTTTTTTTGGAGTCTTTGAGCTTCCTGGGGCTGTACGTCTATTTCCTTCACCAGATTAGGAAAGTTTTCCATAATTATTTCTTCAAATAGCTTTTCAACCTCTTGTTCTCCCTCTTCTCCTTCAGATACCCCAATGACACTGATGTTGTTACATTTAATTTTGTCCCATAGGCTCCTTAAATTATTATTGTATTCTTGGCTTCTTTTTTTCTTGCCATTCTGATTGGGTGCCCTTGGCTTCCTATCCTCTGTATAGGAGGTTCAATCCTCTTCTTTATCCATTCAGCCAATTCCCTCTACTATACTCTTCATCTCAGATAATATATTCTTCATTTCTGACTAGTTCCCTTTTATAATTTCCATTTCCATTTTTATGTGTTTATCTCTGTTAAAATTCTCACTGAGTTCATCTACATTTCCTCTAAGTTCATGGAGCATCCTTATAATCAGTGTTTGAACTCTGCAGCTGTTAGATTGCTTGACTCCATTTTTCCTGGAGCTCTGTTCTGTTCTTTCACATGGGTTCTGTTTCTTTCTCTTCCCATTTTGTCTGCCTTTGTATGTCTGTTTCTATGTACTAAGCAAAGCTCCTAAGTCTCCCAATCTTATTAGCGTGGCTTTGTGTGGTAGGTGTCCAGTGGCACAGTTCTGAGAGGGGTTCAGCTGCAGGCCAAGTTTAGCCCCAGCTTGTGCCCCTCTGGGAGCACCTGTTAGGATTCAGCAAGCAACCCACTGATGCTGTGCTTATAGTTGCCTCAAGAGGCCATGCCAGAAACTGAGTCCAGCTACCACCAGTGTGAGTCTTGGAGCTGCTCAGTAAAGGGCCCAGGACACGTGGAGGACACAACTGGATGTGGCTTGGGTGGTGCTGCGAGCTGGGAGAGGTGGAGTTTCAGGGAATCCTCTGGGCATAGCAACCTCTGTTATCTTATTTGATGGCATCTCAACTATGGTGGTGCTGCGTCCGTACACTGGGAGGTTGGAGGACTCAGCAGAGGAACCATGGATACTGCCAGCAGTTCTGCCTGGTAGGGGGCTTTGCCTCTGGCCCTCACTCCAATAACTCATTATCCCCTTGTAAGTCCCTGGTGCCTTCTGAGCAGCTGACCTGGCACTAGTGCTCAGGGTGAGTGAGTCTGTTACCGCAAAAGTCCTATCGCTGGCACGGCCCCCTTAAGAGGAACGTCTGCAGCTGTGGCTCCAGCTGCTGCAGACTCTGTCCCACTTGGCCACTAAGGACTAGGCAGCCTCCTGTCTTCACCCCCAACCTACCTTCTACCATTGCAGAGGGATCTCTTATTTCTCTCCCTAGGTGTAGGGCTTCTGTTTATTTAGACCCCAGGCAACTCTGTTTGCTATTTGCTCTGTTTTCATCACAACTTTGATGTGGTCACAAGAGGAGATGAGCTTAATCTCTATCATTTACACCATTTTACCTGGTCTTTTAAAAGTTTTTGTTTGTTTGTTTGTTTGTTTTTTTATCTAAGCCAGTTTGTCATCTATATAGGATCTTTCTTAGAAGAGGATGCTAGAAACAGAGATACATCATTCAAGTACATTGGAGAGAAGAAGCTGCTTTAAAGAAAACAGTGGCTGATCAGGGCCAAATCAACATCTCCATTTGGCCATTTCAGTTGAACAGGGCTCTAATTTATTTCATATCTGAATCTTCAAAAAAGACTCTGTAGTAGCTTAATCAGAGGCTTCTGTAAAGAAACCCCAGCTTTGCCCCACTACCAGTGTTTGCATATGGAAAGCAAGATTTGAATGAATTCCTTGGTGAGTAGAACCTATTGATGCCAAAGCCCTTGGGCACCACTGCATTTCTCTTGAAGTGTCTTTGTAGTGCTGAGTAGAAAAGTTTCTCATCAAAGATGGTATTTGGCTGGAATCCTAAATTACATTGTTCCCACCTTAGTCCTCTATTTTTAGGAAGGAAAATTTTTGCCACAGTGAACATCCAGAGGAAAAGCCAAATCTTAACAGCCACAGAGATAATTGTTGTCCTGAATAAAATGACCTAGAAATGTTACACAAACTGCGTATGGAAGCCTCTTTCTTCAATTGTATAGGCAAACTTTATTTTATCTGGCTGAAGTCTCCTTTCTTCAATTTGCTTAGCCATCTCCACACACACACACACACACACACACACACACACACACACACAGAGTTTGGGAAGTTTTTACAGAATGATAGAAGCACCAACTAAAGGAGTGAAAATGCATCAAATTGATGTCCAATTAAACAGATTTTTTTATTGAATATAGAATTTTTTAATGCAAATAAATTCAAAATGCTGTTGTGTATAGATAATGCTGGTAGGTGGGCATTTGTTTTCATTCCATTCAACTATAATATTTATTGAATAACACCTGCATGCCAGCCAGTGAGTTCTGGAATTTTTTTTGAAACAGGTCTTATATACAAAATAAGAAGATACTTAATGGTGACTTAGAAATTACTAGGAATCTTCCACAGATTGTGTGAAAAGTAAAGGTCCATGGACTTTATTAATTTTTCTATCTGAGTGTCACTTGATTAGGATGGACTTGGAAACCTTGTTAGCAGCCCAGGTAGGCCTGTCACATTCTTGCCAAATTTGCTTTTTTATGGCTATGAAATGTCAAAATTGTTGTCTGAAAATTGAAATGCTGACATATTCGATTATTAGGTCCATCAACCAGAAATTATATCTGGAAGAAGCATTCTGCAGTGATAAGAGTAAAGGCCTTGAAATTTGACATCTGAGCTGGAATTCCTGTTCCACCAAGTCACTAGATGTTTGACCTCAGAACAAGTTATTTAACATTGATGAATCTCAGTTCTCTCATGAGCACATGAAGGATTACAATGCAGACATTGTGTGATTGTTGAGAGGACCAAATGGTTTTACAAACCTTGCTTCTTCTGCTTAGAATTTCTTTCTTACCTCTTCTATTTCTTATAGTAACAGCTATATACTACTTTCGCCACTCTAGGATCAAATACTTTTATGTTTAAAAGTAAAAATAATGACTCTGAACACCCACTGTCACCATGAGAACCCCTTTCTCTCCACCACAAGGTCATTCCTAATAAAATAATCCCATTCCTCATTTCTTATAGCTCCCACTTGTCCTCTTAACTTGCAAATCTGATATACCACCTTGGCACTAGAGAATGCTACCACTGCCACCAGAACTTGCCTGCTATAGGAAGGCCTACTAGACCATGCCATCATGCCAAGGACTATAATGTAATACTCAGGAATTCAAAAGAGACTTGGCATCACTATTACCATCAAAATATTAGCACTGCTACCACTAACATGTATTCTGGCAGGTCAATCTCAGTTTTTCTAAGTACCATATAGAAGAAGAAAATGTGCTGTCACAGATACATTATTAAAAGCAAACCATTCTACATATGAATTTTGTTCCTATTCATCACTGATGGCTTCACTGCTTCTCTTGTAGTAAATTTCCATGGTTCAGGGAAGGAAAGGAGAAGAAAGTCTCTTAGAGTTATAATCAGCTATGCTGCTCAGCACCTTCACCCGTGGTCTGAACATTCTGTTTTATACTTGCTCACACACTCTCAAATAGCCATTAATCCAAAAGCATGCCTACAGTTCATAGGAGGCGAAACCAAGAGCACTTTGCAGCCTCCCAACATGTTGTCCTATAAATGGCCTCTCCCCTCAGACAGGGATGTAGATTTGACTGCTGAGCCTGGATTGCTGATCCATATTCCATATTCCCCCAAGATGAATTTTTCCTTAAGGGACTCTGTCTTTGTATCTGCCCACTGGTTTCAGTAGAGACTATCTTATCTCAAACATGAAAAATGTCCTACTAACATTTAATTTCAAAAGGAAAGTGTATTGGGGTTTCCATCATCTCTTTTATGCTTTTACTGTGGTAAAATAACACAAAATTTACTGTTTTAACCACTTTTAAGTATGAAGTTTAATGGCACTAAGTACATTCACATTGTTTTGCAACCATCACCACCATTCATCTCCAGAACTTTTTCATCTTCCCAAACTGAAATTCTATACCCATTTAAAAATAACTCTCATTTTCCTTCATCCAGTCACTGGTGACCACTATTCTACTTTTTATCTCAATAAATTTGACTACTCTAGGTACCTCATATAAGTGGAATCATACAACATTTGTCTATCTGTATCTGGTTTCTTTCACTTAGCATTATGTCTTCAAGCTTCATGTTTTAGCATGTGTCAGATTTTTCTCCCTTTTTAAGGCTGAATAATATTACATTGTATGTATATACTACATTTTGTTTGTTCATCCATCCACTGATGTATATTTGGCTGTTTCCACCTTTTTCTCTATTGTAAATACTGCTGCTATAAACATGTGTATATTAATATCTCTTAGAGCCCTTGCTTGTAATTTCTTTGGATATATACCCAGAATGGAATTGCTGGATTATATGGTAATTCTATCTTTAATTTTTTGAGATTCATCCCTTCTCTACCATGAATTTCCTTGCTCTTAATGTAAATTTGACAATATTCTCCCTATTTCTCTTTTAAAACTTAGTTCAAGGGACACCTTCTCCAGGAAGCCTACACTTGCCATCTGCTAGCCTTGTTAGGTTCTCTCTTTTATATGCTCCTGTAGAATGCTTAGAATACCTCTATCTTATTATTTACTAGATTGAACTGCAAAATTGCTTACTTGCCTGTCTTTTCCTCCATTTGACTATGAAGTCTATCAGGGCAATAATTTTACCTATTTTACACTGCATTCTCACCTTTTAGCATTTCACCTGGCACATAATGGATCCTCAGGAAATGGCAGGCCCTTTTCCACAATCCCAAACATTCATTTCATTTTTTTATAACCACATTCACACAATTAATGTATCTGGCTGTTTTAATTGTTTCTCAGAAATGTTCCCTTTAAGAGATTTCTGCAATATTAATATCGTTCCTGTTCTCACATCCCTCCTAGAATGTCAAGAAACATTTGGGGGACAATTTGTCCCAATCTTTAAAGACTATGTCTAGACATTTCTAAAAACTGATCAACTTGTAACTTGCTTAGTTAAATGACAAACTTAGTCATTTTAATGCAATTTATTTTGTTTCCAAATTCAAAAATCATAATATCCTCAATTTTAATGAGGTCCCAGTTTTATCTCATGTGCCTCTTGAGCTGCTAGCCTCTTAGGTACAAGGTTAAACTTGTTTTATTGTTTAGTGTAAATGAAGTTGACAGCTCTATCCATATTAATGATATTAATGAGAAATTTTGAGACAAGCAGTAACAAAGCTACTCGCTCTCTACATAGTGTTGGCGTAATGTGACCAAGGGGTCTTTCTTATTCACCCTGTTCTCCTGCAGTAAATAATTAAGAAACAATCACAAAAAGAAGAATGAGATGGCTCTGCAAAATTCTAGATGAGTTCCTTCATTAGGCAAATTTCTTGGAAAAACAATGGTCATACTTTTCCAGTCAGCTCAATTTAACATCTCTAAAGAGCTCCTCCCCAAGTAGCTTCAAAGGGAAATGTAGATTTATTAGAGCAAGGAAGCCCCTCCATTGAAGCAGGAGTCATACAGACACTATAGTCAGAGGACTTGTGGCCAGAAAGGGATGAGACACTGCAGGGTAGAACACAGAGCTTCTCCAACTTTCCCAGCCACATTCCCCCACAGAGGTGTAGACTTTAATATATTGTTTTGAGATCTCATATTTTAACAACTAAATGCATGCAAATCTCGTCTTCCAGTCAAGAACATGTTCATCTTTGTTTTAAATTTATAAACTTTTTTTCTTCCAAGTCTTCATATACAATTAGAATTGATAATAATGACAATGATAATAATACTTTGAGGCTGCTATACCACCAGCTAATATTTAATGAGTATTTACTCTGTGCCAGGCACTCTTTTAAGCACTTTACGTAGATTAACTTTTACTTACAACAACCCATTTTACAGATAATAAACTAAGAACAGAGAGGTTAAGCAACTTGCCTGAGCTCACAAAGTTAATATATGGTGGAGTTGGGTTGGTTGATGAACCATATTCCTCTTTTTATGTTTTCATGTATCTTCGAGAGGTAAGGACTCCAGCTGAAGATGCATTGTGTAGTGGAAAGAGAAATGTACTAAGTAAAAGTCAGCAAACTGAATGTAATTACTGACTTTCCATCAGATCCTTTTGAATATAAATTTCCACTTCTGAAAATGAAGGCATGTGGTATATCTAAGGCTTTTCCAGATCTAATCTGTT
The DNA here is from genome assembly GCF_000325575.1 of Pteropus alecto. Taxonomy (NCBI): domain Eukaryota; kingdom Metazoa; phylum Chordata; class Mammalia; order Chiroptera; family Pteropodidae; genus Pteropus; species Pteropus alecto. Next base: position 3,888,991 of record NW_006443567.1, read on the forward strand.
TTACCACTTAAGAGCTTTTAAATTACTTATCGATAATGGGAATTAGAAATAAATGAAGTCTACACTTATGGTTTTACCATTATTCCTTCTGATCTTCAATGAAGAAACCTGGTGAGTTTCAGTGCTCTCACAATAATAATCAAAATCAAGTTCTTTTTCTTAAACATGACTCTAGAAGTCAATAAACTTTTTTCTATAAAAAGCCACATAGTGAATATTTTAGACTTTGTCACTCTGTCAATTTAGACAAAAGCAACCAAAAATGATATGTAAAGAAATACATATGAATATGATTCAATAAACTTTTAGAAAAACAGATACTAGATTGGATTTAGCTCAACTGGGCTCTAGTTTGTGGACCCCTGCTATAGACAAAACACTATGCAGAAATGGGCCTTGTTCTCAACCAGTTTAAATAAGTTAAGTCATTGCAATATCCTATATGTTGTCAAGAATAGTGTTAAACAGTAGACTTGCTATGGTGATTTATTTTAAAATATTTTAGTATAAACAGGTTACTGTATATGACTATGTAAGGTAGCATTAAATCTATACCCAGGGACAGTTAGCTATCATGTAGTTTTCTGATCAGGAACCCACACTACAGGGCTACTTAGTGAGATTTAATGTAAAGGACCCTAAATCAGGAATTCACACTCTAAAGTGGGGTAGAGCAAGTATTTCAAATAGTGTCATCTAAATCTATACCAAAGACTGTTAATTGGCATAAAAGGTATTAGAAAGTTATTATTGAAAAAATGAATGTTATTCAAAATATGTAGCTGAATAGAAAAAATTGTACATGTTTACTCATTCTTGAATGAATAAGGTCTAATAACCCATGAAGAATATCATCCTATGTCCTGAACCAAACCTACATGGTCCAGAGTTCTACTACAGCAGGAGGAATCTGATGCATGATCTGACTACAATTTAGTTGTTCCTGCTGTCAGGATATCACTGTGCTGGCCTTGAGAAAACCCTTTTATGTAAGGCAATTAATTAATAGAGTGCCTGGGGTCCAGTCAGGAGAGAGAATTCACATTAGTAAATTTACTGTAAAGAATTATTAATTAGATAAATGGTAGTTAACTATTAATAGTGTAAAAGAGGAGGAGAAAAAAATGGCGTAGGTGATAGAGGCTCTGTTCATTCCTCTTGTGACAAAACCAAAGTTGTGACAGAAACAAGGAGCAAACGACAAGAAAGTCACCTAGGATCTAGAGGAACAGAAGCCCTACAACTAGAAAGAGAAATAATTACTCAACCTACAATGGTAGAAGGTAGGAGGGAGCAAAGACAGGAAGCTACCCAGTCCAAGTGGCTGAGTGGGACAGAGGCTGTGGCAGCAGCAGTCAGCAGCTCAGACATCTCGTAAAGGGGCCATGTCCGTGATCGGACTTTCACAGTGACAGACCTGCTCGCTCTGAGCACCAGCACCAGTTTGGCTGCTGCGTGGACACCAGGGACATATAGGGGGACACTGAATTGTAGTGAGGACCAGAGGTGAGGCTTGCTCCATATAGAAGTGCAGTTGGTATCCGTTATTCCTCTGTTGAGCCCTCCCCACTCCCAGTGCTAACTCAGCACCACCATAGCTGAAACGTCATCAAACTAGATAACAGAGGTTGCTCTGCCCAGAGGATTCCCTGAAACTCTGCATCCCGAAATCAGGGCCCCACCCAAGCAACATCCAGGTGTGCCCTTGGAGAGTCCTGTACTCCTTTCTGAGCAGTGCCAAGACTCACACCAGTAGCTGATGGCCCTGTTTTCTGGCATGGTTTCTTATGACAACTATAAGCACAGCATCTATGGATTTTTCTTGCTGAATCTTAACAGATGACCCAGGAGGGGCATGAGCTGGGGCTAAATTTGGCCTACAGCTGAACCCCTCCCAGGACTTAATAAAGCCACACTAATAAGAACAAGAGACTCAAGAGCTTTGCTTAGTATATACAAACAGACACAGAAAGGCAGCCAAAATGGGGAGACAAAGAAGCAGAAACCATATAAGAGAATAGAGCAGAGATCCAGGAATAATGGAGTCAAGCAATCTAACAGATACATATTTCAAAACACTGGTTATAAAGATGCTCTATGAACTTAGGGGAAGTGTAGATGAATTCAGTGAGAACCTTAACAAAGAGATAAAAATCATAAAAATGGAAATGGAAATCATAAAAGAGAACTAGTCAGAAATGAAGTACGCATTATCTGAGATGAAGAGTATTTTAAATGGAATAAACAGAGTGAATAAAGAAGAGGATCAAATGACCAATATAGAGGATTGGGAAGAAAAAGACACTCAATCAGAATGGCAAGAAAAGAAAAAGCCAAGACTATAATAATAATTTAAGGAGCCTATGTGACACTATTAAATGTAAAAATATCCATTTCATAAGAGTACTGGGGGAGGGGGGAACACAAAAAACAAAATGTTGAAGAGCTCTTTGAAGAAATAATGATGGAAAACTTCTCTAACCTAGTGAAAGAAATAGACATAAAACCCCAGGAAGCTCAGAGAGTCCCCCAAACCAGGAACCCAAAGAGGTCACCCAAGACACATCATAATTAAAATGTCCAAGGTTAAATACAAAGAAAGAATCTTAAAAAGCATCAAGAGGGAGAGAGATGCTAACTCACAGTGAGGATGAAGTGGCCACAGAGGAACCTGTGGGGTGTCTCTAGGGAAGAATGGTGAACAATGAACAGCAAGTACAGTGGAAAGAGATGCTAAAAGCCAAGGCCATCTGAACAGAGGCCAGTATTAGCAGTCTACACAGGGCAGATAAATAGCTTCTCAGACAAAAATAAGCTAAGAGAATTTATCAACACTAAGCCAGTATTACAGGAAATGTTGGAAAGACTTCTTTAAGTAGAAAAAAAATGTATAAAAAACAAGAATAAATAATGATAATTACTACATTCCTATCAACAAGTACCTCAAATGGAAAAGAATTAAATGCCCCAACCAAAAGAGAGAGGAGCTGAATGGATAAGAAAACAAGACTCCTACATATGCTGCCTACGAGAGACTCACTTCAGATTAAAAGACACACAGACTAAAAGGAAGTGGATGGAAAATATATTGCCTTGATGGACCCAGAGGGTATTGCGCTCAATGTAATGATTCGGATAGAGAAAGACGAATATTGCAGGACTTTATGTTCTAGTGGAATCTAAAGAACAAAATCAACAACAACAACAACAAAAAAAGTGGAAGTAAACTCTTAGATGCAGAAAATATTTTGAGGCTTTCTAGATGAAAGGAGGTTTGGGGTGACAGCAAAAAAAAAAAGCAAAGGGATTGAGGTATCTATGGATAGTCACAGAATACACATGGAGAGGTAGAGTGTAGCATGGGGAAGATGGTTAATAATGTTGTAATCAATATTTAATGGGGAAGAGGGATAGTAGATTTAGTGAGGAGATCGCTTTGTAAGTTATGTGGATCTCTGATCACTATGCTGTACCACTGAAACTGGTATATTATTGTATGCCAATTATAATTGCAAAAAAATCTCATTGAATTGTATAATGTAAATGCAAGCACTTAATTCTCTATTATATTTCAATAAAGCCAAGAATGGAAAGTGACATTCCCAAAAAATAAATAAAGAAAAGGGGTAAAAGAAAATTCCAAGGTGTACAGAGGCAATAAATGCTGAAGGAAAAGTGAATAAGAAAAGAATTTAAACACTTAGAGGCAGAGCCCCTGCAAGGCTAAGCTTCAGATTTCTGAGGAAGGCAGTGGCTGGCACAGAAACATGCTGCACTTATGTGATAGTGAAGAAATTGAGAAATTGGTGTGGGGGGGCATTTTCCAGGGAACTATAAGAGCTGCAGTCACTGTGGTGACAAACAAATGTGTCAAAGAGTGCCTGTCTTTGAAATGCAAGAGAAGCTTGCTATTCTGGAGATGAAGAAATTTGCCAGAGGGAGCTCACTGCTGAACTATGAGGCTGATGTGTATTGCTATACAGTGATCTGCTTACTGCAAAATGGAAAATAGCACACCAGAGTAAGAAAGTCTCATCTCTCGTCTCCCATTTTATAGTCTCCGTCCAGGGCATTCTATTGTCAGAGCTTAATAAATACCACAGGAGAAGTGTAGTCTGCAGACTCAAGCTCTAGTGTCATAATGTAGGCAAAGACATGTGATTTTGGAGCTGAGATACAGTAAATTGCTAACTGGCACAGTGCCTAAGGAAACAGTGGGATTTCATCAAGTCCTCAAGAACAGGCAACAGAACCATTTAGGCCTGCTTACTAGTTAATACTTGTGTATACCTGATACTTGCTTTCTTTGTAATTTAACATCAGGTAGAAGAGTCACAGGGCCTCCAACACTTTCCAAAAACAACCTGACAATTGTTGAAATACCACATTGCTTTATATCAATTTGCAACATCTTCACTCAGATCTCCGCAACTGCCTACAAGTTGCATGAATTTGGGTAAGATACTTAACCACTCTGAACCTCAGTGTTCCCATGTGTGTAATAAAGATTAAAATTAGTTCCTTAATGCGCAAGTTTAATGTGAAAATTAAATAATTTAAGTTCTTGGTATATAGTAAGCCACTCAATGAATGGTAGCTGTCATTACTAAATAAGCACACTTTAACTGAGTTCAAACTGTGCTCAAAGCATTAATTCTAAATTTATTTGGAAGGACAAAGGTACAAGAATAGCTAAAACAATGTTTAAAATGAATAAAGTTGGAGGGATTATGGTACCCAATTACAAGACTTATTATGAAATTATAATAATCAGGACAGTGGTACTGGAGAAAGGACACACATAAAACAATGAAAGAGAATATAGAGCTCAATAACAGACCCACATAAATACAGCCATCTAAGTTTTGACAAAGGCACAAAGCCAATTCAGAGGCTTTCACCATTTCAACAAATGGTGCTAGAACAAGTGGACATCCATTTGCAAAAAGGAAAAAAATAAAAATAAAATAAAAAAGAAATATAGACCCATACCTTACATCTTACATAAAAATTGACTCAAAATGTCTTATAGAATTAAATATAGAAACATAAACCTATAAAACTTCTAAATGAAAATATCAGAGAAAATCTGTTTGACTTTGGCAATGAGTTTTTAGATAGAACACCAAAAGCACAGTCCATGAAAAATTGGATATTTTTTGTAATTAATAATTTCAAATTAAATTTAAAATCAGAAGTAAAAAAAAAAATTACTCTCCAGGAACAAAGGCTGGTCCAATAATTAAAATTAACTGATATAATCCATAATATTAACAGGCCAAAAAAATTGCATGACCATATCAATTATTGCAGAAAAATCATTTGATAAAAATCAAAACCCATCCATAAAAAAGAATAGCATTTCGAAAAATAAGAATAGAGAGGAATTTCCTCAAGTTCATAAAGAGCATATAAAAAAACTTAGAGCTAACTTTACATTTAATGATGAGAGACTGAAAATTTCCCCCACCCCAAATCAGGAATAAGGCAAGGACGTCCACTCTTACCATTCTTAGTTAACATGGTGCAAGAATTGCCAGCAAATGCAATAAGACAAATAAAGGAAAGAAAAGGCATACAGTTCCTAAAGGAAGAAATAAAACACCCATTTTCAGATGACATGAGTAGCTGCACAGGAAATCCCAAGTCTACAAAAGAATCATAGAATTAATACGTGATTTCAGCAAGATCACAGAATTTAAAATAAATATAGGATGGTAGAAAAAATCATGGTGGAGAGAGAGACTGTGGAGAGCAGATTGCAAGCTGACAAGGTCCTTGCATTCTGTTTGGTCAACCAAGGGTTGCTTCGCTTCAACGAACCCTCCTAAGAATGGGGAAATAAGAACTGATTGGAGAGCAATGCGGTGTTACTTAGAGAAAAGGAAGTACGCTTATAGCTGTGAGCAAATGGAACTGCAAAAGATCATAGCAGGGTGTGGGTTGGGTAATTGTGCAGAGAATAATCTAATCATAGCCCCTAATTGTATGCTCTTGTATAAAAGCAGCTTGCAAAAATAAAACCACGCCATTGCTCCACCATCAGTGGGCAGTGGACCTCCTGATCCTAGCTTTCTGTGTTCTTTTTTTTCCCTTAATCTCTCACTGTTCCCACTCAGGTACATTCTCCAGAGCCACGCTGGACGTGGAAAGATTTACCAGTCGCTGGACATGGCAAGAGACGTCTCCAGATATCTCCTCTTGAAAGAACAATAAGCTGAACATCTAAAACTCAACAACAACAACAAAAAAAACCACTCAAACTGTGCACCAGCACTTCTGAGCATGGGATCTGCACTTAAGAGCTACTACAGGTCAGATCCCTGGGTGTCAGGTGGAGGAATGGGAGTAATAAAGAAGCTGCCTCTCGCAGCCGCTGGAGCTCCCTGAAGGAAGAGGGGGAGAGGAGAAGGAGCAGCAAGTTTGTGCAACGAGTTTCCTGAACATTCCTGCCTGGGATAGCTGTGAGCTCCCCATGGCCAGCTGGCTGCAGGGCCTAGTCATTAGGGCAGAAGGCAGAGAAGCGGGACCAGACCGCAGAGGAACAACAGCTAATTTTTGTGGGCCACGGTTGCAAAACTGAGGCTGAGCCGCAGCCCCCAACCCCCAACCAGAGGGCCCCTGCCCCTATAACGTCCGAGACCGATCACCGTGGAGCCCCAGGGGAATCTGAGCAAACGCTGCTGAGATTGTCACTGACACTGACAGGGACTGAAACTGAGGGTACCGAACATGATTAAATATCTACAAAAAAAATTAAAAAGCATTATTAAGGCTTTATATAAAGCAGGGATCCAAGAGGCTTAGACACCAACTTGAA
>NW_006443567.1:3898829-3915539 GCF_000325575.1 Pteropus alecto
ACAAAGGAAAACTACAGACCAATCTCTCTCACGAACACAGATGCAAAAATCCTAAATAAGACACTAGCGAACTGAATACAGCAACATATTAAAAATATTACACACCACAATCAAGTGGGCTTTATCCCAGGGACACAGGAATGGTTCAACATACTCAAATTGATTCATGTGATACACCACACAAACAAATTAAAAAATAAAAATAAAATGATCATAATAATAGATGCAGAAAAAGCCTTTGACAAGATACAGCATCCATTTATGATCAAAACACTTAACAAAATAGGTATAGAAGGAAAGTACCTTAATATAATAAAGGCCATATATGACAAACCCTCAGTCAACATTATACTTAATGGTGAAATACTAAAATCCTTCCCTTTAAGATCAGGAACCAGGCAAGGCTGTCCACTATCACTACTGTTATTCGATATAACTGGAGTTCTTAGCGAGTGCGATAGGGCTAGAGAAAGATATAAAAGACATCCGAATAGGAAACAAAAAAGTCACACTGTCACTATTTGCAGATGACATGATTCTCTATATAGAAAATCCTACAGAATCCACAAAAACACTGCTAGAAACAGTAAGCAAATACAGTAAAGTCTGGACACAAAATCAACATTCAAAATTCCATAGCGTTCCTATACTCTAATAATGAAGCATCAGAAAAAGAAGTGGAAAAAATAATTTCTTTTGCAATTGCAACAAAAAGAATAAAATACCTAGGAATAAATCTAATGAAACAAGTGAAGGATCTATATAATGAAAACTATAAGACCCTATTAAAAGAAATTGAAGACAAAAAGAAATGGAAAGATATTTCATGTTCCTGGATAGAAAGAATCAACACAGTTAAAATTGCATATTTTTTTTGGCCAAAAAGAATACTTTTGATCTTTTCTTTTCCAATGGGAATGATAACTGAATATTTTCATTTCAGGATTTGACTAAACTGCCATCTTCTAAAAAGTAGATAGTAGCAAGAATGCAGAGTAGGGAAATGCTGAGCCTGCCTCCTCCCATGACCACATTAAAATTACAACTAAATTATAGAATAATTAACCTGTAGAATCATCTGAAGACTAGCTAAACAGAACTCCTACAACGAAAGGTATAAAGAAGCAGTCACATCAAGGATGGTGGGAGGGGTGGAGACATGGAACAGGCTAGTCCCTGACCCATTTGTAGCTCTTGAGCATTGGGAGAGATATATGGTAGTGGAGGTCACCCCTGAGGAGTGAGGGGGCCCAACATCACACCAGGCTCCCCAGCCCAGGGTTCTACTGCTGAGAAAACGAGTCTCAGAACATCTGGCTGTGAAAATAAATGGGAATTTCATCTGTTGGGTGAGACAGAAGTCTGCTAGAAATGTGGATGTCCTCTTAAAGGGCCCACACACAGATTCTCTCACTCGTAGACATTCACCCTGGGTGCCAGTGGAGGAATGGCAACTGGAATGGCAACTAAGGAGGCGCCAGAGACATAAAGGGAAAAAATGAGTTGTGTGGCTTCAGGCCCAGGGCTGGAGGGACAGCTGTCATTGCCCCTGTATTGGGCCTTCTTCCAGTGCAGCCTACAGGCAAGTGCCATTTTTCCTCTGTTTAGTCCTCCCCCCACGTGACCAAATCTGAGTCTGCATTTGCCTGATGAACTCTGCTTGCTCCATCTTGGTAATTCCCTGAGAACCCACCTCAACCATCTTGTACACCACAGGAAACACTTTCAGTGGCCAATCAGCCCCACCTCACGTACTGCTAGAAGCTCTCCCAGCAGCAAACGGCCTGCCTCAGCTTTTCGTGCCACCAGAAATACTTTCAGTGGCGGACAACAAGGCCTAATGCATGCTGCAGTCTTTTGTGGCCTGTTCTTGAATGTCTGAGGGCATAAGGTCAGCAGCAGCTGGCCTCAGGTTGCCCTGAGCCTCTAGCTAAGCTACCCTAGGACTGGTAATGGTGACAGCCGGCCTCGGTTGGCAGCGTGGTCTCTCCCACACACTTCCGGGTACAGTGCAGGCAGCGAGCAACTGCGGATTGCTTTGGTAAGGTGGTCAGGGCCAGTCAAAGGCAGTAGCTGACTTTGGCTTCCATGGGAGCCCCTCTCAAGAGACCTCAGAACCAACACACCCAGAGGCCGGTTTCAGAAAATGACAGAGCACTACCCAATTAGTCCCTTTGAGTATGCCCAAAAGGCGGTCTCAATAGGCACACAAGCCCATTGGTGTGAATCCTGATCCATGGGGTCAGCCCCCATACAGCAGCTCATGTGCTGTGGACATGGCCATTCCTCATAGCCAGTCAGCCTGAGTCAATCCCAACCGCTGATGTGCCAACAACAATCAAGGTTCAACTACAACAGGAGAGTGCGTGCGCATGTGCGCGCACACACACACACACACACAGACTCTCCTGGAGCCCCCAGCTCAGTTGATCAGGGAGACTGTGCCACTGGATCTAACAGGAAGCCTACTACATAAAGCAAACCTGCCAAGAGGGGGAAACATAGCAGATCTACCTAATACATAAAAACAAACATAAGAGGCAGCCAAAATGAGGAAACAAAGAAACGTGTCCCAAATGAGAGAACAAGAGAAAACCCCAGAAAGGAACTAAATAGAATAGAGGTAAGCAACCTACTAGATACAGAGTTAAAAAAAAAAAAAAACTGGTTATAAAGATGGTCAGAATATATGAGAAATTCAACAAAGAGATAGCAAGCACACACAATAAAAGGACATAGAAACATATAAAAGAGACAGTCAGAAGGGAGGAGTATAATAACTGAAATGAAAAATATACTGGAAGGGATCAACAGCAGAAGCAGATTGAATCAGCAATTTGGAAACATGGTAGCAGAAACCACCCAATAGGAATTAGAAAAAGAAAAAAAAATGATCCAAAAACTTGAGGATAGTTTAAGGGGACTCTGGAGCAACATCTAGCATACCAACATTCACATCATAGTGGTACCAGAAGGAGGAGAGAGAGGGAACAAGGTATTAAAACCCAATTTGAGGAAATAATAACAAAAAATGCCCTAATCTGGCAAAGGAAATAGACACACAAGTCCAGGAAACAGAGAAAAACCCAAACAAGATGAACCCAAAGAGGCCTACACCAAGACATATTATAATTAAATACTAAAGATTAAAGACAAAGATTGAATTTTAAAAGCAGCAAGAGAAAAGCAGTTACCTACAGGGGAGCTTCCGTAAGACTTCCAGCTGATATCTTAACAGAAACTTTGCAGGCCAGAAGGGATTGACAGGAAATATTCAAAGTTATGAAAAGGACCTACAACTAAGACCACTCTACTCAGCAAGGCTATCATTTAAAATTGAAGAGATAAAGAGGTTCCCAGAAAAGAAAAAGCTAAAGGAATTCGCCACCAAGCTAGTATTACAAGAAATGTTAAAGGACTTTAAGAAAAAGAAAGGGTTTGGGGGAGTGCATAAATAAGAATAAAATGGCAATGATTATGTACTTATTAATAATCACTTTAAATATAAATGGATTGAATGCTACAATTAAAATACACAGGGTAGCTGAATGGATAAAAAACAAGACCCAAATATATGCAATCTACAAGAGACCCACTTTAGATTGAAAGACACACACAGACTGAAAGTAAGGGGATGAAAAAAGATATTTCATGCAAACGGAAGTGAAAAAAAAACTAAGGTAGCAATATTTATATCAGACAAAATAGACTTTAAAAGGAAAGCTATAATAAGAGACAAAGAAGGACATTAATGATACAAAGATCAATCCAACAGGAGGATATAACTCTAGTAAACATTTATGCACCCAACTTAGGAGCATCTACAAATATAAAGCAAATATTGACAGACATAAAGGAAGAGATAAACAGCGATACAGTCATAGTAGAAGACTATAACACCTAACTGACACAAATCAACAGATCTTCCAGACAGAAAGTCTACAAGAAAACAGTGTCCTTAAATGACACTAGGCCAGATGGATTTAATTGATAATTTTAGAGCATTTCACTACAAACCAGCAGAATATACAATTTTTTCTTTTTTTTGTTTTATTCTTTTTATATTTTTTCAATTATAGTTGGCATACGATATTATATTAGTTTCAAGTATACAACATAATAATTAGACATTTCTATAACTTACAAAGTGATCACCCAGATAAGTCTAGTAAACATCTGACACCATACATAGTTATTACAGTATTACTAACTATATGCCCTATGTTATGCGTTAGAGCCCTATGACTATTTTCTACTTACCAATTTGTACTCCTTAGTCCTTTCCCCTTTTTCACCAACCTCCAATTCCCTCCCATCTGGCAATGATCAAAATGTTTTCTGTATCTATAAGTTTGTTTATGTTTTGTTTGCTTGTTTCTTTTGCTCTTTAGATTCCACACGTAAGTGAAATTATTTGGCATTTGTCTTTCTCTGTCTGATTTACTCCACTCAGCACAATACCTTCTAGGTCCATCCATTTTGTTGCAGATGGAAGGATTTCATTTGTTTTTATGGCTAAATATATTCCATTGCATATATGTACCACCTATTCTTAATCTATTTATCTATTGATAGACACACATATTGCTCCAATATCTTGACTATTGTAAAAAATGCCACAGTGAACATAGGGATTCACATGTCCCTTCAAAGTAGTGTTTTGGGTTTCTTCAGATAAATGACCAGAAGTGGGATTACTGGGTCCTTCTTTGTCTCTTGCTTAGCCTTTGTTTTTAAGTCTATTCTCTCCTATATAAGTATTGCTACCCCAGCCTGTTGGTTTCTTTCTATTTTCATGAAATATCTTTATTCATCCCTTTATTTTCATTCTGTGTATGTCTTTTGCTCCAAAGTGAGACTCTTGTAAGTAGCATTTGTAAGGGTCTTGTTTTTACCTCCATCCAGCCACCCTGTCTTTAGAATGAAGCATTTAATCCATTTACATGTAAAGTTATTGTTGATAGATATGCAGTTATTGGCATTTTATTATTTATATTTTTCATCTTTCTTCTTCTTCTTCTTAAAGAAGTCCTCTAGCATGTCTTATACTACTGGTTTGGTGTTAATGAACTCCTTCAGCTTTTTCTTGTTTGGGGACCACTTTATCTCTCCTTCAATTCTAAATAATTGCTTTGCTGGGTAGAGTAATATTGGTTGTAGGTCTTTATTTTTTATTATTTTGAATATTTCATGCCAATGCCTCTTGCCTGGAAAATTTCTGTTGAGAAACCAACTAGCAGGTAACTAACTGCTTTTCTCTTTCTGGTTTTAAGGTTTCTCTTCGTTTTAACCTTTGGCATCTTAATTATGATGTGTTTTGGTGGGCTTCTTTGAGTTCCTCTTTCTTGGGACTCTCTGAGCTTCCTGGACTTGTATGTCTATTTCCTTTGCCAGGTTAGGAAAATTTTCTGTCATTTCTTCAAACAGGTTTTCAATTCCTTGCTCTCTCTTTCCTCTCTTTCTGGTGCCCCTATGATGAGAATGTTGGTATGTTTGATGTTGTTCCAGAGGCTCCTTAAACTATTCTAATTTTTTTTTGCATTCTTTATTCTTTTTTCTGTTCTGATAGGGTGTTTTCTGCTACATTATTTTCTAAATTGCTGATTCAATCCTCTGCTTCATCATATCTACTGTTGATTCCCTCTAATGTATTTTTTACTTTAGTTATTGTATTCTTCATTTCTGACTGGTACTTTTTTATATTTTCTATCTCCATTTTAATGTTTTTTTTTATCTCTTTGTTAAAGTTCCCATTGAGTTCATCTACTCCTCCCCTAAGTTCACTTAGCATCCTTATAAGTAGTGTTTTGAATTTTGCATCTTATAGATTGCTTTTCTTTATTTTGTTTAGTTCTTTTTTTTCTGGAGCTTTGTTTTGTTCTTTCATTTAGGATGTTTTTTTTTATCTCTCAATTTTGACTATCTCCCTGTGTTTGTTTATATGTATTAGGTAGGGCTGCTATATCTCCTGGTCTTAGTAGAGCAGTCTTATGTAGTGGGTGTCCTGTGGGGCTCAGTGGTGCAGTGTTCCCTGGTCACCTAAGCTGGGTCCTCCATATGTGTCCCTTGCATGGTTTTTTGTGCTACCCCTCCAGCCCTCACCCTGAAGCCAGACAATTCAGTTCCTACCTGTATGTCTCTGGCGCCTTTTAGTCTGCTTCCCCATGCTGGAGCTCAGAGCAAGGGAGTTTGTCAGCAAGTAAGTCTATGCACAAGTTCTTTAATAGTAATGCCTGGGACTCCAGCCACCTTTCATCTCGCTCAGCCACAATCTCTGCTGGTTTTCACAGCCAGAAGTTGTGGAGACTTCTCTTCCCAGTACTGGATGCCTGAGCTGTGGAGTCTGCCATGGGGGGGGGGGACCTCTGGAGGGACCTCTTCAGCCAAGATATGGGACCTGATTTTTAACTGCTACACATGGATGTGGAATCATTCTGTTCTGTGTCTCTGCCACTCCTACCAGTCTTGAGGTGGCTTATTCTATTTTTCCTTAGTTGTAGGGCTTCTGTTTAGCTAGACCGCAGGTGATTCTCAATGATTTTTTTTTTAAGTTTAGTTGTAATTTTGGTGTGGTTGTGAAAAGAGACATGCACAGCATTTATCTACTCTCTCATCTTGACCAGAAATCAGAATATACATTATTTTCAAGTACATTTGAAACATTTTCCAAGATAGACCACAAGTTAAGCCACAAAACAAGTCTCAGTAAATTTAAGAAGCTTGAAATTATTTCAAGCTCTTCTCTGATCATAATGGTATAAAATCAGACATCAATTACAAGAAGAAAACTAAAAAAAAAAAAAACCATAAACACATGGAGGCTAAACAATATGCTGCTGGATGATGAATGGGTTTACAATAAAATCAAGGAAGAAATTAAAAGATACCTTGAGACAAATGAAAATGAAAACACAAATACCCAAAGCTGTGGTACACAGTGAAAGCAGTCCTAAGATGAAAATTCATAGCAATACAGGCCTATCTCAAGAAATGAGAAAAAGCTCAAATAAACAACCTAACCTTACACTTAAAGGAACTAGAAAAAGAACAGCAAACAAAGCCCAAAATAAGTAGAAGGAAGGAAATAATAAAGATCAGAGCAGAAATAAAATAGAATCTAAAAAAAAAAAAAGATCATTGAAACCAAGGGCTGGTGGGTTCTTCAGAAAGATAAACGAAATTAATAAACTTTTAATCAGACTTATCAAGAAAAAAGAGTGAGGACCCAAATACATAAAATAAGAAATAAAAAAGGAGAAGTAATAAGTGACATCCCCAAAATACAAAGGATTGTAAGGAAATACTATGAACATTTATATGCTAACAAATTAGACAATCTACAGAAGGAATGAATAAATTTCCAAAAACATACATTCTTCTAAGACTGAACCAATAAGGAACAGATAATCTGAACAGACTAATTACTACCAAGGAAATCAAATCAGTAATCAAAAAACTCCCCACAAACAAAAGTCCTGGTCCAGATGGCTTCACAAGTGAATTTTACCAAACATTCAAAGAAGAATGAACACCAATTCTTCTCAAACTATTCCAAAAAAATCAAGAAGAGGTAAAGCTCTCAATCTCATTTTATGAGGCCACCATTACCCTGATTCCAAGGACAAAAAAAAAAATTAGTAAAATAAGAAAATTATAGGCTGATATCCCTGATGAACATACATGCAAAAATCCTCTACAAAATGTCAGCAAACTGAATTCAGAAATACATTAAAAAGATTATACACCAGGATCAAGTAGGATTTAGTCCTGGCATGCAAGGTTAGTTTAATATCTGTCAATCAATTAACATCATACACCACATATATAAAATGAAGGATAAAATTCCTATGATCACATCAATAGATGGTAGAAAAAGCATTTAATGAAATCCAGCATCCATTTATGATAAAAACTCTCAGAAATGTGTGAATAGAGGGAACATATCTCAACATAATAAAGGTCATATATGACAACCCATTGCTAACATCATATTCAACAGGGAAAAGCTAAAGTGTTTTCCTTAAGGTCAAGAATAAGACAAGGACGTCCACTTTTACCACTTTTATTCAACACAATATTGGAAGTTCTAGCCACAGCAATCAGATAAGAAAAAGAAATAAAAGACATCCAAATTGGAAAGGAAGAAGTCAAACTGTCGTTTACAGATGACATGATACTACACATAGAAAACCCCAAATATTCTACCAAAAATCTCTTAGAATTGATAAATTAACTTAGTAAAGTAGTAGGATACAAAATTAATATTCAGAAATTGGTTCCTTTTTTATATACCAATAACAAACTATTAGGAAGAGAAATTAAGAAAACAATCTCACCTACAATTACATCAAAAAAATATTTAAGAATAAGTTTAATCAAAGAGGTAAAAAACCTATACTCTAAAATTATAAGACATTAAAGAAAGAAACTGGAGAAGATACAAATAAATGAAAGCACATATTTTGCTCATGGGTAAGAAGAATTAACATTATTAAAATGTCTGTACCACTCAAAGCAATTTAATGCAATTCCATCAAAATGCCAATGGCATTTTTTACAGAACTAGAAAAAAATCATCCTAGAATTTATATGGAATGATAAAAAAATAGTCATGGCAATCTGGAGAAAGAGAACAAAGTTGGAGATATCATGCTACCTGATATCAAACTATACTACAAGGCTAAAACAGCATGGCACTGGCATAAAAACAGACATATAGATCAATGGAACAGAATAGAGAATCCTGAAATAAACTCACACTTATATGGTCAATTAATCTATGACAAAGGAGGCAAGAATATATACCATGGGGTAAAAACAGCCTATTCAATAAAAAGTGTCGAGAAAACTGGACAGACACATGCAAAAAAAAAAAAAAAAATGAAACGAGATCAACTCCTTACACCAAATAGAAGATTAAACTTGAAATGAATTAAAGACTTAAATGTAAGATCCCATACTATAAAACTAGAAAACTTAGGCTGCAATCTCTGACATTGTTCATAGTAATATATTTTTTCTGATATATCTCCTTGGGCAAGGGACACAAAAGAAAGAATAAACAAATGAGACTTCCAACTAAAAAGTTTTTGCAGAGCAAAGAAAACCATCAACAAAACAAAAAGACAACCTACTGAATGGAAGAAAATGTTCACTTATGATACACCTAATAAGGGTGTATCATATCCAAAATATATAAAGAACTCTTGCAACTCAACAACAGAAAAAACAAATAATCCAACTAAAAAAATTGGCAGAAGACCTGAATAAATATTTCTCCAAAGAGGAAATAAATATAGATGGCTAATAGATATATGAAAAGATGCTCAATGTCACTAATCATCAGGGAAATGCAAATTAAACCTCCAATGAGATATTGCCTCACACCTGTCAGAATGGTTATCATCAATAAATCAACAAACAACAATTGTTGGCGAGGATGTGAAGAAAAGAGAATCCTCATGCACTGTTGGTGAGATCTTCATACTATGGAGAATAGTATGAAGGTTCTTCAAATAATTAAAAATAGAACTATCTGATGACCCAGCAATTCCATTGCTGGATATTTATCTGAAGAAATCCAAAACACTAATTCGAAAAGTTATGTGCATGCTTAAGTTCACTTTAGTACAATTTAAAATAGTCAAGTCATGAAAGCAACCTAAGTGCCCATTAATAGATGATTGGATAAAGACAAAGTGGTATATATTATATAATGGAATATTACTTGACTATGAAAAGTGAAATCTTACCATTTCCTATAACATGGATGTACTTAGAGAGTAGTACACTAAGTGAAATAAGTCAGAAAGAGAAAGACAATACCATATAATTTTACTTATATGTGGAATCTAAAGGACAAAATAAAAGAACAAGCAAAACAGAAACAAAGTCATAGATACAGAGAATAAACTGACATTTGCCAGATAAGAGGGAGATTGGGAGGCTGGGCGAAAAATGTGAGGGCATTAAGAAGTACAAACTGGTAGTTACAAAATAGTAATAGGAATGTAAAATACAGCATAAAGAATATAGTCAATAATATTGTAACGTGTAGTGCCAGGTGGGTAATAGATGAAGTGGGGGGATCACTTTAAAATAATTTTTAATGTCAAATGTAATTGAACATAAATGCAAGAGTTTTGTCCTAATGGAGTCATTATAAAAAGAGATTTTCATTGAATACCTGTGTGTTCTTTATCCACATGCCTTCCCACACATATACATATCCCCACATACCATAATCATATGATTCTCCTTTGCATATGCAGCATTTTCCACAAAACAGATGGTGGCTCAGATCCATGTCATTATTCAGCCACGATAAATAAGATAAAAAGAAATATATTGTAATTTTTGCATGGAAAAAAATTGTGAATTGAATTATGAGAGAAGGGCAACTGAAAATTGTAAAGATAAGGCTGTTGCCTGAGTAAAAGGAGAAGAGAACCAGATGTTTAAACCAAGAAGTAATCATTGAAGTTGGCACATTTCAGAGAATAATATACTTGAAATATTTGTGCCTCATAATCAACTAATAGCCCTATAATTTCATCATCAGGGTTCTCATAGTTATGGACATTGAACTGCAGCTGAGATTCCTATTAAGCACTGTTTTGCTCCTACCCATTCCCACCATGCCATGTACAGTCCAGTCAAATAAAATGCCTTACCACTTCCCAAACACACCAGACTCTTTCACAATTCCATGTTTTTAGACATGCTAGTCCCTCCATTTGAAATATCGACCCCTTCTATTGTCTAACATCCTTAAAGAAACCAGTCAATTAATCCATACTTCATCATACTCAACCATTTAATTGGCTGTTTTACATACTAAACCATAAACTTGTTGATGGCAGGGACATTGCCTTGATCATCTTTTATCCTCAGTACCTAGCACAACTCTGGCACAGAGCAGGCTTTGATACATATTTTTATAATGGTTGAACCATAGCCAAAAGAGAGATATGACCACCATGTACCCTATAGATTCCAATACAATAGAAAGTGGAAATGGGAATGTTGAATCATCACAGGTTGCATATTTAAGAATTACAATCTGAATGATGTCAGAAATATATTTTTCTACTATGAAATAAGACAGTCACAACACACCTGTAATGTACCATTTATTCATCCATTCAACATCTTGTTATAGTTATCTACTATGGGCCACACTCTTTGGGGGGCATTTTAGTTACATCAGTGAGCCAAACATAAAATCCTTGCCCTCTTGGAAATGACAATCTACTGAGGAGAGACAGACAAAGAACAAAAAACATATCGAGTAAAATGTTTTGCTTATTAAAAGGTATGCATAGAGGAAAAAGTGAAGAATGACAAAAAAAAAACAAAAAACTCCAAAACGACCAACACCTTCACTTACATATACTATAGGTAAACTTTAGAACATTAATGACAAAGAAAATTAGAAAATATCTAGAGAGAAAAAGCAGATTATCCACAAAGGAATATGAATCACATTGACATCAGACTTAATAAAAAATAGTGTATGCAAGAAGACAATGAAAGATACTTTAAAGAATCAAAAGAAAGACATTCTGAAGCTAGACTTTTATTTCCAACTCAACTGTCATTTAAGTGTGAGGCTGAAATAAAGATTTTCAGGCTTGAACAGCTTAATAAAGGATACTGCACAGGGATCCTCTTTAAAAGCACCCTTGGAGAACATACCCCAGAATAATTTAAAAAATATCAATCAAAGAGGTAATAAAGAGAATCTAAAACTAATGCTGAGTAATTAACTTAGTGTAGTTCATAACTTAAAAAAAACAATTACAACCACCAAATAAGAAAATAGTTCATAAGAATACAAAAAGAAAGTAGATCAGTTTTTCTTAACTCTGATTGCACTTTTTAATTCTCCAGTTCTTTAGATAATATACCAATGTCCAGGTTCTACTCTTGGAGATTCTTAAGTAATTGATTTGGTATGAATTTGGGCATTTTTTTTTTTACTTTCCCACAGATGATTCTAATTGTAACCAGGGTTGAAAAGCATATGGTGGTCATATTTGACTCTTATCTTTTTATCTTATCCCCTCATCCAATCTGTCAGGAAATTCTGTTTGCTCTATCTTTAAAATTAACCTAGGATCTGGAGGCCCTAACTAGTTCAATGAGGCAAAACTAAAATATAATAAAGACATACAACCTAGGAAGGAATGATAAAACTCTTCATCATCAATGTAGATCGTAAGGAATCTACAAAAAAAAAAAAACAACTAGAATAATTGAATTTAGTAAGGTCAAAGAATCTACAATGATTCATGAGCTTAGCAAATCTATGTAAAAATAAATTATATTTTTAGATCTAAGCTACTCACTATTGGAAATTTAAAAATTTATAGTAGCATCAAAATAAAATATTTTGGGACAAACTTATGTGCAAAAGAATATGGCAATACTTATACACTAAAAACTACAAAAAAATTTACTGAGATAAATTAAAGAGACCTAAATAAGTGGAGAGAGATATCAAGTTAATGTATTAGAAGATGTTAAGATGTCCATTTTACTTAAAGTGATCCATAAATTCAATGCAATTGCAATCAAAATTACAGCAGGCTTTTTTTTGGGGCGGGGGGAGTTTAAACATTGATTCTTAAATTTACACAAAATGTAAAGTACCTGGAATAGCCTAAACAATTTTGCAATAGAAGAACAAAGTTGGGACAATGTATATTACTTGATTTCAAGACTAACTATACAGCTACAGCATGCATTCTCAATGGGCAAGATTGCAGAAATCTTAAAAGCTAGAAATAAATTTGGATGTAAGCAAGTTTTTGAAAGCTTTTAGTGGAGTTATAATAAAATGAAAAATGATGTTATGAGCAGCCATGGAAGTGCGCTGCCCAAATCTTCCTTTGAGAAAGATCTTTTCATTCAGCAGTAAGGGGAGCAGTTAGCTGCCAGCCTTCTGCTGTTAGCACTTTCAGAAACTCCTTCGACTTTTTATCTGAGGCATATTTTCATCAAGAATATCCATTGAATGACTTAGTATGGTAGGAGTACTAGAACCTGGCCATTTTTTCCAATGTAGGACTCCTTTAATGGGCAGTATTTTCTCCACAGTTCCATGTTGCTTTAGCCAAAACAATCAGATCTGCAATAGGTCTGAGAATCCGCCAGCCCAATTCTGCATTCTCTCCCTCTTCCTTTGGCAATGAGCAGATCTGCATCATGATCTGAGTGCTTTCCATACCCAATCCGGCTTCCTGCTCCTTTATCTCTCACAGGTCTCCCTAATTTTTCATAAAGCTCTTGAACTCCTAATTCCAAGTAGTGTCTACTTCACAGAGGAACAAAACAATATGATATTTAAAGAAGATTCATTGACAGTAGTATTTAGATAGGTTAAAAAAGGATAGTAACTGGGCTCAGAGATATAAGCTCAAGGATTTCACACCAATGTGTGTGATATGAGTGTGAGAATAAAGCAGTAGAGACCTTTAACTTACCATGTGACCTAAGCTTCCTCTCACATTTTGGGTGTTGTCTAACCTACTGAGACACAAATTTAGTCTTGCATAGCATCAGTCAATCATCAAGTGGATGGTATATTTTAGCTCAGACTCTAGCAAGTCCTGGAGGCACAAGTAAGTTGTATGAGCAAGTGGCCCAGATGCCCATCACTTTGCAACATTATCTTCTCTCTCCAAGCCCACACCTATGGTGTCATGAAGTTACCTATGATCAGTTATCTGAGAAGGAAAAACTCAAGCTTAGTTTACAATATGCAGGCACCATCCAAAAGTTAACAGATGTGTCACTCCAGGCTTGCTCTATATGGCCCTGGAAGAAAGTTGTAAAGAGAAATATTCCAGTAGGCAAAATTTTGATAAGTGCACCTGGTTCATTGTGCCTGAAAGGAGAGATGACTGGAGGCACAGATCTACATTGATTCATGAGCTTGACTAATAGTTTTACTGAATGTTCAGGGATTGGGAAAAATTAAATTAGAAAAATGGTGACAAAAATATCTGGGAAGAATTATATGAATAGACATTCTGAATGGCTGCAGAGTGTGAAGGTATTCGTGTCCGTTGCAAATGTCCATCAAAGAGTGACCTCATCAGGGAAGTATCTTAATAATCAGATAAGTTTACCTGTTTTGTGGAAGTCAGATATCCAGCTTATTTCTCCAGCTACTCCTGTCATTGCCTAGTGTATTCATGAACAAAGTAGCTAGTGACAGGACTGGAGATTATACATTGGTTGAGCTACATGGTCTTCTGCCCACCGAAGTCTACTTAGCTACAGATGCTGCTAAGTGTCCTACATGCCAAAAGCAGAGATCAACAGTGAACCCTTAATATGGCACCCTTCCCTAGAGGTATCAGACAGCTTCCAGGTGGTAGAATGATTGCATTGGAATACTTGAATTAATAGAAAGAGCAGTGCATGTTTTCACTGGAATAAACACTATATATGGAATTACCATTCCTGTCTGCAATACCTCTGCCAAAACCACTATAAGTGTCTTCATCCCACACACGATATTCCACACAATATTGCTTCTGACCAAGGGACTCATTTTATAGACAATGAAGTATGCTAATGGGCTCATTCAATGAAGAGCCTGTAAGTCATCAGAATTACTGAAGTTCATGATGGTGAGAGAGAGATACAGGTTCCAAAGTGTCTTCATGGATTCCAATTTGTCTTCACAAGTTGTTTGCTCTTGTAGCTTCCAAATTTGTTTTTTATGGCTCTCCTTCATTATCATGCATTCTAGGTTATCATCATGGGTTCCAGTTTATTTCTACTCTTCCCACTCCATGCCCTTCTTTCCTCCCTGGTCGCTGTCTCTGATGACTTAATGCCCAATACCAGATGCGGAATAAACAGCCATACACAGACTGCCTAATGAGATCCTACAATAGTGTAACATCAAATTCCTATAATAAATCCCTTATTTTGTATTATTCATAGTGGTTGTGCTCCTCTCACCAAACCTGACTGATAAATGCAAGCTATATGAGTTACCTATACAGGTTGCAGTATTTCGATGTACTGGTTAATTCAAATGACAGTATTTGTGCTTGTTTTCTTTGTTTTATTAACTTTTTAAATAATATTTTTATTTTTTCAATTATAGTTAGCATACAATATTATATTAGTTTCAGGTTACAACATAGTGATTAAACAGCTATATAACTCACAAAGTGATCACCCCAACAAATCTAGTACACTCTGA
Source organism: Pteropus alecto (assembly GCF_000325575.1). Lineage (NCBI taxonomy): Eukaryota > Metazoa > Chordata > Mammalia > Chiroptera > Pteropodidae > Pteropus > Pteropus alecto. The sequence goes on from NW_006443567.1 coordinate 3,914,056, forward strand.
CACCGTACTTAGTTATTACAATATTATTGACTATATTCCTTATGCTAGCCTTTTATCTCCATGACTATTTTGTAACTACCATTTTATACTTCTTAATCTCTTCCCTCTTTTTCACCTAACTTTCCAAATCCCCTCCCATCTGGTAACTCTCAAAATGTTATCTATGAGTTTGTTTCTTTTTGTTGTTTATTTTGTTCTTTAGATTCTACATGTGCATGAAATCATATGGCATTTATCTATCTCTAACTGATTTATTCCACTTGGCATAATACCCACAAGGCCAACATGAAATATCTTTTTTCATCCCTTTACTTTCTATGTATGCATCTTTTAATCTGAAATGAGTCTCTTGTAAGCAGCCTATGTAAGTGTCTTCTTTTCTTATCCATCCAGCCACTCTATCTTTTGATTGGAACATTTAATTTTTTCATTTGAAGTACTTATCGATAGATATGCAGTTATTGCTATTCTTTTTTCCCCTCTTTATTGAAATATAATAGACAATTAGTTACTTGTATTTACATTGTACAATTCAATGAGTTTTTTTTTCAATTATAGTTGGCATGCAATAATATACCACTTTCAGTTGTATAGCATAGTGATCAGAGATCCACATAACTGGCAAAGTGATCACCCCACTAAATCTAGTACCCCTCTTCCACCTTACATATTTATTATGACATTAACCATCTTCCCCATGCTACACTCTACATTTCCATGTCTATTCTGCAACTATCCATTTGTACCTCTTAATCCCTTTGCCTTTTTGCTACATCTCCATGTCATTTCTGCAACTATCCATTTGTATCTCTTAATCCCTTTGCTTTTTTTTTGCTGTTGCCCCAACCCCCTTCCCATCTAGAAGCCCTCAAATTATTCTTTGTATCTATGAGTTTATTTCCTCTTTAGCTGTTGTCGTTGTGGTTGACTCTGTTCTTTAGATTCCACATGTACATTAAATCATATGATATTTATCATTCTCTATCTGACCCATTTCATTCAGTGCAATACCCTCTAGGTCCATTAAGGCAATATCTTTTTTCATCCCCTTCATATTAGTCTGTGTGTCTGTTTTAATCTGAAGTGAGACAACATATGTAGAGGGCTTGTTTTCTTATCCATTCAGCCACTCTATCTTTTGGTTGGGGCACTTAATTCTTTTCCATTTGAGGTATTTATTGATAGAAATGTAGTTATTACCATTCTTTAATCATGTTTTTGATACATGTTTTTTCTTCTTAAAGAAGTCTCTCCAACATTTCCTGTAATACTGGCTTGGTGATGATAAATTCCCTTAGCTTATTTTTGTCTGAGAAGCTCTTTATCTGTCCTGTGGCTCTAAATGATAGCCTTGCTGGATAAAGAATTCTTGGTTGTAGATCCTGGGATTTTATCACATCGAATATTTCATGCCAAGCCCTTCTGTCCTGCATAGTCTCTCTTGAGAAATCAGCTGTCCGTCTTATGGATGCTCCCTTGTAGGC
>NW_006443567.1:3916044-3932190 GCF_000325575.1 Pteropus alecto
CCAGACGCCCCTTAAACTATCATTTTTCTTGTTGCTGTTCTATTTGGGTGTCTTCTGATACCTTATCTTCCAAAATGCTTATTCAATCCTCTGCTTCATGTAATCTATTGTTGATTCCCTCTAATTCTTCAACTTAGATAATGCATTCTTCATTTCTGACTAGTTCCCTTTTATAATTTCCATTTCAATTTTTATGTTTTTTACCTCTTTGTTAAAGTTTTCACTGAGTTCATCTACACTTCTCCTAAGTTCATTGAGCATCTTTATAACTAGTGTTTTGAACTCTGTATTTGGTAGATTGCTTGACTCCATTTTGTTTAGGTTTTTTTTTTTCCTGGAGCTTTGTTCTGTTCTTTCATTTAGCACATGTTTCTTTGCCTTCTTATTTTGGCTGCCTACTTGTGTTTGTTTCTATGTATTTGGTAGGGCTGCTATGTCTCCTTGTCTTAGTAGAGTGGCCTTATATAGTAGGTGTGCTGTGGGGCCCAGTGACACGGTCTTCCCTGGTCACCTGAGCAAGGTGCTCAATATGTGTCCCCTGTGTGGGTTGTGTGTACTCTCCTGATGTAGTTGATCCTTGGTTGCTGTTTGTACTTCGATGGGAGGATTGACCCTTGGATTGATTGTTTGTGAGTGTTGGCCAGGGCTGACCCTACAGAGCAGGATTCACATTAGCAGGGCTCTAGTGCCTGCTCGTTCTGCCCTTTGGGTGTGTCCTCCTCAGATGCAGCCTTGGGTGGAGCTCCGGCTGTGTTGCTGGTTGAAAGAAGTTGTTAGGTATGCCAGCCCAAGGGCCTACTTGGAGGGGCCCAACTGCTGGCCAAATTTAGCCATAGCCTATGCACCTCTGTGGCTACCTTGTAAGAGTCACCAAGCAATCCACAGTTGGTTGCCACCCATGCTGGGCTTATAGGTGCCTTGAGAGGCCAAGCCAGAATCTGAGGCTGGCTGCCGGTAATGCTGGGCTTGGTGCTGCTCAGCAAGAGGTACTGGGCATGCCGAGGCCAGATTCTGTTTCTTTATGTTTTGTGAGCCTTTGAGAGATTTTAGGAAAGTCTGCAGCATGACCCAAGACATGCCATTTGTATGGAATAATCCACTGGAGGCAGCTCGAGTGGGCCTGCAAGTTGGGAGAGGTGGCGTCTCAGGGAATTACTTGGGTGGAGTGACCTGTGTTATCCAGATTGGTGGAGACTCAGGTATGGCAGCTGCCTGAGTCAGCATGCTGGGAGTGGACAGGGCTCAACCAAAGAACAGCGGATACTGCCAACACTTCTGTCTGGGAGAAAGCTTCCCCTCCAGCTCTTGCTCTGAAACCTGACAACTCAGTGTCTCCCCATAAGTCCCTGACACTCTTTGAGCAACTGTCCTGGTGCTGGAGCTCAGAGTGAGTGAGTTTTTCAGCAAGTCCATGCATGGGCCCTTTAAGAGGAATGTCTGTGACTCTTGCGATCTCCATCTCACTCAGCCACGACCTCCACTGGTCTTCACAGCCAGAGGTTGTGAGAACTTCTCTTTCCAGCACTGGAACACTGGGCTGGGGACCCCAATGTGGGGCCAGGACCTCCTGCTCCCTCCGTAGCCCACATAATCCTCCTGATTCTCTGCCACCACACACTGTTGTGGGACCAGCCATTTTGGGTCTCTGCTCTTCCAGCCTGCCTCTTCTAATGTATGTCCCCATTTGTAGGACTTCTGTTCAGCCAGACCTCAGGTAATTCCCAGTTATTGTTGGTAGGTAGTTTCATTGTAATTTTGGTATGGTCATAAAAGGAGGCATGCACAGCATCTAGCTTTTATGCCTTCTTAGCTGCTCAATCCTATCTTTTTTTTTTAACTTTAAAAGGCAAAACAAATTAATTTATGTTTGTGGCAGTCTTCATCTTTTATCCTGTAATATTCAACTTCTGAGCATAATTTAACATTTAGGGTTCTGCCAAACCTCTATGTCTGTGCTGATTTAGAAAAGCCTATTTTATTTGTAATGAATATAAAAATGACTACCAAGTTGGCACATTGGACTCTGCTTAATTATGAGTGCCAGAATATACAATATACTCAATGCAAAATCACTCCGATAAAAGATTTTCTGCATAGGCTCTGTTGGCCTCTTGAGTTCAGCTCAACTGTTCCTGGGAGATTGTAGGCAGCAGGAACAGCCATAGCAATTCCACAGATCATTTGATCAGATGTCTTCTTCCAATACGTTTTTTTTTTTTTTTTTCATTTAAAGAGGAGAAAAATAAAAGCTTGGGGTCTCGGGGAATGATGATGGCATTACCCACCTGTGGCTGGAAGTGGGAAGATCTCTGATCTCTATCAGATCCTTGGCTCTGGAAGGGTATAAGTGCAAGACTAACTGAACCTCACGTATTCATCCATCTGCACTTCCAGAGCAAGCAGATAGGTTGCTGGCCTCAGCAACAGTTTCTATTACACAAGACTTAAGAGATACCTCAGGGACAGGCCCAATGAATGTTGGGAACATCTGCCCAGCATGAACAGCCTTTAGAAAAATGAAAGGGAATTTATCACTTTTCTCTCCTTGATCATAATTCTTCTTCATGTCCTCATGCTACATTGGGCAGGCCAGATGCGGCAGGTAGAATAATGAGCCTAGTCCCCAGAGATGTCCATATCCTAATCCCCTGGACTTGTCAATATGTTAGGTTAGTTGGCAAAGGAGAACAAAGTTTGCAGATGAAATTAAAAATGTTAATCAGCTGACCTTGAAATGGATTGTCCAGATAGGCCAAACATAATCACATGGGTCCTTCTACATGGAAGAGGTTAGTAGAGGAAAGAGAACTAGAGAGCTGGCAGTATGAGAAAGGCTTGATCAAATGTTCTTGGCTTTGAAAATGAAAGAAGAGAGTCACAAATCAAGGAAAGCAGGCATACTCTAGAAGCTGAAAATGCAAAATAATAATAATAATGATAATAATGATAATAATGATATATTGTCCCATGGAACTTCCTGAAGCAATGAAGCATTACCAACACCTTGATTTTATCCCAGTGAAACTAATTTTGGACTTCTGACATCTCAAACTATAAGAATAGTAATTTGTAATGTTTTAAGAACCACTAATTTGTGGTAATTTGTTACAACAGCAATAGAATACTAATACACCAGACAACAGGTTTGTTTCAGCGTTAAACTGTTTCTGTCCTGACTAAATGGCCATTCTGGAGGCTTCTCTTCTGGCCTTTTCTCTTTCTTTTTCTTATCTGTTCTGTTCAAATTCTGATTTTTGGAAGGCCTTTCATTTCTCCTGTGAAGTTTGTTTGCTCAAACAACTTTAGACTCAAACTCTACTTATGATTTATATTCATGTACCCTCATCTCCCTCTTAGCTTTCTCTCCTTCACCCAATTTAAAACTATGCTTTTATACACCCTTTGCTCCATCCAAAGACCACTGAGACTTGCTCGTGCCCTTGTTCCCATGCCAAGATTCAACACATACCTCTGGCCCCACTTTCTTCCTCTATTTAAAAAAAAAATCTTATTTTCTCAGTGCAGCTTTCTTACTAAATGTTGGAAAAGCAAGTCGATTAACCTAATTCACAGTATGTCCTTTCTTTGAGCCATCTGAGTAGTGCTTACCACAGAGGAAGAAAGAGAGAGGATGTGTGGCTGGTGAAGCGTATGAAGGAAGGATAACATTAGAATATAAAAGTTATTTTTTAAAACTCCATCACCATTGTATGATTGTTGAAACAGATCATTTGTCTGATTCCAGAATTATTTCTTCACCTTTGTTCCCTCTTCAATACATTCTGAGAACAGAGAAATTATTTTCTGTGGTCTCATAAACTTCCCAAACTCCATATTCATTATCTTCCAAAATTCTTTCTCTTCTTGTCTTTATAAGGTACCTGAGCTGAAATATTGCCTGTGTTTATTCATATATTTTCTCACTGAACGATAGTCATTGAGCACTTCCACATCAAACATTGTTGTAGAAGCTGAGGATACAGTCGTTAACCAGTCTGGAATATCTCAAATGAGTAGGTATTTTTCTTGAGGGACAATTAGTAAGAATGGAGTATAAAAGTAAGAGAGAAAACAATGGCAAGTGATGAAGCTGGATAAAGGGGCATAATTTAAGCCCAGAACAAGGTGTTTGTTCTTTATCCTAAAAGAAAAGAGAAACTATCAAACACTATTAAGCAAGGAAATTACATAGTTAAATTTGCAAGTAAGAAAAGTTAGCCTGGCTTCAGTGTGGTGGATAAATTGAGGAGGGAAAGATGTATTAAGAAATTATTATATTAACAGTGACAAGAACATATGAAGTTCAGAAGTAAGGCAGTAGCAATAGTGATAAAAAAAAGAACAGATTGGAGAGATATTCTAAAATTTGGTCAATGATTAGATGTATGAGGATGAAAGAAAGGCACTTGTCTAAGTAGAATCCAAGGGGTCTGTCCTAAGTGATCAATATGATTAAATAGTTTACAAATATTTATTGAATGCCTATTATGTGCCACACACAGAACTACAAAGATAAATATGACACAAATCCAGCCCTTTTATGGAATTTATCATGCAATAGAGGAGGTAGACATATAAACAGATGATTTCAATAAAATATGGCATTACTATGCTAAAAGTCTACATATATGTCATAAAAATTCTGAAGGGGAGCATATAGCCCAGCCTGATGTCTCCCAGAAGAGCTTATTGCTGAGGGTTTATTGGAATTTTGCAGGTGAAAAAAAGTAGGAAAGGAAAGTACAGTAGGTCTAAGTCAGCATACTATTTACAGAGAATGATATGTAGTTTAATAGTAGTAGACTATACAAAAGGAGTGAGAAATGATAGGAAATGATGCTTACGAGTCACATAGGGTCCAAATCATAAAGACTCTTGTAAATCATGATAAGAGAATTGACTTTTAGTCTCTAGATGATGAATATCCATGAAAAGTTTTAAATATGGTTGTGTAACGGTCAGATTTGTGTTTTAGAAATGTCATCGTGACCACGAGAAGCAAGAAGAGCTATTAAGAGACAGTTATAGTAGTCCAGACAAGAGATGGGGGCCTACATTGGGCAGAGAATTGCTTGGATAGAGAGGAAGAAAAAGGTTTGAAAAATGTTTAATAGGTAAAATTAGGAGTACTTAGTGGTTGATGAAGGCTGGGGAAAGGGGAGATAGTAAAGAAAAGGAAGGAATCTAAGACCACTGTCAGGTTGTATTATTAGGTGCTTAGGTAGATAATGATGCAATTTACTGAAAAGAGTAGTGGATAATGAGTACAAATAGGGTCATATTTAGACTAAGATACTGGCATATGCAACAAGCAGTTAGAAATTTGGATCTGGAACTCAGGAGTGAAATCTGAGCAGAATATCCTATTTTATATGTCACTGCCATCCAAGTTGTACTTGAAACTGTGAGAAATGATGATATGGCTCAAGAAAAGCATATAAAGAGAGAAAAACTATGGGCCAAGGAAGGATACTTGAATCTTATCAATATTTAAGGGAAAGGAAAAAGAGAAGGAACTAGTAAAGAAGATTGAAAAAGAGTAGCTATAATGACAGAGAAAAACAAAAACAAAACCTAGTTTTATGGAAGCCCAGGAAATAGAATATTTTCAAATAAAGAGGGAGTGGAAATAATTTCGAACATCACAGATAGATCCAATAAATTAAAAATGGAGAGGTATCCATTGATTTTTCAACTTGGAGATCATTGGCCACCTTGGTAAAAAGAAAGCCTTTTGGTGGAGTGTGGTAAGAAAAGAAGCTGAATTACATTGCAATGAGGATTGCATGACAAATGAGGAAGTGGAAAAAAGCAAATATACATTACTCTTTTAAGAAACATGAATTATTTAAATATATGTGCATATGTATGTAGACAAAGAGATAGCTGGATAGATAGATAGATAGATAGATAGATAGATAGATAGATAGACAGACAGACAGACAGACAGACAGACAGACAGACTGTGGGGAAATCAGTAGAGAGAGAGGAAACATAAAGTCATGGAATAAAGAGTATCTAATTGGTCCCAGAAGAGGACAAAGAACCAGAGTAAAAAAAAATGAACTTGAATGGAAACAAGGATACATATTCACTAAAATAGAAGAGAGGAGAAAGATTGGGTGTTGGTGAAATATAATGTAGGTGGAGGAGTAAGAAACTGGGTAAACTCACATCTGGCAACTTTAACTCTGCTGATGGAATAGTGCCACATCTCTGCTTGTGATTAAGGGATTTAAAGAGAGCAGGAAAAATTTGGGAGAAAAAAATGACAAGCAAATATGAATGCCAAGAAGCGTCAAGGACCCAACTGAGATTGAGGGCTATGAATTTGCCGCAAGATTTTCTCTTGCAGCATAAAAAGGCCCTAGGGCAAGATCAGAGAAGCAGTTTGTAGGATCATTTCCAGATAGTGTTTAGCAAGGAATATTTAATGAAAGAATAAGAATGCAATAAGTGGTGGTGCTGCTCACTGAGACAGATAGAAGATTCATTTTCTCTGATTTGTTCTTTCTCTAAGGAGATTCTTTGGGCTATAGAAAGAATAACAAATTGAGGTATCACAGACCAGGGTTCTAGTCCTAGCAGATACTGTCTCCGAGACCTTAGAGAAATCCTTTCCTCTTTCTGGGCCTCAGTTTCTCCATCCAACTATGATGCATTTAGATAGTCTCTAAAGCCCATTCAGTTCTGACATGCTATGACACTGTGAAATATATCGTGATTCCCAGAGTTAGGATCAAGAAAGTCTGGTAGTATGAAAGTAAGTGTGGACATACTGTGCTGTCAGGTTCAAACAGTGCAACTTGGCTAAATTTTCTCATGTCAACTTTATTCACTGGTCCAGGCCACCCTTAAATTCTTAAATCTCTGAGCCAAAAGATATAGGCAAGGTTACTACAAAGCAACATGCAAAGCACCCAAGGTACTTCCAACTTGCATCGATTACATGGCTCAAAACTCACCATTTTTGACATATTCAGAAAGAAAAAGCATATAAACTTTATTCAGGGGTAGAGGCCAAATGTACCCTTTTGCTTATGAATGCTAATGCATTTGTTTTGTCCCCAGGCCTCTTAATACTATATGTTCATAAACACTAAATGCATCCATAAACTTAATGCCCTCAACAATTAAGCCACAAGACACAGATGTTTTCTAAGGTTTACGGCCTCCATAAAATATATTAAGGCACTTCAAAGTTAGTTTGACTTGAAATTCTAAACCAAGAGAATAAGGATTAACTTTGAGGTCATATATCTCTTAAATCACATAAACCCTCTGAAGAATTGAAATATGAAATTTATCTTCCTCAAATGGGTGAAGGACTAGACACTATCTTTTACCTCTGAAGTGCTGAGGTAAAATTCTGGATGCATGTCTATACAAAAGCAAGTCTTATGATCTGGGTTGGATTTCAGAATTTATTTATCTTGAATGAAGTGTTTCCTGACTGGACCTGTTCAGTGGTCTGCCACATAGGCTGGTCCTCTGTAATCTGCCTCAGACCAATACCTACAGTTGCTCCAAGCCAAGCCTCTGGTGTACATATTCATTCATTTAGTCGGTCAACACATATTGTGAGTGCCTACCATGTGCTAGGTATTGTGCTTGGTGTCAAAAATGCATAAATAAATAAAATATCGCTCTTGTCTATAAGGAGCACATTGGCTAATGGTAAAGACAGACACAGAAATAAACCATTACATTAAAGAGTAGATCGAACATAGGTATATGGTTAAGAATCAGACCAACCTGGGTTTGAATCGTAGCTCAGTTATTTTTAATTGTCTGACCTTGGGCAAGTTAATCTTAAATTTCACTATACATTATTTTAAAAAGACAATGTCAGGATTTCCTTCAAAGTGCTATAGTGAGGATTAGAGTATGGGATATAATAAATGCTTACTAAAGGGTAGCTATTGACATGTTTATTAGAAATAATAATGGTAACAATAATAACAACATAGATTCTACCTATAGGCATGACTGGAGGAAGGCTTTGCCCCGAATTGAGTGATGGCCTGAAAAATAAGTAAGATTGCCAATAAAGATAAGAAGGTGAGGGTAATTGGGATAGTTTGTACAAAGACACGGTGATGTATAGAAAATTTTAGCATGTGTGGGAGAGTTAATGTCCAAGTTGTAAAGACCTAGAAAGAAATAGAGAGTTTGGAAAAGTTGTTTTGCAAATATGGGGGTTTTTCCCTCTATTATTTGTTAATAAGATCGAATGAATGTGAAATTTAAATGTCGATCAAAACTTCAGAGGAAATAAGATGTTTCTTCCAGCCAAGCTAAAATAACAAGGACCAGATTCACCTGCTCACATGAAACAACCAAACCAAAACAAAACAAAACAAAAAACAAAAACAAATAAGCAAACAAACAAAAAACAAAAAAACAAAAAAAATCCAGGCAAATATATTTTTAAAATAGTATTCAAAACACTGGAAACATCAGGCAATGAAGGACAGTGATAGAGATAAGAAACAAAAAAGATGAGTTTTAAAATAACTCCAGATAACAGTGTTGAGATTCTAGGCCATAGAGCATAAAAGGGAAACTCAGGCAGAGCCCAGCAAACTTGAGTCAAGAAAACAGAAATAAGAGTTCAGGGAGCCCAAGGCAGCTGGCTTTCTCAACTTAAGAGAAGAGTGAGTTATACAAGGACAGAACCCTGGATATCTGCAGAGAGTCCTCCTCAAGTATTCAGCAAAGTACTGATCAGTGTATATTAGTGAGGAAACAATTAAAGGCTGAGGAGTCAGCTTGAGCTACCATTACAAATTACCATAGATTGGGTGGCTTAAACAGAAATTTATTTCTCACAGTTTTGGAGGCTAGAATTCCGGATAAAGTTCCAGCAAGGTTGGCTTATAAAGTTAAGAAAATTGAACAAGGCATCAGCAACCTGTGGGAAACCATCAAGTATGCCACCATACACATAAGCGGAGTCCCATAAGAGGAGAGAAAAAAGGACAACAGAATGTTCAAAGAAACAATGATTAAAAACTTCCTAATTGGATAAAACACATTAATCTATACATCCAAGAACTCAATGAACTCCAAATATAAACTCTAAAAGATAAATCATAGTCAACTTGTTGAAAGATAAAGAGAATTTTGAAAACAGCAAGAGATAAATGACTCAACTCACATAAGCGATCTTTAATAAAATTAAACACATAATTTCTCATCGGAAACCATGGAGGCCAGAAAGCAGTAAAATGATATATTCAGAGTGCTGAAAGAAATGGTCATCAACCAAGAATTCTATATCCAGCAAAACTATCCTTCACTAGACAATAAATTGAGTCCACATAAAGAGAGTTGATAAAGGTTTCTATGTAAATAATTATAAAAAAAACAATAAAAATGTATTTTTGATTTTAACTTTTTTTCTATTTGATTTAAAAGACTACATAAAGCAGTAAATACAAATCTAGTTTGATAGGTAAATAATGTAGAAAGATGTAATGTGAACCATAAGAATGATATAAATGAGAGGGAAGGAAGGGAGCTATATTGGAGAGAAGTTTTGTATGCTATTTAATTAAATGCTCCAATAAAAAGATAAGGTGGCTGAATGAATAAGAAAATAAGACCTTTATGTATGATACTTACAAGAGACTCATTTCAGATTAAAAGACACATACACTGAAAGTAAAGGGATGGAAAAAATATTTCATGATGGACTTTGAGGGCATTATAGAAGTAGATTGTTTTAAGTTAAGATGTTCATTGTAATACTGCTGCAATCACTAAAAAATAACTCAAAATATATGAAATGAAACAAGAATGGAATTTAAAAATGGTACACTAAAAAATTTCAAAGAAAAAAGCACTAATGGAAAAAAAATGTTTAGAAAACAAGATGTTTAGAAAACAAGTACCAAAATAATATCAATTTATATACTTTAAACATGTACAATTTATTGCATTTTAATAATATATCAGTAAAACTGTAAAAAAAACGAAGAAAGGTAAAGTATTATGTGATATAACATTTAGTAAATATAGAAGAATAAAAAATCATATCCATACTCTGGTTAAAATAATTATAAAAGTGTTTGTGTATATCAATTGGAAAAGAATGTACAAAATGAAAAGTGAACCTGAGAAAGGGAATAGATAAATAACATTTTTCTTTTTTCTCAAGATTTTATTTAATGTTGATGTTATAGTGCTATTTATAATAAGGAAGACTAAATGTTTCTCAAGATAGATTAAATAACAAAGGCATTAAAAACTAAAGTTGATGGCTTGGGAAATTCCACTGAAATCTTTGTTTATTTTAAGAAAACTCAGCTGTTTCAAAAGCACCAAAATCCACGCGATAGTCATAAGAATAGTGAAGAACTGTAGTTATCTATCAATAAGTACTTCAAATGAAAAAAATTAAATGGTCCAATAAAAGGATAGTGTGGCTGAAAGGATAAGAAAACAAGACCTTTATTTATGCTGCTTACAAGAGACTCATTTCATATTAAAAGACAGATACATAGAAAGTAAAGGGATGGAAAAAGATATTTCATGATGGACTTTGAGGGTATTATGCTGAGTGGAATAAGACAGTTAGAGATAGATAAATGCCATATGATTTCATGCAATGTGGAATCTAAAGAACAAAATAACAACAAAAAAGAAACAAACTCATAGATACAGAGAACATTTTGAGAGTTACCAGATGGGAGGGGATTTGGAAGGTTAGGTGAGAAAAGGGGGAAGGGATTAAGAAGTATAAAATGGTAGTTATAAAATAGTCTTGGAGATAAAAGGCCAGCATAAGGAATATAGTCAATAATATTGTAATAATTACGTACGGTATCAGAGGAGTACTGTGTTTATTGGGGTGATCACTTTGTGAGTTATATAGCTGTTTAATCACTATGTTGCAACCTGAAACTAATGTAATATTGTATGCCAACAATAATTGAAAAACAAACAAAAAAAAATTTAAAAAAACGTATATTACATCTTTTAAGGATTGGGAAAAGAGGCACCAAAAACCACACTTTCAACAGGGATTGTCTTAAAATAATTTTGCACTCAGGCTTGATGAAGAAACACCAGAACTGCTAACTGGTTCTCCTAGCCCAAAGAGGAACAGTTTAGTTCTTGTGGGAATGGTAGCCTGTCCATTGAAAGCCGACCCTGGAGCACTCTGTGTCTGGAGAGGCTGGAAAAACCTGGAGGTTGTTGAGTAAACACACTCCAAACCCACATTTTTCTGATCAAGTTTGGGCTATGAGGATAACACTAAATGAAGCTCTGTTCTTGCTTGCTGTATCGTAAAATATGAAGGACATCTCAGAGAGATACCTAGGATCCACATAGGAATATAATGGTCAAGGAGATGCTGAATTTGGCACTCTGTTGGTAAGTCCATATATCAGAGTCCATTCTTTCAACCCAGGACTTACTGTCTGGAATGTTTGTTGACTCTCTCCAGACAATTTTAGCAATAGTTGGATTTTTTTTTTTTGGTACCTCTACTTAAAAAAGCATATAGCTTCCCCCAAACCATCTGATTATTCTTCAGTAAAACAAAGATGAAATAATCAAACAATAATAGTTTATGATATACTTTTATGAAATAAACAGGGACAAGGCAAGTGTATTTAAAATGGTCTTCAGTAGCAGAAGAGTGAAAACAAATGGAGTTGGAAGTGAAGGCAAATATTCTGTAATCTTAGCTCCCTTTTGCAGCCTCAAGGGCTAATCAACCAACAGCTGGATTTTCAAAATCACAGACCCACAGGACTCATAGCTGAAAAGGACACTAGACATCATCCAAACAAATGATTTACAAATCTTTGTTAACATTGAAATATTTCTTGGAACCCCACTATCTAAAAGATATACAAAAAGTGATGTCTTGATCGAAGCAGAGGGATTGCTATCTTCATAGGCTTTCATAGACATAACCTTTCCCCTAGTCATAACTCCACAGTCTCTGCCCTTTGTCTCTTAAAAGAATTCTGCAGTGCAGTTTTTTTTTTCATATGGGGAAATAGCCCCAAAGAGAGGAAGAGCCTTACCCAACATCGCTAGGCCAGTCATTGACAGAGTTCTGACTAGAACCCAGATCTTTAACTAGAGTGTTTCATATCATATTTCTGCTATATCATATTTCTGAAAAGTGTACAAAATTTTCATAAAGCAATTATAAATTTTTCATTTATGTCCACTTTACTTGGGGACAGGTTAGTGCTCTCATTTCTAAATCTTAGGTTTTTATCTCTTTTCCTTTGCTCATATTTTAGTTGGATTTCTTAACTTGCAAGAGTAGAAGCTAGGGACTGGAACACAACATGATTTCAGAGAACTGTACGTCCTAGTTAAAAAGCTTTTCTGAGAGGCAAAAGATTTGTCATTGTGAAGCTGGCACTTAATATGATAATAAAAGGGCTAGTAGGATAGTGCCTGGTACTTAGGAGATGTTAAATAAGTGTTAGCACCCTTTCGCTCTCCTCTTCACTTGACAAATGAGAGATTGGAAGCCATATTCCCAAGTGCCAGGATAAGCAAATCACTTGCAAAAAAAATAGGATTCTGATGGTATAGATGAACATCTTAGCTTGGTTCCTAAGGGACCCTGAAGGTCTCGAACATTTTACTTAAAGAAATGCAAGGAAAAATCCTTATATTTTTCTCTTCCCATCTGGCATCTCCTCATACAAATATTCTGTCCGTAACGTGCATTCCAGATTAACAAAACAAAAGAAATGAGTTAGTCCTGCTTAAGTGCATCATTGTGCTAATGAAATTAATCAGTCATAATGGTAGACTTAGAGCAGCAGGGAAGCTTACAAAATGGTAGCAGTTAAGAAGTGGCTGCTGGAGAGAAGCAGAATGCAATCAAGGATGAAATAAAGCAAAGCAAGATTGAGTTAAAAAAAAAAAACCTCTCAACAATCAATCAATTGTAAATAGGGCCTTGGAATAAAAGGAAAAGGGGATTATTATTCAAAGTATAACGAAGAAAAGGTATACAGAGATTGTGATTCCTTTCCTGTTTTATTGTTTGGGTTTTTTTTTGCAATAATTTCAATTTCTGTAAATCTAACAAATAGAAAGAAAATGTTCTCATTAATTGTACAATTATGTGTCTACGTGGACATGGTATAATTTAGTAAGCCAGTAAGTAGAGAAAAGGGACAGACAACTGGCAGGGCCTAGGGTTTATCTCTGCCAGTTGTCTGTATTCCAATGAGAAGTCTCTTCCATTTTTTAGGCCTCAGTTTCCTCATATAGAAAATGACAGGGTAAACTAGAAACTCTAAGGTAGATAGATTTTTTTTAGTTCCAAAACTTTGTGGCTTTTGGGAGAATTTTTACTACCAAGATAATTTTTAGTGTGTCGTAGATACTCTTTCTAAGGTGGGCAGCTTGAATCCTAAGTACTAAGCTCAGTTTTCTTGATGATGTTATAGTTTATTCATACATTTGAGATAAAAAGATCCTGTGAAGCAAATGGGTTAATGACTATCTAAAAGGGTTTGTTTCGAATAATATTTATATCTTTTTTTTTTTTTTTTTTTATCTCTAGACCTCAGCCACTATCGCTAGGGGTAGTACTTATAACAGTTTCCAGCTCCATAGCTAATAGACTTCACTGCCAGGAAGTTTTGCATGATGCTTATTGTAAATTTTCTTTCCTGTAATGTCATCCATTTTCTCCTTTTTTTGACTATAACCCCTTCCTGCCAAGTACCAATGGAAGGATGCTTAGTTTTTTTTTTTTTTTTTCGAACTGGAAGGTACAGGGAAAATACTGGAAATTCAAGATAAAGTTTTGCAAGATTAAACAGATGGTAAAGGTCATAGCAAGTAATAAAACTTTCTCTGAGCCCCTTGAAGCTAAAAAAAATCACTCTTTTGATTCATCCACCATAAATCTAGGTGAAGGAATTGGTTTCTGTGGTTGAGGGGAAAAGGATACAGTTTGCGAAGTTCTTATATGCTTCAGCATGACTAAGAAATAATTTATAGAGTCACAGATCTGGTTAGGATCTCTGAAGGCTATTGATTCCCATGGTGCTTGCAGTGGATGTTTGGGAGTTGGGTTTGGATAAAATTGGTGTAAGAACAGTGTAATAAAATTTCATTTAGGGAAGCTTAAAATTGGAAAATTTTCCATTTGTTTACCAGACAAATTAAAGAAATACAATAGCATCTACAGGATGCAGCATTGTATGAGCTACTTTTTGAAGTAGTCTTGAAAGCTTGTGTAGCTTGGAAGCATGTTAACTTTGGAGGCAGAATTGACATGACCTGCCAATGAGGAATGAGGGAGAGGGAGATATCACGGATGGCTGCCAGGTTTAAGATTTAAGCACATGTTATCTTTTACTGATGGTAAAATCTGTTATGATATTATGACTTCTGGGGAAGAATTAGGGAATGACTTGATGAGATCTGAAGCCTGAGAATGGGAAGGAAAGAAAGTCAATAATTATACACAGTAAAACTGAAAAACAATAAAATGAAAAATTAGAAACATTTAAGGAAAGAACAAATACTATGAGAGTCAACAGGAACAGAGGAAAAGGAGCAGATTAATTTATTGCTGTTTTTTGGCCTCGCTCTTGATTTTCTTTTTCACAAAACCTGAAGAGTTTACAATATAAGTTCATATGCCCAATTTAGTAGTTTCAGGGATTTTATAAGCACTTAATTAGATTAAAATTTCTAGGAAATGTTGCAGTTTTACAAACAGAATAATTTTGTTTCATCGATGAAACATCCTGGTAGAACTACCTCATCCTTCTGGTCAGAATCTTATTGCAGTGTACAGTTCCTGAGGATTAAGGCCAAACTCCTTAGCCCATCAGAAAGATCTTCACCATCAAATCCCAACTTACCTCACCTCCTTCTGCCATCTCCTTCTAGCTCTATGTTCCAAATCCATGGAATTTACCATAAATCTATTTAAAACAATGCTTTTTATGACTAAATGCATTTGCTCATACTATTTCTTACCCCCAAAATGGTCTTCGCTTCCTCTGCCATGTGATAAACTCCATAATTTCCTTCCAGACTCAAAAAAATATTATCTCCTCTAGGAAGATCTACCAGACTTCCCATTCAGGAAGATTTGTTTATATAGACTGCTGAACTCCCACTGCCTTTTGGAAATCCTTCCATTAGAGCACTGATCACACAATTGTAATTTGAAATTTCTCTTTATGTGTCAGTTTCTCTTGTACACTGTGGCCTCCTCAAGAGACCAGGTAACCATCTTTATAGCCATATTTCCTGGAAGAAAACCTGACATTTGTAATTAATTGTCCAATGACTGTCTTATTCCTTTAAACCACAGATTTCATGAGAAGAAAGGTTCTTGCCTACCTTTTTATTTCTGTATTCCTAGTGTCCAGCACAGAAATGATTAATTCTGACAGTTTCAGAGGGTAGAAGATAATATTGGGGACACATAATTAATAGTACATGGTAGCCAATTGAAGGTGAGAAATGATGGAGAAGAAATAAAGGCTCTAGAATACATGATAGTTTCATTCACTGAGGTGGTCATCAGTAGAAGAAGGCAAGATTGAGGGTGAGAGAGAGGATGAAGATTTGTTTTATTCATTTAATACATTTATTATTAGTAGGCATCAGATACTGTTTTAAGTGCTTTAGAAACATTGTCATTTAATCATCAGAACAATTATCTCCAGTAGGTACTTGTATAATTTCCCTTATACAAATAAAATTGAAGCATGGATAGATTCAGAAATATTCCCAAGGTCATTCAAATATTAAGTAATGTAGGCAAGCTACAAATTCAGTAAGTTCATCTCTAGAGTTCATGCTCTTAACCACTTTACATGCTACTGAGTTAGGTTTGGATATAGGTTTTGGACAAGTTCAATTTTGGACACATTGTATCTGAGATATCTATAGGGAAATCTATTATCTGTTAGGTATTCACATGTTTAATCATTATAATTATTGATAGGATAAGGCATATGGCTCAGTTTCTGTATGGAGTGGGATCTAAAGAGCCATTATTTAATAGCCAAGACTAATTTATTTGCTTTAAAAAAACATACTAGAAGACATCCCGATATAAAATCTACAGCAATCCTTATTTGTATCCTCTTTTTTCTCTAATCAACTAACCTTATACTACAAAGC
>NW_006443567.1:3932272-3932881 GCF_000325575.1 Pteropus alecto
AATTTTATTATGTAAATAAACAGCTTCACTTTCAGCAATAAATAATTGTTTCTTTTTGAGATACTGAGAGGAGAGGAGAAATTAGATGACAATAATACAATTCTCTTTGGAAGGCTGGTGAATGAGAGAGTCTATAAACATCCCCATGTGAAAAATGTTTATTCTGCCACATATGGATCTGAAACTCAGGAAAGACGTCTGCAGTGTTCACTTTGAGAATCATTTGCATATAAATAAGAATGAAACTATGTGAATGTGCTCAACCAGAGAATTTGTACATGTAGTAGAAAAGTAAGCCAAGGATGACTCTCTGACAAACCAGTTTAGCCAATAAAGACTCTGAAAAGCAAATAGAAAAGAAGCAGTCTGAGAATTTAAACTAGTAGAACCAGGAGAGTAGTATTTTAGAAGTTAAAAAATTAGAGTTTCAAAAAAGAGTGGTGTGGTCAATAGTCTTAAACACTGCAGAGAGATCTAGTAAACAGAATTTCAAGAGTCTGTAGTATCTTGCAAAATGAAGTTCAGTGGGAACCCTGTCTAGACTAGAGCATGTTCAGTGGAGTGATGAGCTCCAAAATGGTACGGGGTGATGAATATCTGGAAACTGCA
>NW_006443567.1:3932981-3936945 GCF_000325575.1 Pteropus alecto
CCCATTTTACATCTTTTACTTTTATTGTTTTTTTTACTACTGAACTCTAATGTATCTCTCATAATTCAAAATAAGTAATTGAAGCAGTTTAAAATGTATATATATATACATATACATAAGGAACTTAAAATAATAACATCAAATATTTGAAAGTACATGGAGCAAATTAGTAGTTCATTTTACCAAAAACTAGAAATTATATGTTTACTGTAATTGAATTATAAATTTCAACTTCACTTCCTGGCATTCAAGGCAAAACATCAAACTCAATTTGTTATACAGATCTTATTCTCTCAAAGAATACAGCTTCATCACAAAAGAACAGTTGAGGCCACTAATTCTTGAGAGTTCTAGAATTACTTTTTAAACTAACCCCAGCTTTATTTATATTCTTGCCCCTTTTCCTCTTGTTCTCCATAAAACATTTTACATACCTGGCTAAACATTCTTGGAAAATGAGTATTTTTTTTTACCCATGAATTGAGAATATTTTTAAGCACCCTATAACTTTCCCTTTTCTTTCATTTCTATGCAGACAAAATAACTAGCCCAGTGTTCTGAACACATTTTTTTTTCTGTTGATTAATATCATTTAGATTTAAAATGTGTTTTTGTTTTCTCAATGATTTGGAGGGGAAAAAATCTTGCTTTTAAACTAGATCATAATTAAAAAGACAAAATGTAAATTATAAATTATATCTTGACTACATTTGATTAGAAAAATAAATTATTAAGAAAAATGAAATAAAAATGCACTAGTGGACTTTCAGTCATGATAAAGTAATTGATATGGGGCCTTTTATCTTCTGCCATGAACAACTAGGGGCAGAAAAAATATGAAATAATTGTTTCAGATATTGGACAGCAGGCAGGTCAGAACTGTAATATCTGAAAGAAAGCTCTACAACCATCCCAGTTTTTGCATGAGGGTATTTTCTGGACTATAGCAGAGGCAGGAGAATCCCAAACAGAGCACTGAGAAAAAGATATCAGAGTTTAGGGACACTGAGGTGGCTGGAATTTTCAGGGAAGAATACTAGGAAAGATGGAGATCTCAAGAGAAAGAACTTCATCAATTTAATTAGAGTTCCCTTTAAGTTGTTGAGTACTAAACTGTGCATGCATATAGAGACACTCTAGAAATATAGTAGTGGACCCAGGAAGTTCAATCTGTAGTGGTAGTGTTAAACTAGTTCAAGAGTAAAAGATATTCTAGATCCATGCTAGCAAAGCCCAAAAAGGCAAAACTCAAGATTTTGCATCTGGCCATGAAGGATTTCAGGAACCATAACTTTCCCACTATAAAAACTAAAAACTGGCCAAAATATATGAAACTGTTAACAAGCATAATTGAACTGTGATTCTTGGCAGGATTAAAAAAAGCTTTTTTGACTATGAATCTTTAGGCAGAAGATTTAGGAGAACAAGTTTTGTGTAGCCAGGTCAGTGCAATGAGTTTGGGGAAATTTTGGAATAGTTCTCAGAGACATGGCTCACTCCAGTTTCAGGTTGCCCTAAAAATAAAATAAGTTCATACTTCAAATAAGGAGCAAAAACCAATCTAGGACTCAGACTTCGATGACCTTGCTTCCTTAGCAATAAAAAATATATATCAGGAAGGACCAAATGACTCAACATATTAGTCTGTAAGTGCTTCAAGGCAAGCCAAGGTGGATAGAATATGTGATTATATACTTGCAAATTACCAGGTTTATAATGAATGATATATTTAGGAAAGACTATAGAAGTTATCTGATATGACCTTTAGTGCATGAGGCACAGAGAGGTCGAGAAACACATTTAGAGTCACACAGCTAGGTAGAAGAGAAGAGTCTCTAAGAGTATTGACTTTTGGAGCTGTGCCATTTCCACTACATCATATTCATTTATTCTGTGATAAAATAGTTGTTTTACACAATGGCTGCATATATGCCACACAATGTAGTGGACATTGAGGGGGGGCAGTATTCCACAGGAAAGTTAAAAGGAGCATTTACCTAAAATCTTAAGGTTCAGTCTTTGAAGAAAAAATTGCCTTAATCCTTTGGTAGACAGAGGTAGAATAATACCCAAGCTATTTAGGATCCAGCCAAGCAATGCTAGGGTGGGGATATTTACTTAATCATTTCATTGAGAATATATTTTTATTGCAAATTATTACATAAAAATGTTTAAACTAATTTGAGCAGCTAATGAGTTAAAATCCCTTTAAAAAAAACTAGAAAAATACATGCCATGAAAAAATTAGCCTCTGCCTCCTTTGCCTTGTCAGCTGCTGCATTCATGCAGACACCAGCAACCTCAGGTGTCACTGCAGAAAGGAGGAGCTGCTATGCAAATGAAGAGCTGCTCAGCCGGTGCACTCCTTTCTAGCCAGGGCTATTTCATCAATGTGAGTACCTCAGGAGAGAAAAACGCTTACAAAGCAAAAGGAAGTCAAACGATTAGATCCAAGGTTATGGCTGAATAGTTCATTTAATCTATGTGTGCAATTGCTAACATGTAGCGCATTGGGGTTTCCCTGAAATCAAACACAGCAACCACATGCAGCAGAGTTACTGGGGCCCAATTTACTTGCCAGCTAAAAGAATACCATGTAAGAGAGCAACAACAGAGGGCGTTTACAAGGACTTAAAGGCTTATCCAAGCTATATACTCTACTCCCAAAACCATCTGCATACAAGGCCTGAGACCCTCAGAATGTAATATTCTCCTAGGGGGTGACCACAAATCTAGGTGGGGATAGAAATTTGTGGAGTTCCAAGATTACTCTGAAATTCTGAAAGGGGAAAGCCTCTTAAATAACATAATTTGGCCTCCTCTAACACCCACCTTAGTCCCTTCATCTTCTGCAAAGTCTACTTGTACAGTCTGCAAAGCAATGGACTCAACAAAGGAGATGAGCTAGATCAGCAAGGGAGCAACACATGTGTCTCTTGAGTGAAATACAAGCATTTTTCATCTGATCCTCAAAACGACCCAGGGAAGTAGAGATTATAAATACCTATATTTTACAGATGAGGACACAAAGGCCCCAAGAAATGAAGGGACCTGTCTACAATCATGCAGCTGGAACAGACAGAAGCAAAATTTTAATCTAAGTAGTCCGACTTTAATTCACATGTTCTTTCTACCGTATCAGGTTGCCTTTCAAATGATGTAGCTCCAATGTCACCTCCTCCAAGCAGCTCTAACTTTTCTATGCCCTCAGTGTATTCAGATGACATCGTTATTTGCCTCATAATGTCTTAAAGGTCTGTATGTATGTATGCGTGTGCTTCTCTGGGAAACATTGTAAAGGAGAGTTTGTTTCTAATACTGATCACAGGCTGTTAGGTGCCATTCACAAGGCTGGTACAGAACAGATTCTAATTATATTGTTTGGAATGAGGTTATCTGAGGTGAAATTTGTCTTTTTAAGAATTTTTTTTTTATTTATGCCATTATTTTTCTTCACATTTTTTAAATTAATTAATTAATTTTTAATTCTTTTTTTCCTAAATTTATTTATTTTAATTAGTTTCAAGTATACATCATATTAGTTAGATATCTATATAGTTCATAAAAACATCCTCCCAATTGCTCCCTCCCTCTTCTGACCCTTCACCTAGCCAACGTATTAATGCTAATTGCATTCCCTATGCTATGCTCCCCATCCTTGTGACCATCCATCAGCTACTAATTTGTACTTCTTTAACCCTTCACCCCATTCTCCTAGCATCCCCAAATCCCATCCCTTCTGTCCATCACCAAATTGTCCACTATATTTGTGAGTCTGTTTTTGATTAGTCTGTTCTTTTCAGTCCTTAGATTCCACGTATAAGTGAAATCAGATAGTATTTATCTTCCTCTGTCTGACTTACATACCTTCTAGGTCCATCAAGGCAATATCTTTTTCCATCCCCTTCCTTTTAGTCTGTGTGTGTCTTTTAATCTGAAGTGAGTCTCTTGTAGGCAGCACATG
>NW_006443567.1:3937263-3944420 GCF_000325575.1 Pteropus alecto
GGGCCTCTTTAGATCTCCGATTTTAGGAATTCTCTGAGCTTCCTGGGGTTTTATGTCCATTTCCTTCACCAGGTTAAGGAAGTTTTCCATCTTTTTCCAGCTGTTCAACATATTGATTTTCTTCAGTTATGCCGATCAGACAGATATTTGGACCCTTTATACTGTCTCATATAATCCTAAACTTATTTTTATAGTCTTGGCATTTCATCTCTTGCCATTTTGATTGTGTGTCCTTGGCTTTCCCATCCACTAAATAGGGCATTTGATCCTTTTCTTTATTCACTTTGTTTATTCCTTTGTTTATTCCATTTAATATACTTCTCATCTCAGATAACGTGTTCTTCATTTCAGACTGGTTCCCTTTTATAATTTCCATTTCCATTTTTATGTTCTTTATCTCTTTGTTGAAGTTCTCACAGAATTCATCTACACTTCCCCTAACTTCATAGAGCATCTTTATAACCAGTATTGTGAAGTATGTATCTGTTAGATTACTTGACTCCATTATATCTGGATCTCTGTTCTGTTCTCTCATGGTTTCTGCTTCTTTGTCTTCTCATTTTGGCTGCCTTTCTATGTCTGTTTCTATGTACTAAGCGAAACTCCTAAGTCTCCCCGTCTTATTATTGTGGTTTTGTGAAGTAGGTGTCTAGTAGTACAGTCCTGAGAGGGGTTCAGCTGCAGGCCAAATTTAGCCCAAGCCTCTACACCTCCGGGGCCACCTGTTAAGATTCAGCAAGCAATCCACAGATGTTATGCTGATAGTCACCTCAAAAGGGCACACCAGAAACCGAGGCCAGCTGCCACCAGTGTGCGTCTAGGCACTGCTCAACAAGGAGCACTGGACTCGTCGAGGACACAACTAGATGTGGCTTGGATGGGGCAGCAAGTTGGAGGAGGCGGAGTTTCAGGAAATCCTCTGGGCGGAGCGTTCTCTGTTATCCAGTTTGATGAAGTCACGGCTATGGCAGCACTGTGTCCAGTGCGCTAGGAGTTGGGGAGGGCTCAACAGGGAACTATGGATATTGCTGACACTTCTGTACAGAATGAGTCTCGCCTCAGCCTTCACTCTGACAACGTCTCCCTCTAAGTCCCTGGTGTCCACTGCGCGCAGCCAAATCAGCACTGGTCCTCAGCGCGAGCAGGTCTGTCACCATGAAACTTGCTCGCGGATGCGGCCTCTTTAAAAGGCATCTGCTGCTGCCGCAGCCTCTGTCTCACTCAGTTGCTTGAGAACAGGGCAGACTCGTGTCCTTGCCCCCTCCTATCTTCTCCATTACAGGACGATTTCTTCGATTTCTCCCTAATTGTATGGCTTATTCCTCTAGATCCCAGGTGATTTTTCCTTGCTGCTGCTCCTTGTTTCTGTCAAAACTTTAATATAGTCTCCAGAAAGATGAACAGAGCCTCTATCATCTACATCATTTTTTCCTCCCCTATTTTTAATTCTTTAATGTCACCAACATATTTCAACCCTTTAACCTCATCTACCTCCCCCTCCCCGCTCCTCTCTAGTAACCACTAGTCTATTGTCCATGTCCATGAGTCTCTGTTTGTCCTGTTCATTTGTTGCTTTTAGGTTTATATCCCACATATAAGTGATATGTGGTTTTCAAATTTTTCTGTCTGGCTTATTTCGCTTAGTATGATTATCTTGAGGTCCATACAAGTTGTCGCAAATGGCAGTATTTCATCTCTTCTTATGGCTGAGTAATATTCCCTTGTATATATGTACCACAGCTTCTTTAGCCAATCATCTATAATAGGACTCTATTTGATCAAAATTTCATTAAATGTATATATCAATCTGGGAAGAATTGTTATTGAAACTATGTTGTCTTCCAATATATGATTATGGAATGTCTCCTTGTTTATTTAGGCTTATTTTTGTTTTGATAATTTTCATTAGCATTTGATAGTTTTTTTGCAGATACTGTAAATAAAAAATATTTCTTCCTTTCTAATTGGCTTTTACTTTTTTTTTTTACAAGAAATTCCATTATAATAATAAATGGGGTAGTTGGAGAGTAGGCATCTTGCTTTTTTCTCAACCTTAAAGAAAAAGCATTCAACCTTTCACTATTAAGTATAATTTTCAATATAGGTTTTCTTTGCTTTTATAGATCCTTTATAAGTTTTTCCGAGAGGTTTTATTAATCATGAAATGTTACATTTTATCAAAGTTTTTTGTATTCATTAATATGATAGTATAGTATTTCTTCTTTAGTTTGTTAATATGATAGGTTATGAAATAATAGGATAAACTGAATTTTAAATGATGAATCAGTCTTGCATTTCTGGAATAAACCCTGCTAGGTTGTTTGTATTTTTAAGTTGTGGTATGAACATTTAATATAAGATTTGCCTTCTTAATAAAATTTTAAGTGTAAAATACAGTATTGTTAACTATATGGACTATATTGAACACAAGACCTCTGGAACTTATTCGTATTTCATAAATGAAACTTTATATTCTTTGAACAATTGCTCATTTCTTCCCAGCCTAAACACCTAGAAACCATCAATCTATTATCTGCTTTTATGAGTTTTACTATTTCAGATATCTCACATAAGTGGAGTTATGCCTTATTTGTCCTTCTGTAACTTACTTAGCATAATGTCTTCCAGGTTCATCTATGTTGTTACATATGAAAAAATTTTCTTCCTTTTTTTAAGGCTGAATAATATTCCATTGTGTGTATATGCCACATTTTTTTATCCGTTCATCTGTTTAGGTTGTTTCCATATCTTGTTTACTGTGAATATTGCTGCTCCGTGTGACTGTTTTGCTTCCAATACCATGCTATTTTTATTACTGTTGCTTTGTAGTATAATTTAAAGTCGAGCAGAGTGATGCCTCTAGTCTTGTTCTTTATTCTCAGGAAGGCTTTGGTGATTCTGGGTCTTTTGTGCTTCCATACACATCTGATGATTTTTAGTTCTATTTCTTTAAAAAATTCCAATGAGATTTTGATGAGGATTGCATTAAATATGTATAATGCTTTATGTGATAAGGTTATTTCCACTATGTTGATTCTTCCATTCCAAGAACATGGAATATCTTTCCATTTTTAAGAATTATTTTTATTGAATATTCATATGGCATAAAGATAGCCATTTTATTTTTTTAACTTTTAGAAACTTTATTTTCTGTCAACATCACTTCCATTTTGTTTAATTTTGTGGAAAAACAGCTTAAGACCACTCAGTGGTTGCTCCTACCCATTCAGTGACCTGAGCAGTGGTGCTGCAGACCAATATTTGATGGCAGGCTGAGCGCTCCAGTCTTTAGTAGGAAACTGCTGAATAGGCACGGAGGGTACCTGCATGCCTTCAGACCAGCCTGCGACTTCAGGTTGAGCAGCAGTGAACTCAGGAGCTGGAGCAGTCCATTCACCCTGAAATTCCTCCTTGGTCACAGCCTTTTCAGCAGTGGTCTGCTCTTCCTTTTCAATCTCTTCAGGATCTCTGTTGAAGTAGAGATCAGGCATGACCTCCCATGGGTGTTCATGGGAGATGGTGCCACGCATGTGCAGGATTTCCCCGGCCAGCATCCACCATATCAGACTCTTGTTGTTGCAAAGGATGGCAATGTCCACATAGTGCAGAGGAGAGTCTGTTACACAGAGCGATGCTAGGTAGGTTAACATAAGACACCTCTGTGAGAGGCTGGTGGTTGGCCCTGGGATCAGTAACCACCAGAAGCTGGGCTCCCGGAAGGCTGCCTGGATCTGGTAAGTGAAGGTCCCAGGAGTGAAGCGGCCAGCAAATGGCTCCAGTGGCAGCAGCAAACTTCGGCACAGCTCACTGGCTAGTATTCCTGGATGATGTGACACTGTCATCAGCAGAGTTTTCAATGGCAACAATGGCACAAGCTGCTAGCAGAAGCTTCTCCCAGGCTCTCTTCAAATTTATGATATCGATGCCATCACTTTTCCTTTTGTAGATGTGCTGTTTCACTTGGAAGTCAAGGTCGGTGCCACCTAACTGGGTTCCTGCAAGGTATTTGAGAACATTCTCCTCCTTCATTTGCAGGACATCAGGGGCTCTGGACATTGTGAGTTTTCTCTTTAAGTTATGTGGGAACCAAGAACAATACCATATGGGCTCCTCTCTGGGTAGCATGGAAAAGTAAAAGATAACTATTTTAAAGTAAACAGTTCAATGACATTTGGTACATTTACAATATTGTGCAATCATTACCTCTATCTCATTCCAAAGCATTTTTGTCACCCCAAAAGGAAACCCCATACCCATTAAACAATCTCTCCCCATTTCCCTCTTTCGGAGCTTCTGACAACCACTATTCTGCTTTATATCTCTATCAATTTACCTATTCTAGATATTTCATATAAATTGAGTTATATAATATGACTTTTGTGTCTGGCTTTTCCACATAGCAAGTTTTCTAGATTCATTTATATTATATCGTGCTGTGTTAGTCAGGCTTCTCCAGAGAAACAGAACCAATTATCTCTATCTAGCTCTATCTCTATCTTTATCTATCTCTATCTTTATCTCTATCATCTCTATCTCTATCTCTGTCTCTGTCTCCATCTCTATCTCCTTCCTCTCTCCCGCCCTTTCTCCTTCCCTCCTTTTCTTCCTCTTTCTTTCTTTTTCATTTCTGTCTTTCTACCTATCTATATCTGTCTGTCTGTCTGTCTGTCTGTCTATCTATCTATCTATCTATCTATCTATATCTATCTATCTAGAGATTATGAGGAACTGGCTTAAGCAATTATAGAGGCTGAGAAGTGTCGGAAACCAGCTGACCAAGTCAAACCAGGTACCTGAATGGGGGAGCGGGGACTGAGAAAAAAGAGAAGACAGACAGGGTGCAGGAGGGAGAACAGATCTCACAACCGTCTCTCCTAGTTTATTTCTTATGCTCCTTTTTATACATAATCTGTTCCTTTGTGTATCCTAAGATAACATAATTAAAGTAACATCCTGAAGATCGAGGTACAATCGACACTTCCTTTGACACTCCCTTTTGACACTCCCTTTGACACTCCCTTTGTCTATACTTAATCTTCTTCTTCCTCGAATTCCACAGAACCAGCCTTTTCCCTTTTTTATGCAAGCAGGCCTCCCGAGATAATCCATGCGCTCTTTTGAATTTTGGGAGCTTTAGCTCCCTACAGAGAAGTCTCATGATTGTCTGTCTCCAATGGAGACACAGGAAAGCTGGTGGTATAATTCAGTCTAAGTCTAAAGGCCTGAAAACCACGGAAACGTATGGTGTAAGTCCCAGTCCAAGTGCAGGAGAAGACTGATGTCCCAACTCAAATAGTCAGGCTGAGAAAAGCAAATTCTCCCTTCCTCCATTTTTCAGTTCTATTCAGGCCCTCAATAGATTGGATGATGCCCATTCACATTGGGGAGAGAAATCTGCTTTACTCAGTCTACTGATACAGATGCTAATCTCATTTGGAAACACCTTCAGAGACGCACCCAGAAATAGTGTTTAACCAAATATTTGGACACTCCATGATCCAGTCAAGTTGACAAAGAAAATTAATCATCACAAATATATCAGTACTTCAATACTTTGTATGGATGAATAATATTCGTCTTATAGATATATTACGTTTGTTTATTCATTGATTAGGTGATGAACAGTTAGGTTGTTTCCACCTTTTGGCTATTGTGGATAGTGCTGCTATGAGCATTTCTGTATAAGGATATGTTGGAATACTTGTTTTCAATTATTTTGGGGTGTATATCTAGGAGGGAAAATGCTGGGTTATATTTTAACTCCATGCTTAACATTTTAAGGAAGCACAAAACTTTTCTAAAGTGGCTGCAGCATTTTTCATTCTTACCAGGAATGAATGAAATTTCCAGTTTCTCCACAGTGTTGCTAACACTTGTTATCTTCTTTTTTTAATTATCACCATACAAGTTTGTGTGATGTGATATATTACTGTAGTTTTAATGATGTTGAGCATCTTTTGTGTGCTTAATGATCATTTCTATATGTTTAATAAAATCTCTATTGAAGTCTTTTGCTCATTTAATTTTATTTCTTTTTGTCATTGAGTTGTAAGAGATCTTTACGTATCCTGCAAATTAAATCCTTATAAGAGATATGATTTCAAATATTTTATCTATTTTTTAATCAAAAAATATTTATTTAAATTGATTTCAAGTATTCAGTACATTGGTTAGACATCTATAATGTTCATAAAATGATTCCCCAATTGCTCCCTCCCTCCCTTGGCTCTCCAACTAGCTCCACTTAGCCATTACATTAATGCTAACTGCATTAGCTAAGCCATGCTCCCCATCTCCATGATTACCTATCAACTACTAATTTGTACTTCTTTAACCCTTCACCCTATTCTCCCAGCCCCCCAACCCACCTCTCCTCTGTCTCTGTCACCATTGTCCACTATAATTGTGAGTTTGTTTTTGATTAGTTTATTCTTTTTGTTCCTGGGAAAATGCATATAAGTGAAATCATATGGTGTTTATCTTTCTCTGCCTGACTTATTTCACTCAGCATAATAACCTCTAGGTCCATCTATGTCATTGTAAATGGTAGGATTTCATTTTATTTAATGACTGAGTAATATTCCAAAGTATATATGAACCATAATTTCTTTATCTAATCATCTGTCGATGGGCATTTAGGTTGCTTCCATATCTTGGCTATTGGAAATTGTGCTGCCGTGAATATTGGAGTGCATAGATCTTTATGAATTATTGTTTTGGTTTTCTTTGGATAAAAACCTAGAAGTGCAATTGCTGGGTAAAAAGATAGATCCATTAATTTTTTGAGGAACCTCCAGACTGTTTTCCATAGTGGCTTACCATTTTGTAATCCCATCAACAGTGTATGAGGGTTCCCTTTTCTCCAATACCTGTTTTTTGATCTATTGATGATAGCCATTTTGACAGGTGTGCGATGGTATCTCATCATGGTTTTAATTTGTATTTGTCTGATGATTAGTGATCTTGAACATATTTGTCTGTTAGCCATCTGTAGTTCCTCTTTGGAGAAATATCAGATGCTAAGAATTCTTTGACTAAGTTCTTAGGAAACTTGAAACAAAATTTGTGATCTGTTTTGGTGTTAACTATCAGGAAACTAGTTATATCTACTTCTTTATTTTAATTTCATTAATCTGTTGTAATTTTTTTTTCCCTGT
>NW_006443567.1:3945945-3981106 GCF_000325575.1 Pteropus alecto
TTATTTGTATTTGTTTTGTCTATTTTCTTTCTTACCCCTTCTCTTTTAACAAAGATCCCTTTAACATTTCTTATAATACTGGCTGGTTGGTGATGAATTCCTTAAGATTTTCCCTGTCTTGGAATCTCTTTATCTCACCCTACATTTTAATCAAATGTCTTGCTAGGTAGCATATTCGTGGTTGTAGATGCTTGTTTTTCATCACTATAAATATTTCTTGTCAGTCTCTTCTGGCTTGCAAAGTTTCCATTGAAAAATCAGCCTACATTCTTATGGAGGTGCTCTTGTAAGTAACTAGCTGCCTTTCTCCTTCTGCTTTTAAGATTCTCTCTTTGTCTTTGACCTTTGGCATTTTAATTATGATGTGTCTTGGTGTGGGTCTGTTTGAATTCCTCTTGTTTGGGACTCTTTGTGCCTCCTGAACTTGTATGTCTATTTCTTTTGCCAGGTTAGGGAAGTTTTTTGTCAGTATTTTGTCAAATCAATTCTCACTTTCTCACTCTCTCTGTTCTCTTTCATGTACTCCTATTGTTACACTTCATGTTGTCCCAGAGTTCTCTTAAACTATCATTTTTTAAAATTCTTTTTTCTTTTTGTTGTTCTGATTGGGTGTATTCTGCTACTTTGTCTTCCAATTCACTGATTCAATCTTCTGCTTCGTCCAATCTACTATTGAATCGTTCTAGTGTATTCTTCATTCAGTTATTGTATTCCTCATTTCTGTCTGGTTCTTTTTTGTGGTTTCTATGTCCTTTTTTATGCTGTTGAGGTTCTCATTGTGCTCATCCATTCTTCCCATAAGTTCATTGAGCATCCTTATAACCATTATTTTAAACTCTGTCTCTGGTAGATTGCTTGCCTCCAATTCATTTAGCGCATTTTCTGGAGATTTTTCTCTTTCTTTCTGTGATGCCTTTTCATCTTGGTTGTTCATGGTGTTTAATGGACTATTTCTCCATCTGGGCATTAATGGAAATTTATTCTGTTTTTCTACAAAGAAAATTTATTATATAAAGGTCTCTCTTTAGCCTGTTGCAAAGAAGTCGCTTTTCTTTTGGTTTCCAGTAGGTAGCGTCTAAGCCTCTTGGATCTCTGCTTTATATAAAGCCTTAATAATGCCTTTTTTTCCTTATAGATGTTTAATCATGCTCACTACTCTCAGTCTCAGTCCCTGTCAGTGTGGAGCTCAGATTCCCCTGGGATCCACAGTGTTTCGGTCTTGGAGGACATGGGGAAAGAGGCCCTTTGGGTTGGGGGTTGGGGGCTGTGGCTCAGCCTTGGTTTTGCAACCACAGCTTGTAAAAATTAACTCTTATTTCTCTGCCGTCCTGCTTCTCTGCTTTCTGCCCTGATGATTGGGCCCTGCCACTGGCCGTGTGGAGCTCACAGCACTCCCAGGCAGGGCTGTTCAGGGAACTCACTGTACCTTCCCCCCTCCCCTTCCTTCTACAGGGAGCACTGTTGGCTATGTGAGGCAGTTTCTTTATTTCTTCCAGTCCACAGCGTGACACCCAGGGTTCTGAACTGTGATAGCTCTTATGTGTAGATCCCAGCTCAGATGTGCTGGAGCGCAGTTTGGGAGTTTTTTGTTGAGTTTTAGATATTCGGCTTATTGTTGTTTCAAGGGGAGACATCTCAGGACGTCTCTCACTCCACCATGTTTCTGACATCACTCCATACAATTCTGTAACTCTTAAACACCATAATATAGCATTCTATTTTATTTGTTTTAGCTTTCAAGACAAAGGAATAAGATTCTTGCTTATATTTTCAAGTGGATGGGCTTTAAAATGTTCCTGAGAAGTGTTACTAGCCCTTTATTTTTCTTGACAATGTAGAACTTACTATTAAAATCACAGAATAAAATGATGAAAAGCCTTTTTCAGAGAAATTTGCCATGATGTTACAAAGAAGATTTGCTAAGCTCAAGATGGCTAGGACATGTTCTAAGGACTCATATCTAACTTCTACTTCACATGCATAGAAGAGAAGGAACTTGGTGCAAGAGTGATGATAAGAACAGAATTTAAAGCGCAAGGTGATCAAGGAGAGAAAAGTGAGTTTCTGCAGCCATCCAGGAAGGAGAGATTCAGTGAGGGTTAAGAGTGTGAGATGTTCTTCAGTAGAAGCTGGAAACCGAGAAAGGATGGAGCCTGACAAAGTTGATGTTTCTTAAGACAATCCAGTCTTAAGATTCTCCTGGAAGGGCAGTCAACACCATGCCCATCCATATCACATGGGGATGAGGGAATGATTCAAGGAAACAGCAAATATTAGCTAGCCAAGGTCCTGGTTTTCACGCATGTGCTTCGTAAAGATGAGTCAAAGAGAACCCCAAATAAGAAGTCAGAAGGCCAGGGTACAGCACTTATTTCTGCCACTCAGCTATGTGACATGGAACAAGTCCTTAGTCCTCTGTGGGCTTCTATTGCCTTCTCTATTAAATAAGAAGTTTGAGTGAGGTGATCTTTAGGAGACCTTTAAACTTTATCACCATTCTGTGTTTTTCAATCCCAGAAGATAAAAACACAGAGATGTGAAAGCAGGCTTTTTGTTGTTATTATTTGTTTCTATCCCGTCCTTTTAGAGTAAAAATCAGGTTCTTTCTATATAAGAACCTTAGGCAAACACTGCTTATATGGAATTCAGCAAACAACTAAATGTAAATACTTCCCACCACCTCTTTGACTTTGCTGCACTATTCTGGGCTTGAATAACATGGATTTCTTAGGACTAGCCAAATCAAGTTTAAGTACTTGAGCTTGAAAATGTTTTAGAAAGATCTATTCCTGGACAAGGAGCCTGAGCTTGGCCATGATTGCAAATCATAGAGGTACTGCTCCCCCCAACCCTTCCCCCTGCTGATTCTAGCACATCTCTGAAGAGCCAAGCAAATGTTCAAGTGTGAAAGTTCCCATAGAATCCTGATTTTTTTTTTAGCAGAGTTGCGTTTACAAAGCAAACTCAAGACCACAGAGGTTGCTGGACTTAGTGTGGACAATCAAATTCCAAGTAAACAGCCTCGTCCTCCACCCTTTATCTCCCTTTCTCCCTCTGAGTTTTGCTATCCATTTGGGAATGGCTCTTTCATTTGGGACCCCCTTCTGAGCCAGAACTCTTTGTTTTAATCAGAGTATGCTCCAGAGATGTCAGAGCCTGCACTAACTTCACTGTTTGTCATTGCCAAGGTGTTGTTTGAAGTTGCTAACTTGCTCTTTGATGAGTATGTTAAACGTAGATGGAGCGAAAAAGACCATAATTCCTTCCTAATTCTCTCACTAGGCCTAGCCAAATATAGATACTTCGCTTGTGGTGACAGAATGTGACAAGAAGCAGCTAAAAACAGCTGCTGCAGCACCAATGTCAGAAAACTCTTATCTGATCTTGGGCCTGGTTATCCAGTTCACACTCCACAGTCAGGATTCTGAAGTTCTGTCATACAGAGGAGAGACCATGTATTTTTCAGAATTTTCTTTTTAAGTGTTCTGCCCTCCTCATACTTGTGTCCTGATTTTGGATTTGAAAATGTGGTTTCTGCATCCATTTTGTTAGTGGCATGATTGAAGTTCTCAAAGAGTACAATCCTAAACAATCGGGTCATGCATACTTTAAATTTTTTCTTCCCTCTTTGGCACACATTTATGAACTTGGAAGGTAGGTAGAGGGTCAGTAGAGAGATTATATCTCTGTTGTAAAATTCCCTTCTCAGGTAGTTAAGTGAGAATGGGAAAGATTTCCAGACTGCCTTCATGCTGTACTGTCCTTCGTCATTGAGGTTTGAGACACAAGAATGTCAGAGCTACAAGGAACCTTAAAAGTCAGTCATCCTACTCACACCTTTTACAGATAAAGTCACTGAAACTCAAAAGAGGAAGTAATTGTTCAAGATCAAACACCAAGTTGGTGGTTAAGGTAGGGCTAAAACTTGCACTCCTGTTAAAACCTGATATTTATCAAACGAAAGAGACAAGGTCTAAGAGATGAAGGAGACATAGGAGTATGAGCTAAAAACATGCTTAAAGCTTACAAACTATCTAAGACAGAAGGCTGTCCTGACTTAAAGGACTGTGTCTCTCAGGAACAGCTAAAGAAAGCTGAGCACAGAGCTATGAGCTCAGAGGAAATGAGACAAATTTAGTGCTATAGACAGCACCCTCATATTGTTTAGGGAAATTGACAAGGAAACTGGGGAAGGGATTTGTTTTCTGGACACTAACAATGCTAAAGGAAATGATTCTGCCTCTGGACAAAACCATGGAAGACAGGTTGTAATGGCAAGGAATCTCAGAGTGACCCTGCAGATGGGATGACAAGAGGGGTAAACTGAACAAATGGGGAAACAAGGAGGGCTGGAGAAGCATAAGTAAGGTTTGAGACTGAATCACAAACACAGAACTATTCTGAATAGACTTACAGATCCCACCTTAGATTCTGCCAACAGTATATGAATCCTTCAGGCAGCAGCATCTGGGCCTGCCTGCTGCATTACAAGAAAAAGCCGTATAGTATAGTAGATACTAGCAGTGTGTCTGGAGCCAAATAGACTTAAGCTTGTATCCTGGTCATCCCTTACCTCTTGCATGACCTCGGACAAGTTTCTGACCTTCTATGAGCCTCATTTTTTTTAACTTTAAAATTCAAAGATTATTGTCAAGATTCTATAAAATAACACTTGTAAGAATGCTTGGAATATAGAATGTACTCATATACTAGCTGTGATTAATGATCAGCTGAGAGTGAAAAGGTCCACAGAATTCAGACACAAAGTGACTTAGCTCACTAATGTGTCTGCTTTTCCTTGATGAAAGTATAAAAACACTTTCACTCTGAGCTGCACTCTCCTGAGCTATAAAATGAATATAATAATAATAATAACAATAATAATAACAATGCCTTAGAGTTGTTATCAGAGTTCATAGAGATGTTGTATATACAGCATCTGATCCATCAGGGTGGTTATTATTATTAAACTGTGGTCAGAGTTTCCATAGATGAAAGATGAAGAGCCAAACCCAAGAGGTCTGATCTTCTTTACCCTTCTCCTAAAATGGTGGCAGTGTAAAGATGCCAATATATCTACGGAAACATGACAGAGGCTTTCCTGTTGGGTGTTACCCAGGTTGGCTTAAGCCAGAAACCTCTAAAATAATTACAAATTCCCTCTTCCTCTTTGGTTCACTTAGAGCTATCAGCATTCCCAGCAGAATTGCAGGGCCCTCTTGTGTGCCTCCCTAGCAATCCAAGGCTTTTCACACCAAAGTAACACATAGGGTGGCCACAAGAACATGACTGTGGCATCATTCATGTTGATAGTGGTGACAGGATTCACCCCCTGAGGCTTTGCATCATAGAAACCATTTCTATTTCTAGTCCTTGTGTTTTCAGTCCTAAACATAGAGCCCTTACTGTGCATAAAACTTTGTACCTGGCTCAGAGTAGGCACTCAAATATTCATTGATCAATTGATTGATCGATTGATTAGAGAAATTACTAAAGTTAGTAAAACATTCTCTACCTTCAAATTACTGACATTCAGTAGGGCAGACTGATTTGTACAAAGCTGGTCTGCACTCAGAGTAATCTGTGATAAAGGCTATGTAAGAAGCACAAGAAGTGGAATTGGGACTAATTTAACTGGAAGAAACTGAGAAAGCTATGGGAGAAGGAAGCCTTTGATATGGACCTTCGTAGGCTAATTGAGATTTTGAAAATCAAGGGAAAGGATATTTCAGAGAGAGCAGAGTAACTAAAAAGAAGCAAGAAAGAGCAGACCTTCTTATTGGCAAACATACACAGTGTGGGGGGGGTGTGTATGTGTGTGTGTGTGTGAGAGAGAGAGAGAGAGAGTGTGTATGTGTGTGTGTGTTCTCACATACATGTGTGTACATGTGTGCTGGGTGCAGATCATGGAGAATCATGATGCTATGCAAATAATTTTGGTCTTCACTTCTATAGGTGATGAAGATCTGCAGAAGGTTTTGAGCAAGGGAGAGATGAAGTTAACTAGATATTTTGGCTTTTATTACTAGATAATGACACCTTAGAATTACTCAGATATAAGTTTTCCACCATCATTAAGGCTGCTAGGGTCAGAAGAAAAATTAGAAAGCCACCAAAGTTTGTTCAGTTGAACAAAAAACTGATGAGAACAACTTTGAGGAGAAAGTAGTTGACAAATTCTGGGAGTTGGATTCCTAGGCTGACCAACAGCTTACCTTTGAACATCAACATCATCCTTGATTTTTAAAATTTTATGTGACACAAGCTGGTCAATATCAGGATCAATACTTACTATAGCAGAGGTCACTACTGGCAGGTGTCCACCAAACACTGGGATTCAGGTTTATTTGGGGTGAGTTGGAAAGAAAGGACTGCTCTCTAGAGTCTACCAGAGGGAATTCATTGAAGATGAAGATGATAACAAAGATATGAATGTCATAAAACACAATTTCTGCCAGGTGTTACTAGATTTCAACATTTTAAAAAGGGTCCTGGTGTCAAACAAGTTTGAGAAATGATCATCCAAGAAAAGTTAAACTAGTATCCTTGCTGAAGGAATTCTCGGGGCCTTCCCTATGCTGATGTGTATTGCAACCCTTCAAGATGGAACTAGAATACACAGCATTTTTCACACTTATTTGACCTCAGAAGTCTTTGTTTTTGGATCGGTACATGGAACGACAATTCTTTGGGACACACATTGGATAATGCTGTTGCAAAGGACAAGATTAGATTGAAAACAGCATTTTGGGCTTGGGGCTTACAGATCACTGATGATGATGTTTGCTATCGACTGAATGTTTGTATTTCTTCAAAATTCATGTGTTAAAACCTAATCCCCAATGTATTTGGAGGTAGGCCTTTGGGAGGTGATTAGGTCATAAGGGTGGAGCCTTCATCAATGGGATTAGCACCACTATAAAAGAGGCCCCAGACAAATCTCTCACCCATTCTGCCAAGTGAAGGCACAGAGAGAACTGTCATCTATGAACCATAAAGCAGGCTCTCACCAGTCACCAAAAGCCAGTGTCCTGATCTTAGACTTCCCAGCCTCCAGAGCTGTGAGAAATAAATGTTTGTTATTTATAAATCAACTAGTGTATTATCTTTTGTTATAGCAGCACAAACAGACTAAAACAATGCTCCAATATAGGGCAATTTCCATCTACCCAGCTGCTCTCTGCTTCCTAACATAACGTTCATCAATTAAAATGACTCTCTTTTTCACTTATTTCAGTGTATGTGATTTGCAGGCTAACTTCATCCATGATTTTTCCAGGCATACAATATACACTGTCTTCCCTAATCCCCTACTTCCAGCCCTCTTGTTTGATCTATCTCAATGGTCTCTAACAGATTCTTATGTTTATGTTGTCTCTTCTTTCCAATTTATCCTATGTGATTCCTAAAGCATCAGTCTGATCACGTTACTCTGCTCAAAGTTATAAGGACTTTCTTGTACTTAAAAAAAAAAAAACCCTCCTTATGGCATTCAAAGCCCATTCGACTCAGGCCCCAACCTATCTTGCCAACTTTCAACTTTCTCTTGAATCCCTCATCCCTACAACTTGCATTGTTACCATGCTGGAATCAAACTGGTCCATTTGCTATTCTCTCCTAACCTCTACTTTTCAGAACTTATTTTTTTCCATTGTTGTACTAAATCTGTTCTTTCCCAGGAAAATCCAGTTCAAATACTTCCTCCTCCATGAAACCCTCCCCTGATTATATCCAAAGATTGGGATTACTCTCTCATTTGAAAGCATATTGTATTAATAAGAAAACACTTATACCGGTACATCCTACTGTTATTTGTATGCGTGTTCAGATTCTGGCCTTGCCACACTACTTATCTGTGTGAGATTGGGTGTATCACTTAACCTCTCTTAGCCTCAACTTCTCATTTGAAAAATGGAACAATCATAGCATCTACCAAAAGGATAGTTGTTGTGAAGTTTCGTTGAAGTAATACATGTAAATCAGCTGGCTAGCTTAATCAGTGCTACTTTCCCACATTATATTATAAGCTTATTTGTAAGAGTCTTGAAGAAAGTAACAACCTGATTCTCCTATGGGTCCCCAGCACCTAGATAAATGTCTGGCCCTAGCAGGCACTTATATTTTTGAATGAACTTCATGTGATCTGTCATACTTCTTTTCCTCTGGCACCCTGTCTTACTGGGAAACCAGAGTAAAGTTACCCTCCCAGGCTAAACACACAGTTCTCCCACCTATGACTCACTATTGCCCTTTAGTTTCAAGCACAACTACTTGGAAGTTCAAGAATAAAGTCAATTCTAAGTTTTAAAATAACTGAGAAAGAGGAAAACTCATTAAAACACAAATGGACTCTCACTATAATGCAATGTGTCAATCCTGAGTCATATCAAAATTAATCAAAATGTCTTTTTTTATATTCAGCTATCTACTTATTATCCCCTTTACTGTAAGTGATTTGTTTTCAAAGAGCAAATGTTATTTCCTTTGTGATAAATTGATCAAGACTGCCACCTATTCGCTATTTGGTTGAAATGCCACACTTGTGGCAGTCTTCCCATATTCACTAAAATCTAGCAACTTCCTTCTGAGAGGCTGCCATTCGCCTCAATCCAGTGAGCTTTTCTGGGGTTAGAGATGGGGATCTGGGTCAGAGATCACGTCTAATATATGGAATAATGTAATTCCACCATTGCCAAGAGAAACACAGTTGTGTTTAAAGTAATAAAATGGTAGTTCAGTTAAAAACCCAAATACTAAAAACATCTCTGTGCTGGTTATTCCCTAGTTGGGGTTGCCAGATAAAATACAGAATGGCAAGTGAAATTTGAATATCAGAGAAGCAATGAATAATTTTAAAAATATAAATATATTCCAGAAATTACATGGGACATATTTATACTAAGCAGCTCACATTGTTTATCTGAAATTCAAACTTAACTCATACCCTGTATTTTTATTTGCTAAATCTGGTAACTCTACTCCAGTGCTCCCTTTCTCATCTACTCTCCAGCCTTGGGACATCCAGCTCTGTGTCCTGGAAAGCTGATCACAGATTGCAAAACTTGGGATCCATTTGGTCTCTGTCCTTCATTTGAGTTTAGCCAATGAGAAGTATTGGAAGGTGATGTAGGGTGGAAGGAGAAAGAAGACAGCTACTTATCCCTCTCCCTCATGCTTCTGACAGTGAGTACATTCATCACTAGCCATAAACCCTGCCTGGCAGCCTCTATTCCATGGCTCCGAGTTCTCTCCAAGTTCTGGTAATCTCATTCCTTCCACTTGTACCTTCAGGCTTCAGAGTGGTAGGGCTTCTCACATTACAGCTTCCTGGTGCTTTAGCATCTCATAATGTTTAACTCTGCTAATCACTCTATAACTAGTCATTCATTCAATGGTTTTCAACTAAACTCTTTGAGTGTGTCATTTGTTTCCCAACTGATACAATCTTCAATGACATATGACAAATATCCACAACATGAAAGTACCTATCACTTTGGGTCCAGCCAATTAAGGAACCTATAAACCCAAACCAGATAATTTTTAAACATAAGAAATTTTCACCTTGACTTCAAGAAAAACTTTATCCAAGGAAAAAATACTTCCACTGAGCAATGTCAATGATAACAACAGCCCCATGATCCCCAGTCAATTAAAAGGTCCCAGGTTTGATGACATTCAGGGGTATTGGGGGTAGCCAGTGCCTTGGTGAAATCAAAAGCTTCCAGGCCTGTCTAGGACCAACAACTTCTAGAAGTTTTCAGCTCTGTCAGAAACTCTGGACATCATTAGAGAGGTGTCTGAGGATGTTTTTCCTGATCCACATAGAAGCAAGCTCTTTCTACAGAAGATAAAAATCTTCCTATGGAGACCAAGTCCACTAAGATTCTCTGTCAAAGGTCACCCTCACTAGTTTTCACTCGATCACCTCAACAGAATCTTCAGCCACACCCAAAACATGTATTGCCTCCTTCCTTCCTTCATTTGTTTGTTTGTTCATTCATTCATGTAATAAGCATGTGTTGCATGCCTAATATGTGCCAAGCATTGTGATAAGTGCTATAATACAGAGATAAATTATAACCTGATCCTTGAGTGGCTCATATTCTAGTAGACAGACAGATATGTACATAAAGAGGGGTAAAAGGATGTCTTTTATATGATGACAGCTATCTGTGCAGAGAAGAGCAATACAATAAAAGGCAGTACTATTTAGAGGAAATGGTCCTTGAGGTAAGTTTTGGAAGTTGAGTAGAAGTTTACATAACAGACTATTTGGAGACAGGCAGAGAGTGATCAGAGGCATGGAGGCATAAAAGAGCCAGTTGGGCTCTTAGAACTATGAATAGCATAGTATGTATAGGGAAGGTATGTATTGGAGAATGTGAGCTGGAGAGGTAGGCAAAGAGCTCCATCCTGAATGTTCTTATGTGCTATACTAAAGACTTTGAATTTGAAAATAATAATAATAATAGTAATAATAATAATAAACAATTATGTGATTCTTAATATCTACTAAGCACTGTTCTAAGTATTTTGCATGCAGTAACCTCAAAATAACATCAAAGAGTAATATTTTTATCCTCATTTTACAGATGAGGAAACTGTAACAGAGAAGTTAAGTATCTTATGAAAGTTCATACAGCAATTAAGTGGCACAGCTAGGATTCAAACCAAGGTGACCTGGCTGCAAGATTAATATTCTTAACCATTATGCTCCTAATATGTTCCAGGCATTGGGGAGACAAAGAAAATGATATGAGATCTTTGCCCTCAAAGATTACAATGTCTAGAAAGAAAGAAACTCAGAGACATGTATTTATAGCACGAGGCGATTGCAAAATCCTCTTCCTTGCTTTAGATTTTCTCGACGTTAAGCCAGTACTTTTTCAGTCCTCTCAAACCTTAGCTTGTTGATAATTCTTCTGACAGCCTCTTCTGTTTACAATCTGGTGCCTGCTACTTTAAACAGAAGAATTTGCATCTGCTCTCTTGTATACCTGATTGACAGATCCTCTTCACATGCTTTGGCCACCCAGCATTACACCAGTGGTTCGTCCTACTCCAGACCCTAACCAGTTTCTCAGACACCCACGTCTGGCCCAGAACCACTGGCTGGCCAACCAACCTCATCGCCTGTAAGAAAAAGATTTGCACATATTCTGTGAGCAACTAATTTCCCAGGAACTGTTGTTAAGATAGCAATGAAAATAAACTGACAACTGCCTTTTAATCCCTGAGCCACGTGAACATAAAAGTGACAGAGAAAAACACTGACCTTTCGAACAGGAGCTGACCTTTCCGCATTTAGATGAGGAAGGGTGAAGCTGCTTACCCTGTGCTGCTGAGGTGTCTCCCTGTTTCTTTGTAGAAAAAAAAAAATAGAGACAACATAGTTAAACTGTCTCTATTGTTTTAAGCAACCTCAATTACTTTTTTTGTTGATGTACCATAATATATAAGTTTATGTTGTATAGCACAGTGATTAGAGATCTATGTAACTCACAAAATGATCACCCCACTAAATCTAGTTTTGCTGGATAAAGTATTCTTAGTTGCAGATCCTGGGTTTTCATCACTTTGAATATTTTGTGCCAAGCCCTTTTGTCCTGCATGGTTTCTTTTGAGAAATCAGCAGCCAGTCTTATGGGTAATTCCTTATAGGTAACTAACTGCTTTTCTCTTGCTGTTTTTAAGATTCTCTCTTTATCTTTAACCCTTGGCATTTTAATTATGATGTGTCTTGGTGTGGGCCTCTTTGGGTTCCTCTTTCTTGGGACTTTCCCGGGGTTTTATGTCTATTTCCTTCACCACGTTAAAGAAGTTTTCTATTATTATTTCTTCAAATAGCTCTTAAACTTCTTGTTTTCCTTCAGGTACCCCTATGACATGGATATTTTTCCTTCTAATTTTTCCTTCAAATTATTATTATACTCTTGGCTTTCTTTTTTTTTTTTTCTATTCTAATTGAGTGTCCTTGGCTTCCTTATCTTCTATATCGGTGGTTCGATCCTCTTATTTATCTACTGTCTATTCCCTCTAATATACTCTTCATCTCAGATAATGTATTCTTCATTTCCGACTGGTTCCCTTTTATAATCTCCATTTCCATTTTTATGCGTTTTTTAACTATCTTTGTTAAAGGTCTCACTGAATTGACCTACACTTTCCCTAAGTTCATTGAGCATCTTTATAATCAATGTTTTGAACTCTGCATCTGTTAAACTGTTTGACTCCATTATTCCTGGATCTCTGTTCTGTTCTCTCATATGGTTTCTGCTTCTTTGTCTTCCCATTTTGGCTGCCTTGCTGTGTCTATTTTTATGTACTAAGCAAAGCTCCTAAGTCTCCAGTCTTAATGTGGCTTTGTGTAGTAGGCATCCAGTGCCACAGTCCTGAGAGGGTTTCAGCTGCAGGCCAAGTTTAGCCCCAAATCTGTGTCCCTCCAGGCCACTGTTAAGATTTAGCAAGTAATCCACAGATGTCGTGCTTATAGTTGCTTCAAGAAACCACACCAGAAACCAAGGCCAGCTGCCACTTGTGTGAGTCTTGGCGCTGCTCAGCAAGGAGCACTGGACTTACCAAGGACACACCTGGATGTGGCTTGGGTGGGGCAGTGAGCTGGGGGTGGTGGAGTTTCAGGGAATCCTCTGGGTGGAGTGACCTATGTTATCCAGTTTGATGATGTCCCAGCTATGGCGGCGCTGTGTCCGCACAGTGGGAGGGAGGAGGGCTCAACAGTGGAAAATAGATACCACCGGCACTTCTGCCCAGGAGAGAGCCTTGCTTCCAGCCTTTGATCCAACAATTCAGTGTCCCCTTGTATGCCTCTGGTGCCCTCCGAGCAGCCGACCTGGCCCTGGTGCTCAGAGCAATCAAGTCCATCACCGAAGAAGTCCGCTTGCGGACATGGCCTCTCTAAGGTGTGTCTGCAGCTTCCGGCTGCTGCTGCTGCTGTAGTCTCTGTCCCTCTCAGCCGCTTAGGACTGGGCAGCCTTGTGTCTTTGTCCCATCCTACCTTCTACTATTGCAAGGTGATTAATTATTTCTCTCCCTAGTTGTGGCGCTTTTGTTCATCTAGATCTCTGGTGACTTTCCTTGCTGTTTGCTCCATGTTTCTGTCACAACTTTGATTTGGTAGCAAGAGAGATGAACAAAAACTCTATCATCTATGACATTTTTCCTCATCTCTGCAACTTCAATTCTTTATGGACACTAGGAAGCATGATTTGGTGGTGGTGGTGGGTCTGGAAAGGAAGTAATTTATGCTTCATTTAACAGGTCAAAAAGACATTGTTTAT
This sequence comes from Pteropus alecto, assembly GCF_000325575.1. NCBI lineage: Eukaryota > Metazoa > Chordata > Mammalia > Chiroptera > Pteropodidae > Pteropus > Pteropus alecto. The sequence goes on from NW_006443567.1 coordinate 3,959,244, forward strand.
AATGATAATAATAATAATAATAACTACAACAACAACAACAACAACTAACAGTTGTTCACTATGTGCCAAGCACTGTGCTGAACACTTAACATGTTACTGTTTTGATTTAACATTCACAAAAATTCTACAATGTAGTTGTTATGATTATTCCCATTTTATTTATGCAGAAAATTAGGATCAGAGAGGTTAGGTAACATACCCAAGATAATGAAGCTAATAAATGCCAGAGCAGAGATTCAAACCCAAATCTGTCTGACTCTAAAGCCCATGTTTTTAACTTCTCTTCTATATTGAATAATCCGAAAATTCTTGCTGGGATAATTACACTGGGTTTTTGGTCAACTTGGGAGTTATTTGATGACACTACCTGGGGAAACAGAACATAGTCGGCTGTTGGTTCTGCCTAGGATAGGTGAAGATCATGTCCCATGATATGTTTGATATGTTAGATACTGTGTGACACTATGTAGAACAGACCACCTGGGACATACAGTCCCAGTATAGTTGATTCTGGGATATGTCACAGCCAGCCAACATAACAGGAGCCTGGACGCTTCAGTCCTTGATCCAGGAAGAGTTTATTTTCCACACTGGTCAATGCACTTGTTGGCTACCAGTCATACTCAAAATGGACCTGCTAGTGGATTCTGGGGTATTGACCAGCTAGGTAGCCCAGTTTATCCCAAGCCCTCATCCATGGGTGGGTAAAATAGATGGACACCTGTGTGTGAGGCAATGGGAACTTGCCAGTTCCAAGGCCCATTTAGCTCATCTTGAGGGATTGCTGAGAGTGAATAGTGCCACCATCCACATTTCTATCATCCTTGACTTCTATGGCTGGAAACCCACAGTGTTCCACCCTACTATATATGTGGGCAGCAAGGGGACAGTTGGCTACTTAGTATCCACATCCCATTCTTACATTTGGCAAATCTTCCATTATTAGCTTCAGTGGGGGGCAGGGCTCCAGATCCCATAAATAAAATTGAAAAGGTAAGATACTTACTCTTCCTGCCCATGGACTAGGTCATGGACATATAATCTATACTATAACAATTGAATATTCTCAATCTCTGAAGCAAATGGCACAAAGAAACAGGCATTTTGGAAACTACTCAGTGATGGGAACAGTAGCAAGAACATCACCAATGAGAGCATCACCCTAACCAGCTGGTTCCTGGAGCATGACATTAGATGGTCAGAATAGATGGACACTTTTGCCTGGGTAGCCCTATCAGTTACAAGTCATCCTTAAAAGGCTCAACTTGAGCAACCCCTTAAGTGACTACAGCCAACCAATACCTACTATCCACATTCCATATCATCCTTTATCTCATCTGGCTGGAAACCTACAATGAAAATTATGTACTGGGCAGCAGGGGAAGTGTTTAAGTACCCAGCATCTACACTCCATTTCTATGTTAGCTGGGACTCTGACCACTAAACTTCACTTAGCTTTTGTCCCACCCTGGTTTGCTAGTATTGACATTGATTCCCAACATCCTTTCCATAAATCCTTTCCTTTTTAATGCAATCAAAGACTGTTTCTGTTGTTTATAATCAAGAATCCTGACTATATGTTCTGAAAACCTATCTTTGAATTTGATGATGACTGTATGACTTCCTGACATTCCTGGAATCTTGAACAAATACTCTGAAAATCAGCAGATAATTTTGAACTAAGCAAGAGGCATATTCTCACACCAGAATTGCAATTGACTTGGTGCTTAGGGGTCTACCTACTTTCCATTTCCTCTTGTCCCCACCTTTTTCCCACTTTGCTCTCTATTTCCAGCCCATAATTAAACTTTTAGCTTAGATTTTTCTTTCCTTCTGGAACTTTCTCTCACTGAGTACAGGCTGGGTGAGGGGGCCCTCTTTCCCAAGGCCTTGAGCTCGCCTATCTTAGCACACTATCACACTGATATAATTTTATGCCTACTTTACTAATTGACTTATCTATGAGACTGATGGCTCCTTAAAGGCAGAATCATGCCTGATTAATCCTTATATTCTCAGGACCCAGCATGATATCAGATACAGAGTAGATTCTCCCAAAATGTATGTCAAAGGACTGAATACAGCGTCACATGCATATCTCCAAATAGAATCACTGTCAGATTAAGAAGGCCATATTCTCTTGGATATTCTAGAAGAAGCATTCATCAGATCCTCAGCCTTCTCTGCTGGTGTTCCAGTTCTTTTAAGTAGAACAAGGAACTCCAACTATGGCAGGACTATTGCAGCCTTCACGTAACAATCTTTGGGAGCTGTATTAGCTTTCTATTGCTGCTATAACAAATTACCACAAACTTAGTGTCTTTAAACAACAAATTCGTTATCTTACAATAGTGGAAGTCAGAAGTCTAAAATGGGTCTCACTGAGTGAAAATAAAGATGTCATAAGGGCTATATATCTTCTAGAAGCTCTAGGGAAGAATCCATTTCCTTGCTTCCCAGCTTTTAGAGACTACTCACATTCCTTGGCTCATGGCCTTCTTCTTCCATCTTCTAAATCAGCAGCATAACATTTTCAAATCTCTCTCTCACTCTGACCTTCCTACTTTCCACAAGAACCCTTGTGATTAGACTGCACCCACACAGCTAATCCAGGATAATCGCCTCATTCCAAGATCTTTAATTTAATCATGCTTGCAAAATCTCTATTGCCTTTTAAGGGTAATATATTCACAGGTGCTGGGGTTAGAACATGAACATTTGTGGGGAATCAGTCTCCTTACTAAAGAAACAATTGTCTGCCAGTTAATCTTTTGTTTATCAAAACCACCTAAATGAACCTCAGAGCTCACAAAGCTGAGTCTTTGGAGGTACTGAGAATTTGCTCTGGTAATGAATGAAAGTGTATTTTCAAGAAGTGCCAAAGTCAATTAGAATATCTAATGATGTCTGTGGCATAGCTAATGTTATTGTTTCCTTAGTCTTATCGAGGTATAAATGACAAAATTATATATTTAAAGTGAACAATGCGAAAATTTGATATATGTATACACTGTGAAATGATTACCACAATTAAGTTATTAACACATCCATCACATAGTTACTTTTTTGTGGTTGGAATGCTTAACATCTACTCTCTTAACAAATTTCAATTGTACAATACATTATTAATTATAGTCAGCATGCTGTACATTAGATCCCAAGAACTTATTCATTTTAGTAATGAAAGTTTATATCCTATGATCAATATCTCCCCATTTCTTCACCCCCAACCCTTGGTAACCATACTGACCCTTTTACTCTCTGCTTCTATGAGTTTGACTTTTTCTTTTTTCATTCTACATATAAGTCAGATCATACAATATTTGTCTTTGTCTGACTTATTTTACATAGCATAATGTCCTCAAGGTTCATCCTATTATAGCAAATGGTGGGATTTGATTCTTTTTATGGCTGAATAATATTCTATTGTATATCAATTCATCCATTAATGTGCACTTAGGTTGTGTCAATATCTTGACTATTGTAATAGTGCTGCAATGAACTTGGAAGTGCAGATGTCCCTTTGAGATACTGATTTCATTTCCTTTGGATATATACCTAGAAATTGTATTGCTTGGTCATATGTTAGTTCTATTTTTAATTTTGGGGAAGCAATGTACATATTATAGGAGTACCAGAAGAAGTGAGAAATAAATAGGCAGAAAAAATTTAAAAGAAATAATAGCTGAGAACTTTCCAAATCTGGGAAGTGATATGGACATCCAGATACACTCATACGGATTCAACCCATAAAGTTCTCATTGGGACATATTATAATAAGACCAACAAATATATTTTTTAACAAAGAATTTTGAAAGTAGCCAGAGAAAAGAAACTCTGGGAACTCTCATAAAGCTATCTTATCAGATATCTCAGCAGCAAACTTGCAGTTTTCTCATGAGAACAGGATGCACATCGATATTACTCATTGTTATATTTTCATTTCCTAGCACAGTGAGAACTCATGATGTTTGTTGAATAAATTAATTAATGCTACAACTAATCTGTTTAACCTCACTCTTCAACCAATGCCTACAACTCAAGACAGGAAACTAAAGTGAAATAGGTACTATATTTCTAGCAATACCATTGCCAATTCTAATATATGGTTCACTTCACCGGAAAGGGTATGGACCATAAATGAAAGAAATAATATTCTCTTTTCAAAAAGATCCTAGAATGTATTTCAGCCTTTCACCAAGGAAGGCTAGCCATTTCTTACCTGTCTGGAGTTGAAAGTAGAACAGAGTAACCTCCCTTTGTTCTGTGCCTTTAAGCCAACTTGATACTTCCAAACCCCACACACTCAGGGGTCCCTAAAGGAAAGCTGAACATCATCATGCCTTTCTTTACTTATTTCAGATTTTTGTCCACTTCTAATTAATCAATCTACCCTCCATTTCACAGCTCTTAGTTCTGTTGTTTTCCATAATTCTTGCTTCTTCCACTGGTATTTTGGATATCTGGTCTTTTAGGTTCTCTCTATTTGGGACTATATCAGGTAACCTACCATCTACCCTTCTGTATCACTCAGAGTTTTCATGGTTGTGTGTGTGTGTGTGTGTGTGTGTGTGTGTGTGTGTGTATGTATGCAAGAGAGAGAGAGAGAGAGAGAGAGAGAGAGAGAGAGAGAGATCCATTCGAATCAGCTTTGGAAACAAAGTAGAGGTGCTTCAAGCAGATCAGGTGGTTGAGATGCTGTATTCAGGGTTCGGTCTTTCTCTTTCTCTCACTGTATCTCTTCACTCTGCTTCCCTCTGTTTAGGCTCTACTCTTAAAAAAAAAACTCTCTTCACATGTCAAGAAAAATGGCTGCCCTTACATTTGCCCAGTTTAGCAACTACAGAGGAAAGGAGAATCTTCCCTGATAACTCCAGGGGAAAAAAATCTCAGGGAAAATTACCAATCTCTGTTTTTGGTATACTCTGTCCAGACCTAAGCCACATTCACAGCCAATGGCTCAGGGTGGCAGCTAGGTGGCTGAAACTGTAGTTAGTAGCTTTTCCCAAAACACATAAATTGGAAGAAGAATGCTTCAAAAGAATGAAGTATTTTTATTAGAAAAAAGTATGAGGGACATAAGAACGTCTCTCTGACAAAACATGAGCTTTTCCTGTCCTCTAAAATATTCAATGCAGTTTACAAATCCAGATTGCTGCATTAATAAAGCTCACAAATGTATTAACATAAACAAAGAAACAATTAGTTTTTCTGAAAGGATGTGGTACAGAGCAAGACAACATGGAAGAGATATTCAGTAACTGGAGGAATCTTAGTCATGTCAGCCAAAAGAGCCTTGAGAAGTTCCAAGATGTCCTGGATTTACCTTCTCCATTCACTTCAGCCCTCTAGCAGATGTGGCAGGAATGAAGGCAAGAGGAATCTAGAAAAGTAGTAGTTTAATTCTACTTGGTACTTTTTAGCTACAAACAGCAGGAAGATTACCTTTTGCTCTGCAGTTGCAATCAATGAATCAACTGCCTAAGATTATGATTTCATAGGTGGAAAAACTCTTGGTGATAACAAGGTCCACAGGGTGACCATAGAATAGCTGAAATGAAACAGAAATAAGGGTCAGTCACTAAAGAGGATCAAGGAACTGTCTAGTTGGTCGTCTATGTGGACAATGAAGTCTTACAGGATAATGATAACATTAAGGACAATAAAGAAGTTGGGAAACTCAAATTAATATGGTGAATAGACTAGAAAATTACTAGAAGACAAAAAGTAATAAAAGTAATAAAGTAAAAACTGATAAAGCCAGACACATGCACCTGCAAAGAGAAGAAACTTTTGTATAACAGAGGAAGAATTTTAGTTGGGAGTCAATGATACCTAAATTCTACCCTATTAGAGCTTGCTGGGGCTGCTGTAGCAAAGTACTACAAACTGAGTGGTCTAACCAACAAAAATGTATTGTCTCACAGTTCTGGATGCTAGAAGTTCAAGTTCAAGGTGTTGGCAGGATTAGTTCTTTCTGATAGCTATGAGAGAAGGATCTGTTCCAGAACTCTCTCCTTGGCTTGCAGATGGCTGTTTTCTTATGTCTCTTCACATGGTCTTCTATGTGTGTCTCTGTATCGAAATTCCTCCTTTTTATAAGGACACAAGTCATACTGGATTAGATCTCACCCTCATGACCTCATTTAACTTGATTACTTCTCTAAAAATCCTATCTCCATAGTGTCACCTTCAGAGGTAACTGAGAGTTAGGGCTTCACTTATTTTTTTTCAGTGGGACACAGTTCAACTCAAACACACACCCTTTACTTCTGTCTTAGTTAGCAATGGAGTAGTGGTTTTCAACTTAGGGCTATTAAAATCACCCTGGAAGCTTTTAAGAATCTAGATGCCTAAGTCATACCCCAGACCATGTAAATCAGAATTTCCAAGGAGAGTGCACCTTGAAAACAATATTTTAAAAATTTCCCTGGGTGTTCTTAATGTGTGAAATTGAGAACCACTACTGAAAATCCAGAGACATTCTCAGAAAGGCACAGTTGGGTTCCTGGAAATCTGCCATGCAGGGCAAATTTATTTGGCTCACTTGCAGGTGATACTGGGCAGCATTATGTATATTTATCTTCTAAAAATGCCCCACAATCACAAACCACAGAGGGAAACTCAGTTCTGTATAAAAAGTAACTAAATAATTCTCTACATGTTAAGCTTAATCTCTCCTCTGAAATTTCTATGACTTTGAATGGAATTCATGATAGTAATATCATAAGAAAAATGGGGGGAAGGATGGTTCTGAATTTTCTACTTTTTTAATTTTTATTTTTTATATTAGATTTGACATTCAGTATTATTTTATAATAATTTCAGGTGTACAGCATAGTGGTTAGACATTTATATAATTTGTGAAGTGATTTCCCCGATTAGTCTAGTACACACCCAGCAATAGACGTAGTATTTCAATTTTGAAATAAGTGTGATTATGGACACTATCTTTCAGAACATTTCTAGAAGACAAGCACAAAAGAATGTTAAATAAGCACTCCTTAGCCCACTGCCATGGCTAAAGGCTTATGTCAATTCAGCCAATGGAGACACACAATCATCATGCTTGTATGGATGAGTATTTTCCTAAGAAACTATGTTCCCACAAAGCAGTACCTTAGATAGCATCTGCTTCTGACCCAAAAGCATAGGTTGGTAAACAACAGACATTCAGGCTAAGTTTCTGCATATGAAGAAACAAAATCCATGCCTTTTATGAGACCATAGCAGAGTAATATGATGCCCACTAAGAAAGAACAAGTGGCCAGGAATGAGCTGCTTAAAGGTCATATAATAGAGGACTTCATGTGACTTTCTCTCCTCTACTAGAAAAAAGTTTCACATAGACATGCTTTTTTGCTAGCTCAGCCACCACTCCAGATTATGAGCCTGAGAAAAAGAAAATGACAAAAAAGGAAGAAGAAGATGCCCTCGCCCATCAGGATAGTATATGACTAGGCAATGGACACAAATGCATTTTGGCCATTTTGTATTCTGAGATCGAGCTTGGAGGAAAGAAGAGGCCACAAAAAGAATATTCAGTATATTCTTATTAGCCAGGTATAAAGCTAAAGAAAATCATCTCTAAATCATTACTCTTAGATAACATAATAACTATGAACTGATATTTGTCGATTCCTTATCATAAGCCTTTTACATGCATAACATCATTTAATCTTCATAGCCCTATAATGTATATTATTTTTTCTCTTGATTTTTTCATGTTGCAAAATTTTTAAACATATTTTTTATTAAAACATACCTAACATACAATATCAAATTAGTTTCAGATGTACACCATAGTTATTCAACATTTATATACCTAAAGAAGTGATCACCATGTTAAGTCTAGCAGCCATCTGACACTGTACAATGCTATGACAATATTATTGACTATACTCCCTATACTATACACTACATCCCCATGACTTATTTGTCTTATACCTGGAAATTTGAACCTCTTATTCCCCTTCCCCTTCCTCACTTTTTTGATTTTTCAATTACAGTTGACATTCAATACTATTTTATATTAGTTTCAAGTATAAAGCATTTATTAGACATTTATTAATTTATAAAGTGATCCACCCAACTAGTCTAATATCTACCTGGCACTATACATAGTTATTACCATATTATTGGCGATATTCCTTATGCTTTACTTTACATCCCCATGACTATTTCATAACTACCAGTTTGTACTTCTTAATCCCTTCACCCAAATCCTAACTTCCCTTCCATCTGGTAACCATCTGCTTGTTCCCTGCATCTATAAATCTATTTCTGTTTTGTTCATTTATTTTGTTCTTTAGATCCCACATATGAGACCATATGGCATTTGTCTTTCTCTGTCTGACTTATTTCACTTAACATAATAATTTCTGGGTCCATCCATGTTGTTGTAATTTGTAAGATTTCATTCTTTTTTGTGGCCAAGTAATATTTCATTGTATAAATGTACCACTTATTTATCCAATCATTTACTGATGGACACTTAGTTTGCTTCCTTATCTTGGCTACTGTAAACACTCTGCAGTGAACATAGAGGTGCATATATCTTTTCAAATTAGTGTTTGTGATTTCTTCAGAAAAATACCCAGAAATGGAATTGCTGAATCATATGGTAGTTCTATTTTAAATTTTTGAGGAACCTCCATACTGTTTTCTATAGTGACTGCACCAATTTACAATTCCACTAACACTGCATGAGGGTTCCTTTTTCTCCACATCCTTGCCAAGACATGTAGTTTGTTGATTTATTGATGATTGCCATTTTGACAGGTGTAAGGTGATATCTCATTGTGTTTTTAATTTGCATTTCTCTGATAATTAGTGACATTGGGCATCTTTTCATATGTCCATTGACCATCTGTATGTTTTCTTTGGAGAAATGTCCATTCAGGTCCTCTGCCCATATTTTTAAAAGAATTATTTTTTTTTTTTTGGTGTTGCATGAGTTTTTTATAAATTTTGGATATTAACCCTTTATCAGATGTATCATAAATAAATATCTTCTCCCATTCAGTAGGTTGTTTTTCCATTTTTATTGATGGCTTCCCTTGCTGTGCAAAACCTTTTTAGTTTGATGTAGTTCCATTTGTTTATTTTTTTGTTTGTTTCCCTTGCTCAAGGGCACATATCAGAAACAAATATTACTAAGAGCAATGTCAGAGAGTTTACAGCCTATATTTTCTTCTAGGAGTTTTAAGGTTTCAGGTATCAGATTTAGGTCTTTAATCCATTTTGAGTTTAATTTCATAGAAGGTGTAAGGAGGTGGTTTAGTTTCTTATTTTTTTTTCTTTTTCTTTTTGTTTTGCATGTATCTGGCCAGGTTCTCCGAAGCTATTTATTAAATAAACTGTCTTTACCCCATTGTATCCTTTGCCTCCTTTGTCATAGATTAATTGACCATATAGGCGTGAGTTTATTTCTGGGCTCTCTACTCTGTTCCATTGATCTATGTGTCTGTTTTTATGCCAGTACCATGCTTTTTTGATTACTATAGCCTTGTAGTATAGTTTGCTATCAGCTAGTGTGATACCACCAACCTTGTTCTTCTTTATCAAGATTGCTGTGGTTATTAAGGGTCTTTTGTGGTTTTATATAAATTTTAAAATTATTTGTTCTAGTTCTGTGAAAAAAGTCATTGGTATTTTGGTAGAGATTGCATTAAATCTATAGATTACTTTGGATAGTATGGACATTTTAACAATGTTAATTTTTCCTATCCACGATCACGGTATATGCTTCCATTTATTTTTAACTTCAATTGCTTTCTTCAATGTCTTATAATTTTCCAAATAAAAGTTTTTTTTTACTTCTTTGGTTAAATTTATTCCTAGGCATTTTATTTTTTTGTTGTACTCATAGATGGAATTGTTTTCTTAGTTTCTCTTTCTGAAAATTTGTTATTAATGTATAGAATACAACTGATATCTGAATATTAATTTTGTATCCTGCTACTTTACTGAATTCATTTATTAGTTTTAATAGTTTTCTGGTGAACTTTTTATGGTTCTCTATACATAGTATTATGTCATCAGCAAATGACAGTTTTACCTCTTCCTTTCTAATTTGGATGCCTTTTATTATTTTTTTTCTGTCTGTCTGGTGGCTGTGGCTAGGACTAATACTATGTTGAATAGAAGTGCTAAAAGTGGACATCCTTATATTGTTCTTGATCATAAGGAAAATATTTTTAGCTTTTAGCTTTTTTCCGTTGAGCGGGTTTGCCATACATGGCCTTTATTATGTTAAGGTGTGTTCCCTCTATTCTCACTTTACTGAGAGATTATTTTTAACCATAAATGGATGCTGGATTTTGTCAAATGCTTTTCCTGCATTGGTTGATATGATCATATGATTTTTATCATTCATTTTCTTTATATGGTGTATCACATTAATTGATTTGCAGATATTGAACCAACCTTACAACCCAGGAATAAGTCTCACTCGATTATGGTGTATGATCTTTTAAATGTATTGCTGAATTTAGTTTGCTAGTATTTTGTTGAGAATTTTTGCATCTATGTTCATCTGGGATATAGGCCTATAATTTTATTTTTTTGGTAATGTCTTTATCTGGCTTTGGAATCAGGATAATGGTGACCTCATATAATGAGCTTGAGAGCCTTTCCTCCTCTTGAACTTTTTCGAATATTTTGAGAAGAATATGTGTTAATTCTCTGAATGTTTGGTAAAATTCACCTGAGAAGCCATCTGGTCCAGGACTTTTGTTTATTGGGAGGTTTTTATTTACTTTTTTTATTACTGATTCGATTTCATTAGTAGTAATTGGTATGTTCATATTTTCTGTTTCTTCTTGATTCAGTCTTAGAAGATTGTATGTTTCCAGGAATTTATTTCTTCCTGATTGTTCAATTTGTTGGCATATAATTATTCTTAGTATTTTCTTATATCATTTTTATATCTGTGGTATCAGTTGTTACTTCTCTTTCATTTCTGATTTTATTTGGGTCCTCTCTATTTCTTGATGAATCTGATAAAAGGTTTATCAGTTTTGTTTATCTTTTCAAAGAACCAGCTCTTGGTTTCATTGATTTTTTTTTTGTATCTTTTTTTAGAATAGATTTTGTTTATTTCTGCTCTTATCTTTATTATTATTTTTTCTTTCTACTTACTTTGGGATTTGTTGTCTTTTTCTTGTTTAAAAGGCTGTAAGGTTAGATTATTTATTTGAGGGTTTTTTTTTATTTTGAGGTAGGCCTGTGTTGCTATGAATTTCCCTCTTAGGACTGCTTTTGCTGTGTCTCATAGATTTTTGGGTAGTGGTGTTCTCATTTTTATTTGTCTCAAGGCATCTTTTGATTTCTTCCTTGATTTTATTGTAAACCCATTCATTGTTTAGTAGCATGTTATTTAGCCTCCATGTGTTTCTGTGTTTTTCAGTTTCTTTCTTGTAATTAACTTCTATTTGCATACCATTGTGGTCAGAGAAGATGATTGATATGATTCCAATCTCTTTAAATTTACTGAGACTTCTCTTGTGGCCTAACATGTGGTCTTTCTTGGGAAATCCTCCATGTGCACTGGAAAAGAATGTTCTGCTGCTTTGGGATGAAATGCTCTAAAATATCAATTAAATCCATCTGATCTAATGTGTAATTTTAAGCTGCTCTTTCTCTGTTGATTTTCTGTCTGGAAGATCTATCCCTTGATGTCAATGAGGTGTTAAAATTCCCTACTATGACTGCATTGCTGTCAATCTCTCCCTTTATATTGGTTAATATTTGCTTTATGTATTTGAGTACTCCTATGTTGGGTGCATAAATGTTTACCAAGGTTTTATCTTCTTGTTGTATTGATTCCTTTATCATTATGTAATATCCCCTTTTGTCTCTTATTGCAGACTTTCTTTTAAAGTCTATTTTTTTATATAAACATTGCTATCCCAACTTTTGTTTTCATTTGCATGATATATCTCTTTCTATACCTTACATTCAGTCTGTGTGTGTCTTTTTATCTGAAGTTGGTCTCTTGTAGACAGCCTATGTATGGGTTTTGTTTTCTTATCCATTCAGCTATCCTTTGTCTTTTTTTTTAATTAATAATATTCGTTTTATTTTTCAGTTATAGTTGGCATACAATATTATATTAGTTTCAAGTATATAACATAGTGATTAGATATCTATATAACTCATGAAGTGATGACCCCAATAAATCTAGTACCCACCTGACACCGTACATAGTTATTACAATAGTATTGTCTATATTCCTTATGCTGCACTTTTTATCTCCATGACTATTTTGTAACTACCAATTTGTACTTCTTAATTCTTTTCTCCATTTTCACTGATCCTCCCAACCCACCGCCCATCTGGTAACTCTCGAAATGTTCTCTGTATCAATGAGTTTGTTTCTGCTTTTTTGTTTGTCTATTTTGTTCTTTAGATTCCACATATACATGCAATCATATGGGATTTGTTTTCCTCTATCTGATATACTCCACTCACTGTAATACCCTCTAGGTCCATCATGATGTATCTTTTTCTATCCCATTACTTTTAGTCTGTGTGTGTCTTTTAATGTGGATTCTCTTGTAGGCAGCATATATAAGGGTCTATTTTATTGTCCATTCATCCACCCTATCTTTTGATTAGAACATTGAATTCTTTCTCATTTGAAGTGCTTGTTGATAGATACGTAGGTATTGCCATTCTTTATTTAGGCTTTTGATACATTGTTTTTTTCTTCTTCTTAAAGAAGTTCTTCCAACATTGCCTATAATACTGGATTGGTGCTGACGAACTCCTTAAGCTTTTTCTTGTCTAGGAAGCTATTTATCTGTCCTTCAATTCTAAATGATAACTTTGCTGCGTAAAGTAATCTTGGTTGAAGGTCCTGGGTTTTCATCACTTTGAATACTTTATGCCAAGCCCTTCTGGCCTGTAAAGATTCTGTTGAGAAACTGGCTGACAATCTTACGGGCGTTCCCTCATATGTACCTAATTGCTCTTCTCTTGCTGCTTTTAAGATTCTCTCTTCAAATTTAACTTTGGCATTTTAATTATGATGTTTCTCGGTGTGGGCCTCACTGGGTTCATCTTGTTTGGGATTATCTGAATTTCCTGGAGTTGTATGTTTATTTCCCTCACCAGGTTAGGAAAGTTTTCCATCATTATTTCTTCAAGAAGGTTTTTAATTTCTTGCTCTCTCTCTTCTCCTTCTCGTACTACTGTGATGCAAAAGTTGTTATGCTTGACTTTGTCCCAGAGGCTACTTAAACTAGCTTCATTTATTTTGGATTCTTTTTTCTAGTTGCTGTTCTGATTGGGTGTCCTCTGCTACCCCATCCTCTAAATCACTGATTTGATCCTCTGTTTTGTACATACTGTTGATTCCCTCTAATGTACTCTTCATCTCAGCTATAATGTTCTTTATTTATGACTGGCTCCTTATTATGTTTTCCTTCTCTATTTTTGTTTTTTATCTTTGTTAAAGTTCTTACTGAGTTCATCTACTTTTTCTCTAAGTTCTTTGAGCATCTTATAACCAGTGTTTGGAACTCTGCGTTTGATGTCTGGTGTATTGCTTGCCTTCACTTTATTTAGTTCTTTTTTTTTTTTTTTTTTGGAGCTTTGTCCTGTCCTTTCACGTGGGATGTGTTTTTCGTCTCTCTATTTTGTTTATCTCCCTGTGTTTTTTTCTGTGTATTAGGTAGGGGTCCTAAGTCTCCCAGTCTTAGTAGAGTGGCTTTATGTAGTAGGCGTGCTGTGGGTCCCAGTGGCACAGTCTTCTTTGGTCACCCGAGCAAAGTCCTTAAGGTGTGCCCCTTGTATGAGTTGTGTGTGCCCTCCTAATGTAGTCAAACTTTGGTTGCTATTTGCACTTTAACGGGAGGGATTGATCCTTGGACTGCTTATTTGTGAGAATTAGCTGGTGAGGGGCTGACCTTATCGGGCAGGATTCACTTAGGTGGGCCTCTGATGCCTTCCCAGTCTGCCCTTCTCATGTGTCATTCTCAGATGCAGCCCTAGGTTGTGCTCCAGCTCCATCGCTGGTTGAAGCAGGCGATTAGGTGTGCCGGCCCAAGGGCCTCCAAGGAGGGGCCAGCTGTTGGTCAAGTTCAGCCGCAGCCTATGCACTTCTGGGGAATCCTGGTAAGGGTCACCAAGCAATCCACAGATGGCTTCCACTCATGATGGGCACATAGTTGCCTCAATAGGCCAAGTCAGAATCTGAGGCCAGCTGCCACTAGTGCTGGGATTGGGGCTGTTCATCAAGAGGTAAGGGGCATGCTGATGTCAGATGCTGCTTCTTTGGGTTTTATGAGTTTGAAAGGTTTTAGAAAATACGCAGCATGGGCCAAGACAGGCCATTTGTATGAAATAAATCACTGGAAGCAGCTTGAGTGGGCCCACATTTAGGAGAGGTGGAGTCTCAGGGAATCCTCTGGGCGGAGTGACCTATGTTATCCAGGTTGGTGGAGACTCAGGTATAGTAGCTGCCTGAGTCTGCACGCTGGGAGTGGGGAGGGCTCAGCCAAGGAACAGTGGATACTGCCTGCACTTCTGTCCTGGAGAAAGCAGCCCCTCCAGCCCTCACCCTGAATCCTGACAACTCAGTGTTTCCCCATATGTCTCTGGTACTTAAGCAGCTGTTCTAGCTCTGGCACTCAGAGTGAATGAGTTTATCAGTGAGTAAGCCCAGGCATTGGCCCTTTAAGAGGAATGTCTGTGATGCCCACAGTCTCCATCTCACTCAACCACACCTTCACTGGTCTTCACAGCCAGAGGTTGTGGGGACTTCTCTTCCTGGTACTAGAACCCTGGGCTGGGGAGCCTAGTGTGGGACAAGGACTCTTTGCTCCTCAGGTAGGGCGGTAGCTCTGCATCCATGATAGCTCTCCTGATTCTTGCTTGCCACGTGAAGTTTTGCAACTGGGCCATTTCATGTTTCTGTTTCTCCTACTGTTTTGAGGTGACCTGTTATTTGAGATGACCTAGTCGTAAAGCTTCTGTTCAGCCAGGCCTCTGGCAACTTTACTTAATGATTGCTCTGTAGTTTTGTTATAATTTTTGTGTGGTTGCTAGAGGAGGTGTGCATAGCCTCTACGTTCTATGCCATCTTGAATTTGTTTTCTATCCTTTGTCTTTTGATTGGAGCTTTTAATCCATTTACATTTAAAGTGATCATTGATAGATACATAATTATTGCCGTTTTATTATTCATATGTATGTTTTTGTTTGTTTCTTCTTCTTCTCCTCCTTCTTCTTGTTCTTGTTCCTTTAAAATTTCTTGTAATACTGGCTTGGTGGTGATGAGTTCCTTTCACTTTTTCTTGTCTGGGAAACTCTTTATCTGTCCTTCAATTTTAAGTAAAAGCCTTGCTGAGTCACGTAGTCTTGGTTGTAGCTCCTTACTTTTTATCGCTTTGAATATTTTGGGCCAATCCCTCTGGCTTAAAAAATTTCTGTTGAGAAATTGGCTGACAGTATTAATGGGAACTCCCCTTAACTGCCTTTCTCTTGTTCCTTTAAAGATTCACTCTGACTTTAACCTTTGGCACTTTAATTATGAAGTGTCTTGGTGAGGGCCTCTTTGAGTTTATCTTGTTTGGGACTCTCTGCACTTCCTGGGCCTGGAGTTGCTCTGCAAAAGTCTCAGAACCCACCAAGGCCAGGCACCACCTGTCTGGAGTCTGTAGATCCCCAAGAGTTGTCCAAGAAAAACAGCAGTGTGGGCAAGCAATGGCTACCTGCCAGACTCAAAAAAGTCTTTGGTTGTGTGCAAGTTGGGTGGAGCGAAGTCTTAGGAAATCATCAGGGTGGAGTGAGTGGAAATGATCAGGCCAATAAAAATTCAGATTTGGTGGGAGGGCTCAGCACATGGAAGATGAGGTCCACTTACCAGCTATAAAGGAGGAGGGCTCAACACAGGAACGATGGTGGCTGTCTCTCCAGCCTTCTCCCTTAAACCATACAACTCAGTCTCTCCCTGTATTTCTCTGGCAACTCTGTAGCCACTGTCACTCTGCTGGAGCCCAGGATGAGTGCCTGGGAGTGAGAGAGTCTATGTACGGACACTTTAGGAGGCCCTCACCCAGAAGGACTAAATCCTGGCTGATTTTAACAACCAAATGTTGTATGGGCTGCCCTTCTCGCATTGGTGCTCCAAGCTGGGGAGCTCTTTGTGGGGCTGGGGCCCCTTACTGTTCAAGGGGTACCTCTGCAGCCAAGATATCCCTCCCGATTCTTGACTACCACATGCGGGTGCGGGGCCAGCTTGTTTTGCATCTCTGTCCCTGCTACCAGTCTGAAGATGTTTTCTTCTTTATATCCTTAGTTACAGGACTTCTGTTCATGTAACCTTTGAATGATTTTCCAGGTTGGTTGTTGTATATTTTAGTTGCAATTTTAATGCAGTCATGGGAGGAGGCAATCACAGCATCTACTTACTCTGCCATCTTGACTGGAACTCTATTATTATGATTGATGTTATTATATAAATGAGAAAAAAATTGAAATTGATCACACTAGTAAGTGATGAAAAGATTTGAAGCCAGTACTCTGTACTATTAGCCAATATTTTCTACTGCCTCAGAACACTTCCTTTTCATCTCTGGGATATGTATAAGATGGACTTGGGGAAGATGAATGTCCCCATTTAAAAATTACAATGTCTCTGTATAAAAACTTAGGGATGTAGAACAGATATTCTGCAAAGTCGTTCCCCGGTCCAGCACTGTATATGGGTCTATGACTCTAAAAATCTAAGTAAGAGTCGATTAAAGCCCAGACCAACTCATTGCGTCCTAGGGATGAGAGATTTCACCACAGGCAATGAAAATATCACGAACAAAGAATCGATAAGATATTGTAGTCTAACAATGAAATCAGGAATTAGAGCCAAAACACTTATTCTAAAGTCAGGTCCGAGGCAAAACCATGAACCAGGCTGAGAATCTATGAAGCTCAGAAATATGTCAGGAAGCAGAATGCAAAATTGGTCCAAGTGAACTACAAATAGTGTAAGTGCTCTCAGGGTTCAATTTTATGTGACAGTGATGAAGGCTGGAATAATTAAGGGAAACCTACCGGAATAAAAGAGGTACAGCAATGTCATAATAACAACAGTCACTGGGTATTTTCACTCTTACTAAGAGGAAGGTAGAACTTAACTGAGAAAAAAATGTTGGACAAAATTTAGCTTTGACTTTTAAAATACATATTTTTTATTTTTATTTTTTAAACATTTGTTTATTTAATTGTTGTAAGAACACTTAACATGAAATCTACTTTCTTAACAAAATTTTAAAACTCATAAATACGAATGGTAGAAATCAGGTAGAAGGATATATATAATGACAACATATTTTGAATTTGCTTAACTCCAAACCCTCAAGTCAGAAAACAACCTTAGAGATAGAGTTGAGGGAACATTGTGGGGCAGAGATCCTGGTGCTGCACAGGAAGCTAAAGCCTGGGTCTATGAATATAATCTGCTGCTTGGCAGAGGCAGCATTGGGGTGAGGTGGTGGGGGAAGAGAAGGTGAGAAGAGAAGGAGCTAACCCTTAAAGAGGCTTTAGGGAAGTACTTATTTTCATAGCAGAGGAAAGAATAATTACTTGGATTTCTGTACCATAATGTCTTTGTATTGTAAGTTCTAAAATTTCATATGATGCCTTAACATCTTAGAACCTCATAGGGCCCCAAAAACATAACCAAAAATTCTGCTCTTTCCAGATATGCCCCTCACTCTGTGGCAAAAGCTCCTCACCTGAATAGGTCCCCTAACAGTCAGACCACCTGCATTTTACCTGGTTCTCAACCTAATGGGTTTTACCTCCCTGGCAGCACAAGGGATTATTCAAATAAACCAA
Organism: Pteropus alecto; assembly: GCF_000325575.1. Classification (NCBI taxonomy): domain Eukaryota; kingdom Metazoa; phylum Chordata; class Mammalia; order Chiroptera; family Pteropodidae; genus Pteropus; species Pteropus alecto. Next base: position 3,977,088 of record NW_006443567.1, read on the forward strand.
TCATATTCCTCCATTAGAACCAGGGGTCACTCTACAGTCCCTGCTTGGTTACTCTAAGTACAACCCTCTGTAGCCCTATGTGACATGCAAAGTCCTCTACTAGGGCTGTCCGTTTCATCAATAAACTTCTGCTATAGATTGTCTTGTGCTGATCATCTTGTAATATTCAGGGTTTGGGATTCCTCTCCCACTAAGGGGCTGTATAGGAGGCAATCAAAACAGTCTTTTCAGAAAAACATGGTAGAGTGAGTGATGTCTCCAGAACTCTCTCCTTGAAACAACAATAACCTGAACATATAAAACTCAAACAAAACAAAACAAAACAAAACACCAACCTGCACACAACCATGTCTGACCATGGGATCTGTAAATGAGCTACCACAGATCAGAACTGCGGGAGTCAGGCAGTAAACTAGGAGAAACAAAGAAGCTAATTCTCTCAGCTGGAGCTCCCTGCAGTAGGAGGGGGAGGGGAGAAGGTGTGGCAGATTCCCTGAACAGCCCTGCATGAGGGAGCTGTGAGCTTCACATAGTGGCAGCGCCCAGGGATGAGGGTAGAAAGCAGAGAAGTGAGGATGGCAGAGAAGTGGGAAAGCAAAGCAGTAACAGTTGATTATTACCAGCCGTTGTTGCAAAACATGAGACTGAGCCGCAGGCCCTATTCCCCAACCCAGAAGGCCCCTCCACCATATGCTCCAAGACCAAACACCACAGAGCCCCAGGGAAATCTGAGCAAATGCTACCAAAACTGTCGCTAACACTGACAGGAACTGAGACTGAGGGTAGTGAACATGACTGAATATTTATAAGAAAAAAAAAGGCATTATTAAGACTTTATATTAAAGCAGGGATCCAAGAGGCTTAGATGCCACCTACTAGAAACCGAAAGAAAAGTGCTTTCTTTACAGCAGGCTAAAGAGACACCTTTATATAATAAATCTTCTTTCTGGAAAAACAGCAGAATACACTTCCATTAATGCCCAGGTGGAGAAATAGTCCATTAAACACCATGAACAACCAAGGTTACAAAGCATCTCAGAAAAAAGAAAGAGAAAAATCTCCAGAAAATAAGCTTAAAGACATAGAAATATGAGACTTAAATGACAAAGAATTCAGGATGAAACTTCTGAAAATAATTCAATGAGATCCAAAATAATTCATATCAACAATTCCAGGAATTGAAAAAAAAAACAATTAGATCAGCAAAATGAGTTTTTTAGCAAGGAAATCGAAACCCTCAAAAAGAACAAAATAGAACTTCTGGAGATGAAGAACACTCTGAAAGAGATGAAAAATAAAATAGGAAGTTTGAGAAATAGAGTTGACCAAATGGAGGAAAGGATGAGTGATATCGAAGACAGAAATCTAGAAATAAATCAGAGAAGAAGACAGATACCAAAGAATGAAAATAATAAAAGAGAAATACAAGAACTCGCTGATACCATCAGGAAAGGAAACAAGAATAATGGGCATTTTTGAAGGGGAGGAAGAAGAGCAGGGACTAAAAAGCATTTCAAACTAATAGTTGAACTGGAGTGTGGAATTTAAGAAGGCAACAGAACACTCAGTTTTCTCAACCCAAAAAGGCCTTCTCCAAGACACATTATATTATATTAAAATTATCAAAAATCAATGACAAAAAACAATTCTCAGGGCATCCAGGGAAAAGAATATCGTAACCTATAAAGGAAAACCCATTAGATTATTGTTGAACCTCTCAATACAAATCTTACAAGCAAGATAGGAGTGGAGTCAAATGAAACAATTTATTTGTATTTAAGTGAAAGGAAGGCCCAAACAAGAATAATGTTTAGCAAACATTATAATGTATATATAATTATCCTCAACATATTAGTAATGGTAACCACACACCAAAAATTCAGAACTGAAGTATATAACATAAAACTAGAAGGACCAGAGGAAAATCCACAAACCACTGCCCCCCCAAAAGAAATCCAGAAACACAAGGACAAGGAAACAATGGAAACACCGTGCTAACAGAAAGCAACAGATAAAATAGCTATAGGAAAACCCCATATTTCAATATCACCCTAAATGTAAAATGGACTGAACTCAACAATAAAAAGGCATAGAGTTGAAGATTGGATCAAAAAACAAAACCCAACTATATGCTGCCTCCAGGAGACACATCTCAGCTTTAAAGACAAATATAGACTCAAAGTGAAAGGGTGGAAAATGATATTTCAAGGAAATGGCATTCAGAGAAAAGTAGGAGTAGTGGTACTAATATTGGATGAAATAGACTTAGAAGTAAAAAAGGTAAAGAAAGATACTGAGGGATACTTCATAATGATAAAGGGTATCATACACCAAGAAGACATAACACTTATTAATATCTATGCTCCCAATCGAGGAGCCCCGAAATATGTAAAGCAATTACTAACAAAACTAAAGGGAGAGACAGACCAAAACATTATCATAGTAGGGGACCTAAATACCCCACTGTCAGTAATGGACAGGTAATCCAAACAGAAAATCAGTAAGGAAATAACAGCTTTAAATGACACATTAGACCAACTTTACCTAATTGACATTTACAGAGTCTTCCATCACAAAATAGCTGCTTATACATTCTTCTCTAGTGCACATGGAACATTCTCAAGAATCAACCACATACTGGGACACAGAAATAGCCTCAACAAATATAAGAGGGTCAAAATCATGCCACCCACATTCTATGATTATAATGCTTTGAAGCTGGAGATCAACAGTAAAACGAAATCAGGAAGAACTGCAAATACATGGTGATTAAACGACATGCTACTGAAGAATAATTGGGTCAGAGAAGAAATAAAAAGAGAGATCAATAGATACATAGAAACAAATGATAATGATAGTACAACATATCAAAACTTTTGGGACATGGCAAAAGTGGTCATAAGAGGAAAGTTCAGATCATTACAGGCCTTTCTCCAAAAACAAGAATGTGCCCAAATAAACAACTTAACACTTCATCTGAAAAAAAAAAAAAAAAAAAACTAGAAAATGAAGAACAAATGAAGCCTAAACTTAGCAGAAGGAAACATAATCAAAATTAAGGCAGAAATAAATGAAATTGAAAAAAAACAAACAAAAAGTAATAGAAAGTATAAATCAACAAAGAGCTAGTTCTTTGAGTAGGTTAATAAAATTGGCAAACCCCTGGCTAGACTCACTAAAGAAGAAAGAGAAAGGACTCAAATACTCAAAATCAGGGAAGAAAGAGGGGAAATAATGCAGAAATACAAAGGATCATACAAGAATACTATGAAAAAGTATATAACACCAAATTTAATATCCTAGAAGAAATGGACCAGTACTTAGAAAAGTTCAATCTTCCGAGACTGAATCAAGAACTGGAAAGTCTACAAGACCCTATTAAAAGAAATCGAATAAGATACAAGGAAATGGAAAAATATTCTGTGTACTTGGAATGGAAGATTCAATGTATTAAAATGACCATATTACCTAAAGCAATATACAGATTTAATACAATCCCCATCAAAATCCTATTGGCATTTTTTTAAAGAAATAGAACCAAAATTCATCAGATTTGTATGGAAGCACAAAAGACCCCTAACAGGACAAACAAACAGAGTCATGGACATGGACTATAGATCAGAGAGTGGGGGATGGGGCAGGACAGGAAGTAGATGGGGTAAAGGGGGTCAAATATAGGGTGACAGAAAGAAATCTAACTATGGAGGTGAACACACAGTGTAGATATACATATGCATCACTGTTAAAGTGTACAGCTGAAACTTACTGGATTTAATTAACTAATGTCACCGTTAAAAAAGATAAATAAATACATCTACACTTGAACATGTTCCCTAAGCATAATCCAAGCAAATTCTAGATATTAAGACATTGAAAAGAAATAATTATTTAAAGCACTCAAAGACTGAAATATAGCTATAAATGTACAGAATTTCCAAGGAATATCCTAGAACAAGGGTTGGAAAACTATGGCCTGTGGACAAGCTGCCTGATTTTACAAACTATCCTCTATCAGCAAA
>NW_006443567.1:3982427-3988961 GCF_000325575.1 Pteropus alecto
TGATAAATAAGCCAAAAATATACAGTGTAGAAAAAAAAAGCCTCTTTAATATATGGTGCTGGGAAAACTGGAAAGCCATATGCAAAAAGATGAAACTAGTCTGTTGTGTACCACCACACACCAAAATTAACTCAAAATAGAGTAAGGACCTGAATATAAGACCTGAAACAATAAAATGCATGGAAGAAAACATAGTAACTAAACTCAAGGACATTTGACTTAAAGACGATTTTATGAATTTGACCTCAAAGGCAAGAGAAGTAAAAGCAGAAATAAATGAACGAGTCTACATCAAACTAAAAAGCTTCTGTTCAGCAAAAGTAATCGTCAATAAGGTAAAGAGACAACCATCCAAATGGGAGAAAATATTTGTAAGCAACGCCTCCGATAAGATCTTAATATTCAAAAATATACAAAGAACTCATACGGCTCAATAACAACAACAAAAAAACAAATGATCCAATTAAAAAATTATACAGAGGACCTGCACTGATACTTCTCCCTAGAGAACATACAAGTGGCCAACAAATATATGAAAAGATTCTCAACATTGCTAGCTATTGGGGAAATGCAAATCAAAACCACAATGAGATACCATCTCTCACACCTGTTAGAATAGCTATAATCAACAGAACAAGTAATAACACTTGTTGGAGAGGATGCGGAGAAGGAACCCTCATACACTGCTGGTGGGACTGCAAATTGGTACAGCCACTATGGAAAACACTATGAAGTGTCCTCAACAAACTAAGAATTGATCTACCATATGACTCAGAAATCCCTCTAGTGGGTATTTACCCCAAAGACTTGAAAACTCATATCAAAAAGATATTTGCACACCGATGTTGGTAGTAGCACTATTCGCAGTGGCCAGGACATGGAAGTAACCGAAGTGTCTTACGACAAATGATTGATTAAAGATGCTGTGGTACATATATACAATGTAATATTACTCAGCCATAAGAAGAGATGAAATAGTGCCATTTGCGGCAACCTGGATGGACCACGAGATAATCATACTAAGCAAAATAAGCCAGACTGAAAAAGTTTAAAATCACATGATATCACTTATATGTGGGATATAAACCTAAAAGCAACAAATGAACAGGACGAACAGAGACTCAGTGACATGGAAAATGGACCAGTCATTGCCAGAGGGTAGTGAGTGGAGGAGGAGGGAAGAGGTAGACAGGATAAAGGGGGTCATATATAGGGATATTGGAGAAGGGTGAAGTGGATAAAGGGGATCAAATATATGGTAGCTGAAGGAAACTGGACTTAGGGTAGTAATCACACAATAGAATATATAGATATCAAATTATAATGTACACCTGAAAATTACATAATTGTATTAACCAATGTTACCCCAATAAACTTAAAAAAAATAAAAGTATTACAATAATTTAAAAAAAAAAAAAGAGTATATACTGTGGCCAGGAGGATAGTGCCCCACTTTACAGGGCACCAAGCTGCTTCCCTTAACAGGCCAGCAGTTTCTGAATGGTATGGTATATGATTCCATGGTAATAGAGTCCATGGTAATATACTCTCCTTTGCTATGAAGAGGGTAACTTAGTCCCATGCAATGTTATGTGGGATCTCATGTAAAAACATTAAATGAAAATGAGGACTTATGAGCAGGAAAGACAAACTCATACCAAAAAATGTGTTGATTCTAGTCAAAATAAACCTCTGCCCTCTCCAGGATGGAAGGTGTCCAACATAGTCGAATTTTCATTAAGTAGCCAGTGGGTCTCCTCAAGAGAAGATGCCATATAAAACGTTCAGAGTTAGTCCTGACAGATTTGACATTTGCAGCAGAAGTAGCAAGATCAACTTTAGTGAATGGAAGCTTATGCTTTAGGGCTCATGAATACCCTTCATCCCTGCCACTGTGGCTATTCTTTTTATGTACTCATTTGCTAGCACTGGAATAGCCGATGACAAAGATGATGGCCATATAATTCCAGCTACTTGTTTGTTTAATGTCTCTTCTGGAGTCTAGGCTCCCTGCTAGTTCTGAACATGTGACACAAAAACATCCACTCTTTATACCTACTCCTAAAAGTTCATCCCCATGGCTCTACCAAAGACCTTTTGTACTCAATATTCCAATCTTTTCCTTTCAGGCTCCTGACTAGCTAACAAAATGACTTGCCATTGTTGATACACCCATATATATTCTAACCATAAGCTTCTAAACTTTGCTCTCCAAACAAAGTAAATGACTAGTGGATCTTCCCAAACTCTACACATTTGGAGACTTTCTTCTCACCACTATCAATTAAGGTTACACTTGAATGGAGCTGTACTGCAGACTTTTTGGTTTGCCCTATATACCTCGGTGACCCAACTGTAACCCCCTTTTTCCTCTATCAGCTAATCATAAGAGGCTGCCATAAATATTAATAGAGGGAAAGGAGCTGGTGTAATAATAATAAATAACATGGCAGTCTGGGCAAACTTGTTCATTCAATTTACTTGTGCTCTCTGGCCCTGCTCATTCCCAATTCCAGATGTGCTACTTCCAACTTATGAGGAACAACTTGGCCTGCCCAAGCTTTTAACTTGATGGGACTGATAAAAAGCAGTTCCTGATACACAGCTCTGGCTGCATAGTCACTTGATGACCTCTATTATTCATATGGTTTTTGTGGAGGGATTAAATAGATATAATGTGAACCACCACCCCTGAATTCTTTAAGTCATTAAGTGTGGCATTTATTTTTGTCATTCCATTACTGCCAAACAACATGGGATTGCCTTAGTCAAGTATAACTGTGGGGAAGTATATTTCAGAGATTTCTATTTAGACTTTCCTACCACAAGGGCTCTTGCTTCACAGGAGTTTTGCTGACTCCCATTTATGTCCATTCTAATTATATATTTGGAAATAGGGAAATAAACAATAGGTGTGTCCATGGTCCTAGTATACTCACTATGAAGCAGCCCTAGGCCAAGAATCTATTTATTATCTGGCCCTCATATATACTCTCTCTAATAATGGGGCCATGATGATATTTTGGATCAATAGATATCAATATTAACTTGAATAATGTGTCCAATAATCCTCAAAAATGTTTGGGTGTTCATCTTTACTCAATATACAGTTCCCCAAGTAAGTGATTATGTTTCCTTTTGGGAGAAGTACTGGAAGAATCAGTGCAGTATATATTTCCATGATATTCCAGGGTCTTTCCAGCTTTTTCTTCAGACAGGTTCTTGGTCATAAACAAGGTCCATGTCTTTAAACTAGGCATAGAATTAGAGTAGCTGCCCTCAACTTCCTGATTATTCCTCTCGGCTGTTTGATTCCATATATTGAGCAATGCGTGGCTATAAATCTATCTTGCACTAGGGACACTGTATTCAATTAATCATTTGTGTAGCTCTCTGATGGTCAGAGCCCCCAATTGCTACTCTGATATTGATGCCCATTGTGATAATTGCATCTACCTGGCTTCAGACAGTTAAGTGCCACTCTCTGGCTTTGGTTATTTCAGAATCTTATTATGCTTATTGCTATAAATAAGTTCTGTGATAGTCTCACTTCCTATTATCCCTGGCCTACAGAGAAGAGCAACCAGTGGACTTCTTATTAAGGCTGATGTACCTCTCACCAGCCCATTTCTTATTGGATATCTTTTGGGTCCACCTGTGGAACACAGTTTTCTATCCTTATATAAATATATCTAGGATGCCCACATCTCTGTGTCTTTAATCTCTTCCTCATTGTCTACTAAGGCAGTTCTGCCATTTCTACTTAACTTCGGGTGAACCATTATGTTCTCCAGGCTTCTAGGAGTCATTCTAGCAACCTATTTACCCTGTGTCCCAGGGTCCTTGACAAATTGTTAATTCCTATATCCTGGAAGAGTGGTTCCCTATTGTTAAACTCATCCTTATTCAACTTTGTTTCTCATCTCCTTGATCCATAATTTAGATCCCTCAGAATCTAGTCTAATATATAGCCAGTACATGTTAGCTAAATCTTATAGCTCCTTTAGGGCATACTTCCTTTATCCATTTAGCAAGCATGCTCCAGACAAATTATGTTGTGAGTGACCCTAGTTATTGTCCTAGTAGTTATAAGTTGAGGTGGGTCAGATATCCAGGCGGGGGAGGGGATGCAGGGCAGGTGTTTTCTTCATGAGGAGAAGTCTCTGTACTATCTTCAAATAAGGGGAAAGCACTATTTCTTAGTTCAGGGAATGTCAAGATTCATATTTTGGAGTGCACCAACCCAGATGTCCCTATGCCAAGAATGTGGTATGACCCCGGATAAAGTTTTCAACTGAGAGAAGTTCCTAGAGGGTACTATCAGCAATGAGCTAACAGGGAAGAGCATTCCCAGCATCTAGGGAAATAAGTTCTTCAGACCTGAAGAGAGTTTTGGTGGCAGTAGCAGAGCATTCTTTACTTTTGCCTTTTTTATCAAAGTCTCCAGGTGATTCTGATGCGCACTAAAGTTTCAGTAGAACTGCCTCAGAATATCAAATACACATTTGCCTTCACTATTCTTAAAACATTTCTATAAGAGTTAGAATCTCAAACAAGAATTGAGGACAAGATTTCAAAAATAAAGACACTTTTGATTTTCAATAATATTCAAATAGTGAAAATAAAAAGTTTTAACGATTTTAAAGAACTGTTTCTGATATTGTTACTTAATTCTACATGGAATTAGGTTTTCTTCATTAAGCAAATATATAATGAAGCTTCCTCTTCTGAAAAAAAAATTCTCTAATCTGTTACAAAATCTGGACATTACCTAGAAATGTCATTTTAATAACATACATTGTAGTCTTTAGAGAGACTCTTTTGCCTGTATTTCAATCATAGATTTTCCTCTGTAATTACAGTTTTTCTAGTATTCGCCCACTAGTGGTCACTGTTGAGCTTTTGAACTTAAAGCTATTTCTGATGGGATGATGAAGAGGCAAGAGACATGGAGAAATAAAATTAATACAGTAACAATCTTTCTACAATCCTGCATATTTATTCACCATGTAACAGGATAATAAATGTTTGTGCCAATCATATTTTGAATAACAAACAAAGTCAGAAACATAAACTTGTATTGCTTACGGAGAATATTTTTACAGCAGGGAAGCACTGTTTGATGGCTAATGACATAACTAAACTACAAAACACTATTCTATTCCTCAGGGAAATGACATACTTTCTTTCCATGAAAAATTATTTTCCATTATTCTAGTTTTCTTATTTTCAGAACACTTATTTAAGAATGTTGTCAACCTTTTCCTCAGGATTCAAACCAAATACTGAAAAAATATAAGATAACAAGCTATCATGAAAGGTGGGTATGTGGAGGAAAAAACATGGTGTAGAAGATAGAGGCTCTGTTCATCCCTCTGGCAACCAAATCAAAGTTGTGACGGAAACAAGGAGCAGCGGCAAGGAGAAATCGCCTGGAATCTAGAGGGAAAAAACATACAACTAGGAAGAAATCCAAGAAAGCACCCTGCAATGGCAGAAGGTAGGACAGGGCAAAGACGCAGGGTCTGCCTGGTCTCGAGCGGCTGAGTAAGACAGAGGCTGCGGCAGCGGCAGACTCATCTTAAAGGGGTCACATCCACAAGCGGATTTTCGTAGTGACAGACCTGCTCGCTCTGAGCACCAGTGCCAATTCGGCTGCGTGCAGGGGCACCAGGAAGTTACAGGGAGACATTGCCGGAGTGAGAGGCCAAGGTGAGACTCGCTCTTTACAGGAGTGCCGGCGGTATCCATTGTTCCCTGTTGAGCCCTCCCGCACTCCTAGTGGGCCAGACACAGTGCCGCCATAGCCATGAGGTCATCAAACTAGATAACAGAGGTTGCTCTGCTCAGAGGATTCCCTGAAACCTTACCTCCTCCAACTCATGGCCCAACCTAAGCCACATCCAGGTATATCCTCAGCGAGTCAGGTGCTCCTTGCTGAGCAGCGCCTAGATTCACACTAGAGGCAGCTGGCCTCGGTTTCTGGTGTGGCCTTTTGAGGCACTATAAGCACAGCATCCGTGGAATGCTTGCTGAATCTTAACGGGTGGTCCCGAAGGTGCAGAGGCTGGGGCTAAACTTGGCCTGCAGCTGAACCCCTCTCAGGACTGTGCCACTGGACACCTACTTCACAAATCCACATTATTAAGACCGGGAGACTTAGGAGCTTTGCTTAGTATATAGAAACAGACATGGAAAGGCAGCCAAAATGGGAAGACAAAGAAGCAGAAACCATATGAGAGAGTAATGTAATAGATGCAGAGTTCAAAACTCTGATTGTAAAGATGCTCAATGAACTTTTGGGAAGTGTAGAAGAACTCGGTGAGAACTTTAACAGAGATAAAAAGCATAAAAATGGAAATGGAAATTAGAAAAGGTAACCAATCAGAAATGAAGAACATATTATCTGAGATGAAGACTATAGTATATTAGAAGGAATCAACAGAATGGATAAAGAGGAGGATCAAACCACCAATACAGAGAATGGGGAAGCCAAGGACACTCAATCAGAATGGCAAGAAAAATTTTTACCCT
>NW_006443567.1:3989462-3991175 GCF_000325575.1 Pteropus alecto
AACAAGTACCTCAGAAAAGAATTACTTGCTCCAACCAAAAGTTAGAGTGGCTGAATGGATAAGAAAACAAGACCCCTACATATGCTGCCTACAAGAGACTCACTTCAGATTAAAAGACACACACAGACCAAAAAGAAGGGGATGGAAAAAGATATTGCTTTGATGGACCTAGAAGTTACTTAAGTTAGACAAAGAAAGATTAACTCTATATGATTTCACTTATATGTGGAACCTAAGGAATAGAAAGAACAAACTAATCAAAAACAGACTCACAAATATAGTGGACAATTTGGTGATGAACAGAGGGGAAGGGGTTTTGGGGGGGGCTGGGAGAATGGGGTGAAGGATTAAAGAAGTACAAATTAGTAGCCGATGGTGGTCACGGGGATGGGGAGCATGGCATAGGGAATGCAATTAGCATTAATACATTGGCTAGGTGGAGGGTCAGGGGAGGGAGGGAGCAATTGAGGGGATCGTTTTACCAACTACATGGATGTCTAACCAATGTACTGTGTACTTGAAACTAATTAAAATAAATACATTTAAAAATATATTTAAAAATGTGAGTTTGTGATCAGAATTTGGGGCAAAAGGACAATAAATGAATTTTAACTAATTTATAATTTATTTTATTTTGGTGAATTAAATTCTGAGCTCTTCCTATAGATTATAAAAACTTCTGTAAAGTCCATCCAAGATCATTTTATTTTCTGAGCTATTGTTATGTTGTGCTAGCAATCACTTCATAATGTTGGAGGTAGCATTTTTTAAATAGGATTATGATCTCTGGAACAAAATCAAGGAATGAACTCCATTCCTGCCACTTACTTGCTGCCTGACAGTGGGCACACCAGTAGACCTCTCTGACCCTCCATTTTCCCATCTATATGACCGGAGACAAATAAAACATTCCTAGTAGGTTTATTGTGAGAATTAAGTGAAATATGCGAGATTAAATGTAGGGGGAAAGCCTAGTAAAGTGTCTGGTACAAAAGAGATTGTCAGTAAATATTAGTTTTTTTTGCCATCCTCTAAAAGAAGCCAGAATCAGAGAGTTCCTCATTTAAGATGAGGCGAAAGTCCTGGGCCTTCAAATGAAGATAAGCACCAGCAATCAATAGTTGATTAATGCCTCTTTCTCTTTCTAGTATATAACATTCCATGAAGAAGACTTTGAGTGTGTTTTGCTCACCATTAAATCCCCAAAGTACATGGTATATATTAGGGGTTCGATCCATGTTTGTTGAATGAATGAATATATTACTGAGATCCAGAAAATAAGAGTAGTTCCTGTGACAGGGAAATTGTACTGTTATAGCAGTTAAAAGGTGATAATGTAAAGTACTCCAGGATGTCATGGCAATGCTAAGCTATGCATAGGACCTTGTGGCTATACTCACCAAGGCTCTCGATAAGTCCTCCAGATCCCAATCCAACTAGGTTCTGATATGAATACCAAGGGATGCCTAGAATCTCCAACAGAATCTCCTTCCTATGTACAGACTTTGCCATGTTTGAGCACTACCTACAAGCCATCCTGCAGAGGGTTGCTCCATTACCTTAACTATGCCACACTTGAGGAATGTAAGCTTAACCAACATCAGGTTCTTGGGCTTTATTCTCTCAACAAAAAATTAGTGTACCAATGTGTTATTAATGTCAAGAGTGTAGTTCTGTCCAAGCACAGTGAGGTCACAATGACCTCTGAGTATT
>NW_006443567.1:3991358-4002751 GCF_000325575.1 Pteropus alecto
GTGCTTTATTCAGCCCTTGATTTTTTTCTATGTACATAGAAAGTTATATCATGGAAACTCAGTCAGAAGAGTAAAAAGTATCATGTAGTTCAAAGGAAATTGGACTAAGATAAATCTGGTTCAGATTCTTAGCTCCTCCACTTACTAGGTGTGCCATTGCAGGCCTTAGTTTTCTCGTTTATAAAATAAAGTTATGATGCCTGCTCTCTCTACTTTATATGGCCTAGAAAAAGTCATGGGACAACAGATAGAGTATACAGTTTATCCAGAAGCTTCAAGAACTACCCCTCCCCCCAAGTGCAGAGATGCTTCAATGACCTCTCTGTCATCTCCAGACTGTACTAAAGAGGGGTATCATGTCATCTCTATGTTCTAGCTGGAAAATTTTATGATCAAGTATGCTGCACCATATAATTTCTCTTGGTGGACACAGTAATCTGTCAGGACTTCTGGATGCCCAGTAATTCATGCATATTCGCATGAAACATGACCAAATCAAGGAGGTCTTCTTTCCCAAAATAATTTAGACCACATGAGTTTTTATTTTTATTTTTTTTCATTTAACATTTATAAAGTGTTTATTGGATGTCAGAAACTCATCTAGGCACATTACATTCATTCACTTCAACCTTATGATGAAGGTACTATTATCCTCATTTTATAGGTGAGGGAACCCAGGCACAGAGAAATTATGTAACTTATGCAAGATCACACAGTTATTAAGTGGTAGAGCTAAGATTCCAACCTAAACCATCTAGCTCCTGAGTCTATGATCATAGTCACACTGCATTATACTTTTTAATCTTCACTTATTTTTTAAGTTTATTTTGAGAAATAGACTGACTAACCATGGATTTGAGCTTCAAATTGTCCTGCTTACATGTAGATATCTCTTGGTACTTACTTAGTTTGATGACCACTGACTGTTCCTGCTCTTATTCCCTAGGTAACGTGACTCCTGGCTCATATGAAAGTCTAACTTTCATTTCTACCTTGGTGATATCAGTCTACATCAGTCTCATCTTGATTAGTTAGGACAATGATCACATTATCTCTTTTTCTTTGAAAAGGACACCAAAAATGCAATTCATTGAGCACCTGTATAACAGGCAGTACTCTGGCAGGAGAGTAGATGGCACACTCAATAGGAGTAATTGAACAGAGTTTAATCCAAGGGTGTAGGGATATGAACTAGAGAAGGCAAAGCACCCAGAGGTGGGAAGAACTGGAGCCAAACAAAAAGGGCTGCCTGACAGCAACTATGGCCTTAAGTGGATGAACACAGTCACTGCCAAACTCCACCCCAGTGGGGAGGGAACTAGTAAAACAAATACTTGAAACTCTCTTATCCCCTCCTCTGATTTCTTGATGGTATTCCCATTGGTCAAACCCAACGAGAAGGCAGAGGGCAATGGAGCCCATTGATGTAGTCCATACTAGTCAGCCTTCCAGGACACAGTGCAGGACAGAGAATTGTGTAGAATAGTTCTGGAGGAAAAATGGAGAATGCCAAGTACAATTTGATATGTGTCATATTCCTTTCACATACATTAACTCACTTAATCTCCACTGCAAACCAGAAAGGTAGGAATTAGTATCCCCATTTTACAATTATGGAAAATGAGACTCATAAGAGTTTAATGATTAAGTGACTTGCTCAATCGAGGTCACAAAATTGGTACATTGCAGAGTTAATATTCATTCTCATATTTTTAAATTCAAGATCATGCTCTTAACTACCATACAATAATGCCTTCCTTTCCACTGTTACAAATCAAAACAATGATATTAGAAAGTAAAACTCTACAAAAGACATGTTAAGTGAGCTTATTTTTTTCATATCTACTAGCAAGTTGACTTTTACCAAAGAGGCCTGAAATTTTCAATGGACTAAAGTGACGTATTAAACCATATGTAAAACAGTCAAAGGTTTCCAGCAACCAAGTGAGTGTTGAATCAAGAAAAAGGCAATTTAAAAAGAGTAGGAAAGCTTTGTGGCATTTTTACTTGCCCCTTACCTCACCTCCTTCCCTGGCTCCTCAACATCAGTCTTGAAGACAGCAGCGCACAGTTATCATATAGGACCCTGGTCCCCGGTACCAGAGGGAAAAGAACGAACCTCATTTTCAAAGAATTGTGTTTTTCTGTTCTAACCTGTTTGTGGGCTGCCTAAAGTACTGAAAAGGTACTTGTCTTTATTTCACCTAATTTAGAACTCACTCAGATCTGAAAAGCAGTAAGCAATCCTTGAAAACATGCTAAGGCAAAGAACAATGCACAGCTGCCTGGGGCAAAAGATTACAGTCCAGGCAAACAATAGGAAGCTAAAAGCCTGAGAGGAACAGCTAGGAAGACAGTTTCTTTGGGAAATTAGGGCATTCAAAAGTGCCAGTGTATGCTGGGAAATTTAGCAAGCCACATGCATGCCCAGAGGATAATGCATGCTTAGAAAAGGCCTGAGAAGACTACGCCTAGTGTTAAAAAGTGAAGGCTGAGTTAAAACAGACTGGCTAAGTGCTGAAAGAATGGCCAGCCCAAAGCAAGTCTGTAAAGGCTGATAGATGTTTTCTTTTTCCTTCTTTCTTTCTTCCTTCCTTCCTTCCTTCCTTCCTTCCTTCCCTCCTCCTCCTCCTCCTTCCTCTTCTTTTTCTTTGCTGTTGTATCTCTTATTTCTTTTTTTGGTCTTCATTTATTGGATAATGCATGCTTAGAAAAGGCCTGAGAAGACTACGCCTAGTGTTAAAAAGTGAAGGCTGAGTTAAAACAGACTGGCTAAGTGCTGAAAGAATGGCCAGCCCAAAGCAAGTCTGTAAAGGCTGATAGATGTTTTCTTTTTCCTTCTTTCTTTCTTCCTTCCTTCCTTCCTTCCTTCCTTCCTTCCTTCCCTTCCCCCTCCTTCTCACTTTCTCTCTCCTACATAGTTGTACCTACCTCATAATGTTGTTATCAAATTAAGTTCCTCAATAATGGTAAAACTTTTATAAGTGTCTGAAGCATATTATATGTTGCTATTGTTATTCCTCCACTTGTCTTTTAATGTTTGTGGTCCCCTAGGGATCTTTCTTTGTCTCTCTTCTCTTTTCCATCTATTGAGTCTACCCAAGTCATCACTTCACACCCATGGCTTGAGCTAACTATGTGCTTGTCAATTTTAAGAGCAGTGAAGCATCAATATCTCGGAATCCCCAAATATCAATATCCTTGACCTTCTCTCTAACCACTTATTATTGCTATACTTTCCCAAGACACATAACATATGGTTTCAAAGTCTCTTTTATAAAATCCCCACATCAAGGAGTGATTCTACTTGGTGAGCTAGACTGAACTATGTGTGAGTCTTCTTCTTGGTTCCTTTACAATAGTAGTTACTGACATTGTGGGAGCACAGATTCCCTTGAAAAATCTAATGAAATATATTAGCAACCGGAGACCAGTCAAGATGGCCTAGAAGGTAAAGGCTGTGCACGCCTCCTCTTGTGACCACACCCAAATTATAATGAAACTACAGAGCAATCAGTATGCAAAATCACCTGAGGTCTGGCTGAACAGAAGTTCTACAACTAGGGACAAAAATAACAGATCACCTCAAATTGGTAAGAGAGGCGGAAACACAAAATGGCCTAGTCCCACAACTGCGTGTGGACATCAAGAATGGAGAAGGTTATCTTGGCTGCAGAGCCCCCCCTCCCCCACCTGAGGGGTCAAGGGTCCCATCAATGCTGGGAAGAGAAGTCCTCACAACCTCTGGCTGTGAAAACCAGCAGAAGTTGCAGCTGATTGAGTTGGAGGGCTGTGAGAGTCATAGATGTTCCTCTTTAAAGGCCCACACCCAGGCTTACTTGCTGACAGACTCATTGGCTTTGAGCTCCAGCACTGGAGAAGCTGCTCAAGGAGCATCAGGGACATAGGAGAGGTGCTCAGTTGTTGGGCTGCAGGGTGAGGACTGGAGGGGCAGCTTTCTCTCAGACATAGGTACTGGCAGTATCTATTGTCCCTTGTCGAACCTTCATCCCTCCCAGCCTGTGAACGCCAGCAACGGTCACATCTGAGTCTCCCTCAACCTGTTAATACAGGTCACTCCACTCAGATGATTCCCTGAGACCCTGCCCTCCCAACTTCTGGGCCCACCAAAGCTCTTCCAGTGGTTTATTCCATACAAATGGCCTGTTTTGGCTCTTGCTGTGGACTTTCCTAAAATCTCTCACTCACTCATGAAAAACAAAGAAGCAGCATCTGGCCTCAGTGTGCCCTGTACCTCTTTCTGAGCAGCACCAAGCCCAGCACTAGTGGCAGCCGGGCTCGCTTTCTGACTTGGCCTCTTGAGGCACCTACAAGCCCAGCACAGGTGGCAGCCATCTGTGGACTGCTTGGTGACTCTTACCAGGTGGCCCTGGAGGTGCACAGGTTGCAGCTAAACTTGGCCTGCAGCTGGACCCTTCCCAGGACTGTGCCACTTAGGCCCCACAACACACCTACTACATAAAGCCACTCTACTAAGACAGGAAGACTTAGGAGCCTTACCTAATACAAAGAAACAAACACAAGGAGGCAGCCATAATGAGGAGACAAAGAAGCATATCCCACATGAAAAAAAACAAAAAACAAACAAAAAAAAACAGAACAAAGCTTCAGAAAAAGAACTCAACAAAATGGAGACAAGTAATCTATCAGATGCACAGTTCAAAACACTAGTTATAAGGATGCTCAATGAACTTAGGGGAAGAGTAGATGAACTCAGTGAGAACTTTAACAGAGAGATAGAAAACACAAAAAAAAGAGTTGGAAAAAAATAAAAGAGAACCAGTCAGAAATGAAGAATACAATACCTGAGATGAAGAGTACATTAGAGGGAATCAACAGTGGTTGAAGCAGAGGCTTGAATCAGCAGTTTAAATAATGGGGTAGCAGAAGACATCCAATCAGAATAACAACTAGAAAAAATAATCCAAAAAAATGAAGCTAATTTAAGTAGCCTCTGGGACAAAGTCAACCATAACAACATTTGCATCACAGGAGTACAAGAAGCAGAAGAGAGAGCAAGAAATTAAACAACTACTTGAAGAAATAATGATGGAAAACTTTCCTAACCTGGTGAGGGAAATAGACATACAACCCTAAGAAGTTCAGATACTCCTAAACAAGATGAACTCAATGAGACTCACATCGAGAAACATCATAATTAAAATGCCAAAGTTAAATTCAAAGAGAGAATCTTAAAAGCAGCAAAAGTGCAATTAGTTACACACAAGGGAACATCCATAAGACTGTCAGCTGGTTTCTCAACAGAATCTTTACAGGCCGGAAGGGCTTGGCACAAAATATTCAAAGTGATGAAAACCCAGGACTTACAACTAAGTTTACTCTACCCAGCAAAGCTATCATTTACAATTGAAGGACAGATAAACAGCTTCCTAGACAAGAAAAAGCTAAAGGAGTTCATCAACACCAAGGCAGTATTACAGGAAATGTTGGAAAGACTTCTTTTAGAAAAAAAAATATGTATCAAAAATCTAAATAAAGAATGGAAATACCTACATATCTATGAACAAGTACTTCGAATGAAAAAGAATTAAATGCTCCAATCAAAAAGTAGGATGGCTAAATGGACAAGAAAACAAGACTCTTACATAGGCTGCTTACAAGAGACTCACTTCAGATTAAAAGACAGACATAGAAAGTAAAGGGGTAAAAAGATATTTCATGATGGACCTAGAGGGTATTGCGCTGAGTGGAGTAAGTCAGATAGAGAAAGACAAATGCCATATGATTTCACATACATGTGGAATCTAAAGAACAAAACAAACAAACAAACAAACAAAAAACAGAAACAAACTAAAAGATACAGAGAACATTTTGAGAGTACTAGATGGGAAGGGGGTTGGGAGAGTCAGTGAAAAAGCAGGAAGGGATTAAGAAGCACAAATTGGTAGTTACAAAATAGTCATGGAGATATAAAGTATAGCATAAAGAATATAGTCGATAATATTATAATAACTATGTACAGTGTCAGAGGGGTAGTAGATTTGTTGGGGTGATCACTTTGTGAGTTTCATAAATGTCTAATCACTATGTTTTACAACTGAAACTAATATAATATTGTATGCCAGCTATAATTGAAAAATAAAAAAATATATATTAAAAAAAGAACATACACATGTATACATAGGGTCATATAATTTCACAAGTTTCCCAGACCCCCTGTAGCTCAACCATAGCACTGAGGGGAGGTCATAGTAATGGACTCCAGTTTACAAACCTCTATTATAATTATAACTTTGGGTCTTTGAGTCTTATGGCTGTGATTGAGTGAGGGATCTAGAAATAAAGGCAGAGCCAAGGAAAGTAAGAGCCCTTATCCATAAGGCATAGATCTGAATTGGTATAAGTCATCCATCCTAAGCTTCCTTTCTCTCTGAGATTTCCACTCTACTTTTCAATGAAAGGAGAGATAAGTGCATTGGAAAGTAATGTTAACAAAACTTACCAAATAAATCCCATAACTCAGTTGACATGATCTATTTGTTGATATTTCATTGGATTCCAATAAAACACTTTTCTTTAAATATTTCACATCATATTTACCCTTGCACTTAATTGGCCTTTAAAAAAAAAAGATCAAAAGAATCAAGGAATGTAAAATGTTTAGAATAACACCTAGCATGTAGTAAGTGCTGTATAGTTCTTAGCTGTTGTTGTTGTTGTTGTTGTATTATACGCACCCAGAATGAATATTGAGGGGTGTCTCCAAATATAATGAATCAGGTAGTAGGAGAGGAGAAAGATGGGGAGATTAAAATGAGGAAAAAAGAGAAGAAGAAGGAGAAGAAGAAGGAGGAAGAGGAGGAGGAGGAGGCACTTTCATTTATTGAGGAATTGATATGTTTTAGGCACTATATTAAATGCTTTATATCTCATTTAATTCTCACAGAAACCTTAAGAGGTAGGAGTTCTTGTTATTCCCATTTTACAGATGAGTCAGAGTCTTAAAGAATTTGTTATGTGTCCCAGATCGCAGAAAGAATTAGTGATGGAGGTGAAATATGAAACCAGATCTGCTTGATTCTGAACCTATATACAAATCTACCAACTCTCATATGAAATCTAATGTAAGAAATTTATTTTAAAATGATTGTAGGAAAAATGTTTGGCTTCCCACTTAGTGATAGTGAGAACTATAAAACTGATTGTGTTTCCTTCTTTACTTTCACCACTCCTAAAGTTGAGAACCAAATTAAAAGCTCAACCACAGTAATTATGTTGGCCCTCATTCTGGGAATATTTGAGGGATTTTCTTTCCTTGGACTAGATTTTCAATTTGTATATCTACATTTATTATTAGTTCAGTGTGACTGTTTTTGTTGTAATACACAAAATCTTTTGTGGCTAAAAAGCAGGGCACTAAACATGAATATAAATATAATAAATATGTTTACCTCCTAGTTTAAAAATTATTTCTAAAATCAATTGTATGCCACTCATTTCATTTTCAAACCCTTTCTTCATATAATACAAAGAAATCCTCTAGCTCAATCTCTATTCTATTTCAACTTGATAACAGGAGTCCTCTCTAACTCTATTTTAGTTATGTAGCAAACATTTACATGTACTTATCATGTACCAAGTGTTAAATGCTTTACAAGAATTCTCCTTTAATTGTCATTTCAACACTATGAGGTAGGTTTCTGTTATTCATCATTTTATAGATAGAAAACTGACACACAGAAATGTTGTATAACTTGTTTAATGTCACACTGATAGTAAATTGCTGAGCCAGGATTTAAATTCAGACTGTCTTGATTGAATCTACACATTCAAATGAGGCTAAACCACATGAATAACCACCAATAAGGTCACATACAATTCATGGTATATAATAGATGCTTTTAAATATTTGGTGAATAAATGATTGAATGAATAAATGAACCCCAAGATTTGTCCAGTTCCACCCTTCCTTACCTCGCAGGCTGATCTTTTTCTTTCACAAGAATTCTGACTCAGCTTGGTGACTAGCTTACAGTCCTAATATTACCACTCTAGATTTGGCATCTGGTAGCTGGCTTTTCTGGCGTGAACCTCTGTAGCCACTAAGAACTTGGGCTCAGACTGATCCTATGATTCTCTCAGCTCTTGGAAACCTCTAATAGGGCCCTGCTCTAGCACAAGCCCCTTAAGAAATAAATGTGAAGCTTGTTTCACTTGGCCAAAATCCTGAGTAAACCCATCCCAGATACTCTCAAAAGGAGAGTTCAGAAATTCTAATCAATGGTGTTTGTACTGCTCTGGGATTTACTGAATAGCATTACCTTGTGTGTGCCCATATGTCCAGTCCACACTTGATAAAAAAAAATCCAAATGTGTAACTGACTCAAGTGGGGCAGCTCTAGTGTGATCCTAGGGAGGGCATTTATTGGAAGAAATGTGGTTTTAGTTTTTGGGTATAAAAACAAGATTATCATCTATAAGGCAACAAAAGACTTTTTAAAAATTCAACCTTTTTCCCAACCATTGAAACTGAAAATATACATATTAGAGGATGCATAGCCCTTATATTTCCTGATGGAGCTACATGATAAAACTGCCTATTTTCATCATCATTCATTTCTAGCTTATAGTGGTTGTTCTTTTTGTTAATACTTTAATGAATCTGATAGCATTAAACTGTTTAAAATAATTTGAAAGTAAAAATGTTTTATTTTATACAAGACATTGTTAAAAATTATCATGCTATAAGATCTCTAATCCAATTTTTACACTACTCATGGGGGGAACCTCAACTTCATGGTGTTTCCTCTGCCTCTCTCTCTCTCTCCTTTCCACCCAGATTTGGCCTGGTTCACAAAGTAAGATGCAAATCAGAGAGAGATCCCCAATATCAACATGAAATAAAAAATTACTCAAATGGGGCATCAGGCCTGACACATCTTTTTTTCTAGGCTTTTCCTGAGTAAATTAGCACATTCTAGAGCATGTTAAACCTAGCTTGATAGGGTGAAGAGGAACTTGGAGTGAGAGCACTCCTGTACATATGACAATACTGCTTATTCCTTAGTCCTGAGAGACACTTCCCTTCATGCTATGGGGACCCTGGAAGAACCCAGTTTTGTAAAAGATTTCTTCAAGGTTGATGGGTTCCTAACTTGCAGACAAAAGGGAACAGTGAGAAACAGGACCCACGGTGACAGAAAAGCCCAAGGAGTGACAGGACCATTTGTCTTGTTCAGTTCTGATGACAAGAGACCTAGACAATAGAACATGTTCCCTGCCCAAGAACTTTCCTCTGTAGGCACTAACAATACATAGACTTTCACAGATTGAATTAAAGACATTCTTTCTCCTGAAGGCTCCTATTTTAATTAAGCTTATCAGTTGTGAACAAAAGTGACTTATTCAAATTAGATTAAGTAAGGGGGATTGGTATACTATAGATGTGGGGAAATGAGGGAGACAGAGAGTTTAAGGGAATCCATTAACTGTGTGATAAAAAGGTCACCTGACTAAGATTGGTGCTCCCTTTCTAAAATGCAGAATTGTTGTTGAAATGAGGCTGCCCAATCAGAGACTATTTCCCAGAGCCATGGAACTCATTTTCACAAATGGAATGTGCAGAAACTGATGTGTCATTATAGGACAAAGTGTATAAAAAGGAGGTGTATCTTCCTCATTGTCTCTTTCCCCATCCACCAGCTGAATGGAGAAGGACTCCGAGGACCTAGAAGATTGAATGGCCATTATATGATAGGAGCCTGACTCTGAATGACTACATGTGAAAGGGTGCTTCACTGAAAGCACCTGTATTAGACTGTGAAGTGAGTGAGAATCTCTTTTTTTTTTTTTTATGATGACATTGGTTAACGAAATAAAATAAGTTTCATCTGTACACTTTAACAGTAAGGCATATATATATTTACACTGTGTGTTCACCTTCCATAGTTAGGTTTCTTTCTGTCACCTCGTATTTCATTCCCTTTACCCCATCTACCTCCCCTCTCCCCCTACTCCCTACCCTTTGGTAACCACTAATCTATAGTCCATGTCCATGAGTCTCTGTGTGTTTGTCCTGTTCGTTTGTTGCTTTTAGGTTTATATCCCACATATAAGTGATATCATGTGATTTTCAACTTTTTCTGTCTGGCTTATTTCACTTAGCATGATTATCTCGAGGTCCGTCCATTTTATCACGAATGGCAGTATTTCATCTCTTCTTATGGCTGAGTAATATTCCATTGTATGTATGTACCACAGCTTCTTTATCCAATCAATATTAAGTCCCTGAAAATGCAATTTTATTGTTATAGCAGCTAATCATCCCTTAACTAATACATCCAAAGACCATGATATGACCAGGTCATATTATTATCAGAACTGGATGAAAGACAGCTCTACAAACTTCGATAGTGGGAATTCTTGGACCTTTTCTCTAATGCTATATTGTTAATCTGACTCATCTACAACCCAATCTTTCTTTGTGTTGTTTCTTACTTCTCTCATTTCCATCTGGCTTCCTTCTACGTTCCTCTATTTATTTTTCCTATGACATAGCTACAGCCTACTCATCATTCCTGTTTCCTTATGACTTCAGTTTGCTCCTGGGTCCTCAAAACCTTTTCGGCTTGGGCTTTTCACACTTCAGAATCCCATTGCTATCTATTTCTCTTTGTATGTCCTATATCAAGTACCTGACTGGTCTAGTTTGTTCTTGTTGAATAACGCTGTCTGTGCTAAGCCACCTCTTAGATTAATGGCTGGTCTAATGCTCTGTGGTCTGGTTTCCACCTGATCTTCAATAAACTGTAGTGGCTTGGTGGGGAGAAAGGTTAAGGTAGGATCATGTGACGTAAAACCTGGCTGCTTATGGCTGGCACACTAGCAAGGGCTGTAAAACTAGGTACTTTATTAAGAGAACAGTGCTATGGAAGTGGCAGAAACTGATTGTTCAGTATGAAAGTTCTGGTATGAAGGTAAGTTTTCTCTCTAGTCTTTGCAACCAAAGGTAGCATCTACACAACCTTTGAGTCTGTAAGGCCCCCACAAGACTCAGCTCCACCAGCTTGTGGAGCCTAATATTAATCTTACTACCCTAAGCTCAGACACTGTCAATCCCAAGTCCCATCCACTGTCATGTGTTCCCAATCCATAAATCTATATAATCATATCAGTTATTAATTTATATTACAGTCCTTCTGAGCAGTAGTCCTATCCTGACCTGAAACTCATTTGGCTAGAGCCATGATCCCTAACAATGGTCTTGTTGGCTCTCTTCCCTAAAGGATAGATCCTGCTCCACGTTCTCCAGTCACAGTCTGGAGTCCTGCTCCAGCTAAACCAGACTACTTTGCACCATGTTGCTGCCTCTCTTCTCAGTTTGAGGGTCAGCACTGTCTGGGATTCCTGCT
>NW_006443567.1:4002805-4019049 GCF_000325575.1 Pteropus alecto
AGCTGGACTTCTTTAGATAGTGACACTGGCCTGGAAGGAGCCCAAGCCCACTTTTTCTCTCTGGACATGATGCTTTAGATTGCACTCAGTCAGTGCATGGACAGAAAAGGACTGCCCTTTGCCAAAGTTTCAAATAGTTGTGCTAAACAGCTCAGTCCTGGACAAGGAGGTAAACCAGCAAGGAAGAACGAGTAATCAACAAGAGATAAAACAATGGCAGACTTGAAGAAAATGAGTGACATTTTAGCCCGTTAGATAAACTGTGTAGCATGAGGTCATGATTACATTTGCAATTTATCTGGGAGAAAGAGGGATGGACACTAGCATTTATTAAGCAGTGAATCTAAGCCAGGCAATGTGCTAGTTGCTTTATATATATGTTTTATTTACTCCCATAACAACCCAATAAGTACTACTATCACTCATTTTATAGATGAGGAAATTGAGGTGTAGAGTACATGTGTGGCATGTCCGTGGTTATATGGACAGAAAGTGGCAGCACAGGGGTTTAAATCCTGTTCTATCAGATTTTTTTTAAATGTACTTTGCTTAGTACATTATTACACCGGACTTGTTCATAGCACATACCTGGCTGTGGTAAAAATGTTTTTGGATGGCTGCCTATACCATCTATATACTCTTCTAGTGACAGAATGAAGGTGGTATCCTCAAAGAATTGAAAAGCAAAAGTTTTCACTCCTATAAGATGGCTACTTTGGACCACTATCTTTTCCTCTCTCCCACATTTTTCTCTGTGTGGTAGCAGCAGAAAGGTATCCAAGCAGGCTGTGGAGATATCTGCTCAAGGATCTGTTTGGAGATGGTCCTAGGGTAGTAGATGACATTGTCATTACGCTTCCATCTTTAGTCTCTTAATCATATTTGCTTACGTTGTCCAGCTGTCTTATATTTATTTTTCAGATCTATACTTTTCAAATGCCGTGGTATCTTGAACACTTACTATGTGCTTGTACTATTTCAAGTGCTTTATATGCAAAAAATTTATTGGTCCTCTCAACAATCCTACGAGGCAAGGGAAGGGTGAGAAATAAATCTAAGACCAAGCAGGTAAATGAATGTCACATGCAAGTAGTGTTATTCTCCCTCTATGTTCCAGATGATGAAGCAGAAATACAGAAGAGTTAACTAACTGCTCAAGGTCACACAGCAAGGAAGTGGCAAAGCCAGGATTTACACCCACCCAGGTAGCCTGCCTCTGAGGCCATGCTCTTAATCATTGTTTTCACTGCCTTCTTGTCCTTATATACTCAGCTTCTGATCTCTTGCTTCAACTCTTCACTGTGGCCTCACACTTGACTATGGCGGCTCTGAAAATGGATGCTATCCTAATGGTCTTGACCTGTGACTCCTTTCTTCTATTAATATACATTCTGCTGCTCCTAGGCAATTCTCCAATGCAACCCAACCCAGTCTCTCCATCATACCCTTGCCACAGCCCATGTGGTTTTTCTCAGTCCTGGCACTGGGGACCAAACAAAGCCCAAGCTTTCCTTTTTAGAACTCTAAACTTAAGCTCTTCCTATTTCCCACCAATCAAAGTTACTGCTCAGAAATTTCTGCAAGGACAGGTGAAAAAGCAAAGAGCTCCACCAGCTTACATAATAGGACTTTTTTTTTTTTTTCCAATGAAAAGTTACCATAGTGGTACATTGACGTCTAAACCATTCCTTTGCAACTAGGAGCATTAGCACAACCCAGTTTTAAATCTTTCAATAGACTCAAAACAAGTCAAAATCGCAATCCTTTTTTAGTAGTCCAGTTGTAACTAGACAAGCCTCTAGGGTGGGAAGAAGTTAGTCCTTTAACAAGGGCCAGCTCTTAATTATCCTGCTTCCAAGAATGCTGAGGCATGGTCTGCATTCAACGGTGCTCCGGAAGACTGGCAGCGGGCTCTTTGTCATCTAATCACCTGGTAAGAACATCATTTTTGCTTAGTCTTTCCAGATCCTCTGAATGGTCAACATTTGGAGTAAGTATGGCAGAACAGAGAGGGGATTGTTAATTATTTCATGGGCCTTCTCAACCACAGAACAATAGATCAGGCTGGACATTTATTGAGCGATTAGGGAAAGCGGGGAGGTGGGTGCAGTGGTTCAGGATGGCCTCTGGGTCACAAGGTCAGGTTTCTAAAAGTTATTGTACAGACTGCTGTTGGTAGCTCTGCTTATTAGAGAGAATTAGATCCTTTGTGCTGTTCGTAAAAGCGAGAAAGTCCCGGCCACTCTGGCTTAAGTGAAACTTTTATTGCTGTCAGTCACACAGCCCCTCCAGTCTGAATCCTCTGTGAGAGTTCTTCTTGGAAAGCCAACTACATTTCTTCATTCATAGATCTGTCTAGGTAGACCCAAACACTTCAGAGAGCAGAGAATTCTTTGTCATGGCTATACATGTTTTTTTTTGTTTGTTTTTTGTTTTTGTTTTTGTTTTTTATGAGATGACATGTTTAGACAGTTCTGAAAACTGTGGGTTGCAAGAATTATTAGCTTTCATCATCCTTTATTGTAATTACTTCCTTACTACTTGCTTCTTCCACTAGATATAAATTCTATGAGAGGAAGAACCATATTTATTTTGTTTCTTGCTCTATGCCCAGGGGCAAGCATAGAGCTTGGCACACAGTAGGAAATATATATTTATTGAATAAAAACAGACATTTATATAGCACTTAGTATGTGTCTGCCTAATGTTCTAAGTGAGATTTCCTTTCTCTCTCTCTCTCTCTCTCTCTCTCTCTCTCTCTCTCTCTCTCTCCACCCCCTCTCTCATTCTCTCTCTATATAATATCACACATAATAAAATCTCTATGGACTAGTTTCAATTATTAATCCAACTTTACAGATGAGGAAACTGAGGCCCATTAATGTTAAATAACAATACTCCCAAGGTCACAGAGCTAGTAAGTGGCAGAGCTGGGATTTAAATCCAGGCAGTTGGGCTCCAATGTCCAGTCCATGTTATTAATCACTATGCTCTATGCTAAGGATAGAATAGAAATCAAGAATGGAAATAGAAGGGATTTCCTCATGTAGAGAGTAGTAAAACAGAAAGATCACTCTAAGGTTTGTCCAAATCAGATTTACCTTAAACGGAGAAATAAGTACCCTCATTCCTTCAAGTTATTGAGTGAAAGGAGGAGGATACCAAACACAGTGGGCATGCAGAAGCTTGGAGTGAGTTCTGTGGGAACCTGGAGAGGCCACTTTGGAGATCATGGAAGCAAAAAGAAGGGAAGCAGGGCCATAGAGACACAAAGGATGTAGAGTCGGGGAAAAGACTGTCAACAGGGAGCAGCAGTCTCTTCGATTGCTTTAAGAAGGGATGATCATCTTCAGCAGCAAGACAGGCACATAGAGAGAGCAACATAGCAAAGCTGAGGGTAGTATCTTATAATCAGCATTTTTAAGTGTCTCCCAATGGAAAGAGAGAGATGGCCATACCCTAGGCCTGACCCCTGACATATCCAGCAGCAAACAAGAAGGAGACTTTTGCAAAACCTCAGAACAGGTCTTATCTCCCCAGGCACCTTAACAACTAAAGCATTCATATCCTTATTACCAAATTTACAGAATTCCAATCTGCTGCTGAGGAAAAGAAGAAAACAAATGGAGAGAAAACAAGAAGACATTCTAAAGAGACACAGAGGGGTAATCAAATTGCCCATATTACTTACTTAGGTGATACTACATATTATACTACCAGTGTTCATTTAGTTCCCAAGTGTCCCATAGGGTATGTACTCAGAACTGTTTTAAAATATTCATTTACTTTAAATTCAGTTATCCATATTTCCATTTTTATGTACCATATATTCAAGAATGCATTTAAATATTCTATTAAAATGGATTCATTGTCAAATAACATAGAATCCACCAAAGTAATAGCTAACATCTCAGCATTAAGCCTTCATCACAGCTATGTCAAACCCTTGATACCCCCTTCATTTCTTTCCAATTCTGGCCCCTGTAACCATAGCAACATACACTGAAACCTTTCAAGCAGAACAGAACTGACAATCACACTAACAGCACAAATACCTGAGCTGAGAAAAGAGAGGGGTGGCCCAAGTAGGTAGCTGCTGAAATTAAAAGCTAATGACAAGAAAACAACTGGAAACAAGCACCAGCTCACATTGCTGCCTCTTTCTAGCATATGAATAGTATGTAGAGCCCAATTCGATTTATGTTTTATTAGTGACGGTGCCATCAATGAGTACTTCATTAGGCATCATCTCAACAAGTGGAGTGGAAACTTAAGGAAAATAAGTTGTTTGGAGAAAAATTCAAGAGCTGCATCTGTTTGCCAAGAATTTGCACCTTGCATTTTTTCTGCTCATTCACATAGTGAGAAAAAGACACGTGAACCCCTCTTACTTAATCCTTTTGAAATGTAAACACATGTCTATAAACTGTAAAGAATTGTCTGCTATTGAAAAAAGACTTCCATTAGCCAATTAGAATAATTACATGGATTAAGATTTATTGTTTTTGGTGATTTTTTTAATCCCTATTTCTGTCTTGCCCAGGAAAGGAATGAATAAACAACTGATAAAGCCAGAGAATTAAATGGGGGCAAACTAGGGCATTCTCATTTTAAGGTCCCAAAATATAATTGAAATTTTATGCTTACTTCAACATAACAACATGTAATGATTTCTGTGCAAGGGAAGGCATAAAGAGTCATGTTTACCCAGGACTTCAATTACAGTAGCATCTATCTTCCCTAAAATAGCATTCGGTCTTAGAAAATTGCCTTTAATGGTGCAGGTGTTTATTGAGATTATCCATCATATTTAGTTCTAAGCACTCCATATTAATTATCAGTTTCATTAGCAGAAACCTTTTCTTCCAGATGACAGTGAAAAGTAAAGATACTTTCAAACAGATGTGCTGTTTTGCTATGAGTCAGGAAAAAATAAAGAACCTGGCATTGGCTGGAGACAAGGAATATGAGACTCCAGTGCATAAATGTACACATCTCTGGAGCATATTCTAAAGTGGATCCACATGCATGCCCCCCCTCTGCATCACAGGGTAGTGTGTCAATGCCTAAGCAGCCATTTACAGGCACTTCCAATACCTATCTAGCAGACTACTTCCCCAATCCAATGCATTCATTACTATTAAGTAAGGCAACCTGAAATATCACTGAAAACAACTTAGCCGGATTCGATTTGCATTGTTTCAGCTGGTAATGTTTCCCTAGCCTTTCAAAAAATCGCAATAATGGATTGCTGACTGTATTTTTAAATGTCTCTATGTGCATGCACACATAACACCACATCCAGAGGTCACTTATCTGGGAGCCTCACTTACTCATGAAATAGAGAGTCAGAAAATAAAGGCCTGTCTACTTATAATTATTTCAAGTATAATTTTAACAAGCAGTGTTCAATTCAATTCAACAAATATCCATGTTGGATTCTTGACCCATACTTATAAGGACAGAGAAGGGTCTGAGCCTAATTTCCCACAGCTGCCAGTCTCTGTTTACAGAGCAAGGGAAAACTTTTCTGTATGCTTTGGCCTGCAAGGTTTTGTCTGCTAATTAACAGGCCCTCCATTCCAATGAGGTAAGTTCCTTGGTGATGCAGAAGCTGGTTGGTAGCAGTCACCTCTCTAAAAAATCCCTTAGACGAACTTGCCCTCTCAAAGAATTACTATGTGGTGCATAGGCCTGTATTGAGGGGAAGACGCAGAGCCTCTGTTTATGAGAAGCATTACTTCTAGCACTTCCAGGTTAGGAATGATGATTCTGCCAGTAATTTTCTGTTAGTTGAGAAAGGTCATTGGAACTCATCTACTCCACTCACTGCATCTTACAGATGATTAAAAGAAAGCTCAGAGAAATGAAAGAACTTCAATTCCTTGAACATCAAACTGATCATATTGCTTCCCAGTTAAAATGCCTTTTTGGCTCCCATGTCCTCCAGGACAGAGGCCAAACTCCTTAGCATGGATTATAAGACCAGCATAGCTGAGTTTTGCCAATATTTCCAGTCTTTCCTCCTTGCCACCCTACTTAACCCTCAACCTCCATGCTCTTGCCACATTTAATTTTTGGGACAATAATTATCAACTTTGGCTGTACATTAGAATCAGCTAGCATACTTTGAAACATCCCAATGTCCAGACTATACCTCAGACCAAGAGATTCTGATTTAATTGATCTTACTTAGGACTCAGACTTTGGTATTTTCCGTAAACTCCCTTGAGTGATTCTAACATTTTGTTAAGGTTCAGAACCTGAGTTAGGTGATTTCAGAGCTCTGTGAAACTGAAATCCCTCTCAGGGGGGCGGTTGTTAATGAGGATTAATTTAAGGATAACTTTAAAAGATAGTTGAAATTTCAGTAGGTATAAATGAGGAGTAAGTAGCATAGAAAGTCAGGTCTAGTCACTTAGTTGAGCAGATAGTGGTATAAGAATGCAAATATTCTTTTTTATTCTCTTAAATGGGATGGTTTGGATAGATGATAAGAATATGATTCAGAGTCTCTATTTTTATTCACTTCTGTTTACATTTTGTCCAACAAATATTACAATTCCTCCCAATATGCACAAGCATAGATACTTCAATTTGTTCATACTGTGTGAACAAATACTCTTCTAGATTTGGAAATAAGTTTCATGCATTTTCATTCTAGAAAGTCAGGAAGAGTCAACTCCAAGGCAACAAAACCAATAGCAAATAAATCTATATTTCAAATAGATACAAGAATCTCTACTTCATCAGAGGATGTGTAATGATAGTAGTAGTAAAGTGAGGAATTTATCAATTTTCATATCCACCATTTCTATAGAAATATATGTTTACACAGGACATTTTAATAGTCAGTTTCTATGATATCCTTTGGTGAATTAGTTGGAATCTGAACCAGATATGCAACCATTTAGTATCATTGCAGTGTAACCTAGGGATATGTTTCAGTTCTGAAGTAGAAGGGAATAAAATATTTAAATGTTGGCACCGCACGTTCATGGTGATGCAATTAGGATATAAAGTCCCCTAAGGACCAGGATTTTATAGATATGGTTTATAAGACTCAGTTAAAAGTATTTGAGTGATTATCTAACAAAACTGTGATATTTGATGAGGTTAAATATGAATGCCAGAATAAATATTTAAAAGTAAAATACCAAATTAATCTCTTCATTTATTGAACAATTGTGGCATGTTGTACTAGGCACTAGTGGCACAACAGGGGGGCAACATCCTTACTTTCAGAGTGCTTGCTAGTCTAATGGAAGAGACAACAAAATGACAACAGTGTGATACATGCTAGCTTTGGGGAAAGGGCAGGGTACTGTGGAACACAGAACAGAGTTATTTAACCAGAGTCATTGAAAAGAAAATGTTCCTGGAGTGACATTTGAAATCTAAAATACAGTTGCCATTTATGGTGTATGTGTGTGTGTGCATGCACACACACACCTTAGTTGTTTAGAGAGCATAACTCTTTCTAGAAATCAAAATTTCAGTCCAGTTAGTGAAGGAAGTATGAGTGTGGGGTATGGCAATAGAGGAGGCTAAATGGATAGAGGAAGCCAGACTGAGTCCTGAGGCTGTTATAAGTATTCGATCACAACAACCTTGTTGTTGACTGGAAATAACTTTAAGAAAAAACAAAAACAAAAAATGAATCCAGTCAAAAAATGCATACACAGGACACGGCCTGTGAATAAACTGGTTTGGAATGGGTATCTTTTTGAGAGATGCTATAGCACAATTATCCATTTGCTTTATTTTACTGTGTGAAGCTTCCTGAATAACACTGAACTATGAAAGTGGAATAGAGTATTTCCTGTGGGGGCCCTCAAACTTTACCCCACTTTTGTTTCTTTTTTGGTCTAAGAAAAGCCAAATAAGTGTCAGCTCACCCTGACACTGGCAGACAGGAAGAAGTGGACAGAGGACTGTCATCAAATAGACTTAATGTATAAGACTCTGCTTCAACCACATGGAAATTTGAACAACATCAAGGAGTGATGGCAGAGATAAGGGTCACTGGATGAAATCCTCTCTGGCTAACAAAGTAAAGTGACTAATCTGACTCATGGCTGACATGGTGCTTGCCTCTTTGCAAAGAAATACCTCAGAGATAGGATGAGATTTCATAATGTCGTAAAGTGCTTTGAGTTGCTTGTACTCAAGGTATAATAAACATGCAAGGTGGTTTTGTAACATGCATTAAATGCTTCTGAGAATACCACAGGGTTAACAAGTTCAAGGAAATTTTAAACAATAATGGCAAAATGCTTGATCTTTCTTTTTTTTTTTTATTTTCAGCATCTTCACTAGAAAAAGAAGAGGTAAAACTGAATAAACCCTAGAATTAAGACCTCTTTTGAGTGACAGTCTCTTTAGTTCTACACAGTTAAGAGAACCCCTATGGGGTTAATAGAAGACTTTGCCTCCTCAGCAGTTACATATTCCATTTAAAACTCTGGGTAACAAATCATTATCAGGTCTTCTGGGACATCATTTTTACTGACTTTGGAATATCTTTCTAGAAGCAGAGCATTATCCTGGTACTACACAGGAAGTGGGGTGCTCCTAGACCCTGTGGGACATTCAGGCTGACTGTCACAACTGGGAGCTCACAATGTCACTCCAAGAAATGAGCCAACTTCAGATTATGAGAACTAAAAGGGACATCTAGTGCGACTACCATTATTGTGCAGTTGGAAACAAAGGTACTAGCAGCTTGTTCAAAACCATAGGGCTAATCCCGAAAGCTGGGACTAGAACCCAGGCATCATTGTTATTTTTATGTTTCTTAAATGGAGACACAGAACAATAAAAGTAAAAGCTGATGTTTGCTGAGCATTGACTATGCCCAGGACACAATAATAAACTCTTTGTATACATTAGCCCATTTAAGTCTTTCAATATTCTTGAGAATAAGGGACCATTATCATCTTCATTTTACAGATTGAGAAACTGATGAACAAAGTAACTTGCTCAGGTCTACACAACTAGCAACAGAGCAAGAATTCTAACTCAGGCCTATATGACTGTAAAGCCCATTGCCACCCTACTTCTAGAATGAAGTGAAGAAGAAAATACTGAGTCAGGAATATGCTCTTAAATATCCTGTCAGATTGTATTTGAAACTTTAACAGAGAGTGCCTTGCTAAACCAGGAGTCTAATTAGGTCCAAAATATGCCTCTTCGAATGTAGTACACATAAATTTTTTGGTGGAGAATATTGCATCACTGAGTGGGCTAATGGCATGAACCTAATGATAACTTTGTCATTCAGATTTTTGTTGCAAAGACACATGTTGTAAAGGGTTTTGATCTGCAATTGTCTAAAATCCATGAGAGCAAAACAAAAAAAAGAAGAAAAGAATTTGAGCCAAGACAGCCCTGGGTTGTTAGCGGCTCCTCACAAAACTCCATTTTTCAGTTTTTCCTTCTATTTGAATGCTTAGCACATCTCAGTGTAATTTTTTGTTCACAAACTTTTCCTTTCAGATGGAATACAGTCTTGTATTTTCTTGGACCTTGTATTTTCTACTTCATATTTCTGGTCCCAAACAGCGTCTGACACATGATGGATGTTCATTAAAAGGTTTGTGGACCTGAATATATGTTTGCTGATTACATGCATTGTAGCTAAGTTGATATGATTTTAAAGGCCATTCTAGAAACAAAACCAAATGGGGCTTTGGTAAAATACGAAGGACCATGAAAGTTGTAGTCTCTGGGATTGTTTTGCTACTTTAAACAACTTTCGGAAGTGAACAGGGACATTCAGTTCAATTTCTAGAAGTCTCTCAGACTACTCCACCCAATGAGACTGAATATGAGCCTGGTTCATTTAGTTTTTTCTAAAACTTTACATTATGACAATACATAATGATCAATAAGACCCAGTAATTTAAAACGACAAAACCTAACTCAGATTGCATGGTTGCATATGAAACCTCCTATCAGGCATGGCAAAAGAAACCAGGGTAACTTATATTTTGCTTTGTCTTACATTTGATGATTTCAAGGGCTGCAATATCAAGTGAAATGTCAAGGGGTAGGAAAGTTGCTCCTCCACCATCCACTCTTCCCTCGTGTACATCTCTAGTTCCAAAAGCCCCCTCTAAAATGAAATCCTAAATCTGATTTCCCCCTGTTCTGAAGGTTAAGGTGAAGCATGAGAGAGAGATAGGTACAAAAGTGCTCAGGCAGCATGGAGTGCTCAGTGTGCTGCCTGAAGTCTCTCCATGCAGCCTTATGGAACTCATTCAAAACAGAAGAGAGCTGCATGTTATTTACGAGCACTTAATTTATCAGCATAGAAAGTCTCAGTCAAAATCATTTTTATCAACATGGTAAGAGTGTGGATGAAAAGGGTCCACATACTAAACCTGACAAACTCAGAGGAAGTCAGCAGGGTAGACCCTACAAACTCAGACACCAAAAGTAACCGCATAGGATGGTCTGAACATAAAAATTCCTAACTAAAAGCAGGTCATGGCAAGAGTCACATCCTAGGCCTGTAGCTTCCTTAACAAAGGTCAGTCTTTACCTTAAGTGAGCTGGCCTATTGTCTTTTTGCATTTAAGGTAACATACCTTTGAAAAATCAGAGTAATCTCCTTTTCCAGAACCCTCAGGGCACAACTTCCACACCAGAGCAGGAGACCACGGAACTCCTCATTGTTATCTTGTTGCCCAAATACCATCTCTATGTGCTATAAATGCTAATTATTAACTATCCTGTACCCAGCAATGTAAATTAACTATGTTTCTCCATTTTACTTTTTATCCAATACCAAAGATTTCCCTGCTTTGCTTTCTCTAGCCCCCTTAAGCTACCACCAATGAGTTTCATGTAACCCTCCTTAGGTCACCTCTTTTCATTCTAATGTATAAAATAAGCTGCAAAACTGCCATTATCTGGAGCATTTTCTCAATCTGTTGAGATTTTGCTTCTTGACAATTGTCAGTTTGGCTCAAATAAATTCATAAAAATTCTCTACAGGTTTGGACATTTCTACATCCACAAGAGTAACATGCTTTCTTAAGTAAATGAATCTATGCTTTAGAAAGAGGCAGTTCAAATAAATGGCTAGTTTTCTTATTGGAAGATTTTTTAAACTATATCCAGATGGAAAAAAAAAAAAAGAAAAGAAAATTAACCGGATCACAGAGCTCCCTACATCTTGGGTGCTAATGTTCTATTGACAAGTTATAATGAGGACTTCTCTGTCCCAGAGTGAGGAATAGGCTCATTAAAACTCAAAACAGGAGAGCAAGCTTTCAATTCCCTTGTTTTTTAAACTTCACTGGTTTTTAGAAATACTAAATGAATTGCCTGACAAAACGATGTTATTGATTTCAAAGTGTGTCTGCATTCTTGTGCTTACATTTGCATTTGAATCTGAGCTACTTAGAGTGTCAGTTGTTGGATAGAAGAATGGAAATGAGAGTTCCGTGGTGTGCTCAAAAGACTGATGTGTTGACTCTTCCACTTAGTCACTGTGGAAATAAGCCTCATACTAACCTTGGCTTCTTCTTGATCAAAACACATCAATTAGCATGGCTTGAACATTGCTTTCTTCTGAGTTAGAAGAATGGAGGACCCAAAATTTTAAACCATTAAATAAAATGGCTATTCCACAATGTAACCTTATTAGAATGCCAGACAGTAACTCTGGAGGGGCCTGTTATTGTACACTTCTCAAAGATCCAAGCCCGAATACACGTTATGCTGAAACAATAATCCAAAAATCACTTAAATTTGCTTCTAAGAATGAACGATGTGATTTGTGTATATATGTGGCAGGTGTGGCTTCCTAATTACTTTTTCTTATGCTAATCTTAGCATGAATTTCTATGCCTCAAGCCCATAATTGATGGCAGAAAGGAGAAGTCAAAGGCAACTCAGAAGTTCAGTCATTATTAGGAAGAGAAGTAGCTTTACGGGAGGACAATGTTTCAGATATGTTGATTTGGAGTTGATAATGGAGGACCAACTCAGTGAAAATGTCCACTCTTGAGGACTGAGTCTCTATCTCCCACAGAGGGCACAAAATAGCCTCTCAGGGAATGGTCACAGTAGAAATTAGCTGGGAGCAGTAGGAAGATAGCAAAGGAATCACAGAAGGTGCTATCTTTGAGATAGCAGCCTTCCCCTGAATCCAAGGTTTATAAGAAAGGGAGCATTTTGAAGAAGGAGAGTGCAACCAGTGTTATGAAAAGCTGGAGAGATGTTCAAAGGGGAGGGCTGCTACAAGGCCAGTAGACTGGAGTTTGGGAGATGACTGTAAGAGTAGAATAGAATGCTCAGAAATCAGGTTGCAAAATGGCATGGAAGGAGAAGGGGAAAACAGATGTGGTATAGATGGAAAGGTGTTGAAAGAGAATGAGAAAAATGAACCAAAATAAACCTGCAACTAACCTGGGGAGTAGAATCCAGTAAAAAATGTGATTGTTTGTCTGTTTCATGAGAGAGGTGACCTGTGCCTTTTAAAATTTATATGTAGGAGAGATTGAAGATAGCTGACAAAGGAGGTAACTGAAGAAGCAGGGTTTTGAAGGTAGTAAAATACAATGGCATTAGGAATGCAAGAGGTATAGGGAGCCACAGAGAGAAGCAACACATTCTCCTCTGAGACTAGTTGGGAAATGAGGAGAGAACATGTATGTGGAGAGAAATGTTGAGGAGATAGAAGTGGGAGCTCTTATTATCATACAATAGGAGGTGAGGGTTGGGATTGGAACTGTGAAGAGACCAGAGGAATTGGGAAAGCCTAGTGTCAAGAGGAAATCCAAATTAACCAAATAAAAACACTGTTGGGTAGCAATAGGAATCCTGATAGAGTAATGTAACCATACTTGCAATTGACCAAATCTCTCCAAGTCAAGTAATGCTTTTAGATCAATAATACAATCAAGTTCAAGATCAGGAAGAAATTTTCTACAAAGGCAAGTTAGTGGGGCTTGATCCAGTGAAAGAGGAAGTGCATGGAATAATCCTGAAGTGCCTTTCTCTTTAGGATCCACAAGATGATGCTGCAGCTTTGTAGATTCAGGATGATGGTCTCAGGAAAAACTCTATTCATCTTTGCATACATGTGAAAACTAAGATAACTGTCAGATGAAGTTTGTTTTAAAAGAAAATATAGACTTTTAACTAAAGACAAAAATGTTAAAAGGCAATATATGCAAAGAATAAAAAGAAAGAGAGGAACATGGTGGAGTGAGAGACGTCCCCAGATCTTTCCCCTTGAAACAACAATAAACTGAACATTTAAAACTCAACAAAAAACACCCAAACTGCACACCAGCACGTCTGAGCATGGGATCCGCGCACAAGAGCTACCACAGGTCAGAAACACAGGTGTTGGACGGTGGACTGGGAGAAATAAAGAAGCTGCCTCTTGCAGCCACTGGAGCTCCATGCAGGAGTTGGGGGAGAAGAAAAAGAGTGGTGAATTCGTTCGGTGAGTTCCTTGAACAGCCCTGCCTGTAAAGTTGTGAGCTCCCTGTGGCTGGCTGGCTGCAGAGCCCAGTCATCAGGACAGAAAGCAGAAAAGCAGCTGGCAGAGAAGCAACAGTTGATTTTTACCGACAGCAGTTGCAAAACTGAGGCTGAGCCGCAGCCCCCAACCACCAACACAGAGGGCCCCTCCCCCCATACCCTCCAACAGGGAACACTGCGGAGCCTCAGGGGTATCTGAGCAAATGCTACCAAAACTGTTGCTAACACTGACAGGGACTGAAATTGAGGGTAGCGAGCATAATTAAATATCTATCAGAAGATAAAAAGGCATTTTTAAAGCTTTATATAAAGCAGAGATCTAAGAGGCTTAGACGCCACCTACTGGAAATCGAAAGAAAAGCGCCTTCTTTGCAACAGGCTAAAGAGAGACCTTTATATAATAAATCTTCTATCTGGAAAAGAAAGCAGAATACATTTCCATTAATGCCCAGACAAAGAAACAGTCCATTAAACATCATGAACAACCAAGGTGACAAGGCATCACAGAAAGAGAAAAATCTCCAGAAAATGAGCTTACAGACCTAGAAATATGCAACTTAAATGACAAAGAATTCAGGATGGTACTTCTGAAAAAACTCAGTGAGGTCCAAAACGATTCATATCAACAATTTCAGGAACCGAAAAAACAACTAGATGAGCAGAATGAGTTCTTTAGCAAAGAGATTAAAACCCTCAAAAGAATCGAATAGAACTTCTGGAGATAAAGAACATACTACAAGACTTGAAAAATGAAATAGCAAACTTGGGAAATAGAGTCAAACAAATGAAGGAAAGGATCAATGATATCGAAGACAGAATCTTGAAATAAATCAGAAAGAAGAGAGAAATCGAAGAATAAACAATAATGACAGAGAAATACAAGAACTAGCTGATATCATCAGGAGAGGAAACATAAGAATAATGGGCATTCTAGAAGGAAAGGAAAAGGAGCAGAGATGATAAGAATAATGGGCATTTTCAAAGATGAGAAAAAGGAACAGAGATTAGAAAGCATTATCAGACAAATAGTTGACAAGAATTTCCTAAATCTAAGGAATGAGCTGGAGCTGGGAATTCAAGAAGTCAACAGAACACCCAATTATCTCAACACAAAAAGGCCTTCAATAAAACACATTGTATTAAAATTATCAAAAATCAGTGACAAAGACAGAATTCTAAAGGCAGCCAGGGAGAAAAATACGGTAACATATAAAGGTAAACCCATTAGATCATCCTCGGACTTCTCAGTGCAAACCTTACAAGCCAGAAAAGAATGGAATCAAATATTTAAACTATTAAGTGAAAGGAACTACCAGCCTAGAAAAATGTATCCAGCTAAGCTCTCCTATAGGTATGAAGGAGAAATTAAGACCTTTCTGGATGAACAAAAATTGAGGGAATACTCCACTATGAGGCCTGCACTACAGGAAATACTAAAAGGGATCACTTCACCTAAAACAAAATGAAAAAAATAATACATAATTAGGAGTAAAGTGGCTCTCAGGCAAATTAAAGCAGAGGAGTGCAATCCTTACTAAGAACAGGGCATTATAAGCTTAAACAATAAGAAGAGAATTGTTATAACAAGCTAGTAATGAATGTTCAGCATAAGTAGAGATAAATTAAGATAACAATGCCTGAAAAGGAGGGGATTTAAAATCCAAATTCACAAAAGGGAATGGAGATAAGGCACGTGCAGAAGAAAATGGACGATTGTGTATATGTAACTATCCTTTACATATTCATAACCTTAACCACACACCAAAGATTCAGAACCGAAGTATATACCATAAAACAAGAAGAACCAGAGGCAAAACCCACAAAAACCAACCAAAATAAACAGAAACACAAGAACAAGGAAGCAATGAAAACACTGAGCTACCAGAAAGAAAACATAAAATGGCAATAAGAAGACCTCATATTTCAATAATCACCCTAAATGTAAATGGATTGAACTCACCAATAAAAAGGCATGGAGTTCCAGAATTGATCAAAAAACAAAACCCAACAATTTTCTGCCTTCAGGAGACACATCTCAACTTCAAAGACAAATATAGACTCCAAGTGAAAGGGTGGAAAATGATATTTCAAGCAAATGACATTCAGAGAAAAGCAGGAGTAGCAGTACTAATATAAGACAAAAAGCACTTCAAAAAAAAAAAGGTAAAGAAAGATACTGAGGGACACTTCATAATGATAGAGGGAATCATGCACCAAGAAGACATGACACTTATTAATATCTATGCTCCCAGTCAGGGAGTCCCAAAATATATAAAGCAATTACTAACAGAACTAAAGGGAGAAACAGACCAAAACACTCTCATAGTAGGGGACCTAAACACCCCACTGTCGGATATGGGCAGATCATCCGAACAGAAAATCAATAAGGAAATAACATCCTTAAATGACACATTAGACCAGCTGGACATAATTGACATTTACAGAGCCTTCCATCCCAAAACAGCTGCTTATACATTCTTCTCCAGTGCACATGGAACATTCTCAAGAATCGACCACCTACTGGGACACAGAGATAGCCTCAATTATAAGAGGGTTGAAATCATACCAAACATATTCTCTGATCATAATGTTTGAAACTAGAGATCAACTGCAGAAAGAAAGCAGGAAGAACCGCAGACACATGGAGATTAATCAATATGCTACAGAAAAATAACTGGGTCAGAGAAGAAACAAAAAGAGAGATCAAGAGATACATAGAAATGAATGATAATGATAGTACA
>NW_006443567.1:4021446-4022634 GCF_000325575.1 Pteropus alecto
GTTAAAGAAATAGAACAGAAAATCATCAGATTTGCATGGAAGCACAAAACACCCCAAATTGCCAAAGCCATCCTGAGAAAAAAAGAACGAGGCTGGAGGCATCATTCTGCCCAACTTCAGATTATATTACAAAGCGACAGTAATCAAAACAGTATGGTATTTGCACAAATACAGACACACAGACCAGTGGAATAGAATCGAGAGTCCAGAAGTAAACCCATATTTATATGGGCAAATATTTTTCGACAAAAAAAGCCAAAAGCATACAGTGGACAAAGGAAAGTTTCTTCAATAAATGGTGCTGGGAAAACTGGAAAGTCACCTGCAAAAGAATGAAACTAGACTGTTGTCTATCACCACACACCAAAATTAACTCAAAATAGATTAAGGACCTAAATATAAGACCGGAATCAATAAAATGCATAGAAGAAAACAGGAACTAAACGCAAGGACCTTGTACTTAAAGAGGATTTTATGAATTTAACCTCAAAGGCAAGGGAAATAAAAGCTAAAATAAATGAATGGGACTACATCAAACTAAAAAGCTTCTGTTCAGCAAAAGAAATCATCAACAAGGTAAAGAGACAACCATTTAAATGGGAAAATATATTTGCAAGCAACACCTCCAATAAGGGCCTAATATCCAAAATATACAAAGAACTCGTACGACTCAATAACAACAATAAAAAAAAAACACAAATCATCCAATTGGAAAATGGGCAGTGGACCTGAACAGACACTTCTCCCTAGAGGACATACAAATGGCCAACAAATATATGAAAAGATGCTCAACATCGCTAGCTATTAGGGAAATGCATATCAAAACCAATGTGATACCATCTATACCTGTTAGAATAGCTATACTCAATAGGACAAGTAATAACAAATGTTAGAGAGGATATGGAGAAAAAGGGACCCTCATACACTGTTGGTGAGACTGCAAATTGGTACAGTCAGTATGGAAAACAGTATGGAGATTCCTCAAAAAACTAAGAATTGATATTCCCTATGATCCAGCATTTCCTCTAGTAGGTATTTACCCTAAAGACTTGAAAACCCATATCCAAAAACATATTTGCACACCGATATTCATAGCAGCATTATTAATAGTGGCCAGGACATGGAAGCAACTGAAGTGTCCTACGTTAGATGATGACTAAAGAAGCTGTGGTACATATATACAATGGA
>NW_006443567.1:4022811-4026118 GCF_000325575.1 Pteropus alecto
GGAGGAGGGTAGGGAGTGTGGCAGAAGGGAAGAGGTAGACAGGGTAAACGGGGGTCAAATATAGAGGGGTAGGGAGAGGGAGAAGTGGGTAAAGGAGATCAAAGATATGGTAGCTGAAGGAAACTGGACTCTGGGTGGTAATCACACAATAAAATATATAGATGTCAAATTATAATGTACATCTGAAAATTATATAATTGTATTAACCGATGTTACCCCAATAAACTTAATTAATAAAAATAAATAAATAAAAGGAAAAGAAAGAGAAATTTGGGAAGTTTGGTATAATTTATTAAATCACGTGATAATTGGATTTTTCCATACCCCCTCTTTGAATGAAAAAAAAAATCTAAAATTTCCTATGGGAGATAACATAGGGTGTGAGTACACGTTTGCAGCTTCTCCTATTCAATGACTAATATCCCATGACTAATAGAAGCTCTATTCCATAGGGCTACTAGGTAAGAACTATGGAAGCCAAGTGTATGGGTTTAAATCCAAGCTGTTGAGATCTTAGATAAATTACTTATCTTCTCTGTGCCTTAAACTTTTTCATGTAAAAAACAGGCACAGCAAGTGGCTATGTCTCACAGGCCTGTTTTGAAGAGTAAATAAATGAGACCTAGTCTGTAAAACAGAGTGCACTGGCAGAAAGTTAGCCATTGGTATTATTTATATATTTATTTATTTGTTTATTTGTTAATTCATTCTTTTTAAAATTATATTCGTTGGGGTGACATTGGTTAATAAAATTATGTAGGTTTCAAGTATACAATTTAATAATACATATATTGCATTGTGTGTTTACCACCCAAAGTTAAATTTCTTTCTGTCACCATGTATTTTATCTCCTTTACCCTTATTTGCCAGTCTTCTCCCTTTCCCTCTGGTAACCACTAAACTGTTGTCCATGTCCATGAGTCTTTGTTTGCTTGTCTTTTTTGCTTGTTGTTTTCAGTTTTGCATCCCACATATAAGAGAAATCATGTGATTCTCAAGTTTTTTTATCTGACTTATTTTGCTTAGCATGATAATCTCAAGATCCATTCAATAGAGAAGCCAAAGCGAATTTGTAAAATCACGAATCAAATCCTGTCATTCTTGTCCTTAAAACCAATCAGTATTTTCCCATTACTCTTAGAATAACATCTAAACTCCTTACTGTTGCTGCCCACTTCTCCAAACCTCCTCCCTTACCAGTCTCTGCCTCATGCTTTACACCCTGGTCACTCTGACCTTCTCTTGATTTTCCTCCCACAGTATTCCCTATAAGCAAATGGAACCAAAATATCACAAAGGTTCCATTCATTTCTCTCCACCTCCACCACCCTATTCTAGCCTCCCATCATCTCTCTTCTTGGCCACAGTAGTAACCTCCCAGCTAATCTCCTTGCTTCTATTCTTGCCTTCTCACAATTCATTCTCACCCTGCCCCTAAAGGGCTCTTTCTAAAACTTGTTATGTATATCCCATAAGCACTTCAGACTCAAAAGTTTCATAACTAAACTCAAATCTGACGCCAAACCTGTTCCTTCTTCTGAATTCTTTCTTTCAGTGAACAGTTCTCAAATCCAAAACTGTAGGCTTCATCCTTGACCTTTACCCTGTCCTCCACCACTCACAATTAGGCACAAAGTCTTTTAAAGCATACAATGTAAAGTATAGCACTTAGAAAACAGTCCTGGGTTCGAGTCAAGACTCTGCTATTTATTTGCTATGTAATTTGGGAAAAATAACTTCTCTGAGTGCTGATGTGTCTGTAAAACTGAAAAATAATATGTATTTCTCAGAGTTGACTTTTCAAGGAAATAATTCTTGAAAATTATTTGCAGCATGATTTCCATATAAAAAGATCAATAAGAGCTTTTTAAAAGTTAGTTTTTATTCTTATTAAATTAGATACTTAATCTGTTTTGAATAACTAAGCTAGAAAAAGCATTTCATGGAACTGAGAGAATTTAAAATTGATGGTTATTAAATGATATTAGGGAATAAGTTTTGTTAGGTGTATAAAGTGGTTATATTATTTGAGAAAATGTTTGTAAATCTTTTAGAGGTACATATGGATATATTTATGATTTAAATAGCTAATTTACTTTATATCGCCTCAGAGAAAATATATGATACATATGATAAAATATTAATATTTGTGAAATTTAGATAATGGATATTAATTATATTATTTTCTATTTTTCTTAATGTTTAAAAATTTTAATAAATAAGGAATAAAGAATAAACACAAGATTTAAAGTTCATCTGGAGAAGCGAAAAAAATGGTGTAGATGATAGAGGCTCTGTTCATCCTTCTGGCTACCAAATCAAAGTTGTGACAGGAACAAGGAGCAGCAGAAAGGAAAAACCTCCTGGGATCTAAGAGAAATCCAAGAAATCACCCTGCAACGCAGGGCTGCCCGGTCCCAAGTGGCTGAGTGAGATGGAGCCTGAGGCAGCAGCAGCAGCAAAAGAAGCTTCTTAAAGGGGCCATGTCCATGAGTGAATTTTCATGGTAATAGACCTTCTCGCTCTGAGCACCAGTGCCAATTTGGCTGCGTGCAGTGGGCACCAGCAACTTACAGGGAGACATTGTTGGAGTGAGGGCTGAAGCGAGACCCGCTCTGTACAGAATTGCCGGCGATATCCATTATTCCCTGTTGAGCCCTCCCTCCTCCCAATGCACAGACACAGCTAAGCCATAGCCAAGACGTCATCAAAGTGGATAATAGAGGTCGCTCACCCAGAGGATTCCCTGAAACCCCGCCTCCTCCAACTTGGAGACTCATCCAAGCCACATCCAGGTATATCCTCAGTGAGTCAGGTGCTCCTTGCTGAGCAGTGCCTAGACTCACCCTGGAGGCAGCTGGCCTCAGTTTCTAGTGTGGCCTTTTGAGGCAACTATAAGCACAGCATCTGTAGATTGCTTGCTGAATCTTAACAGGTAGACCAGGAGGTGTAGAGGCTTGGGCTAAATTTGGCCTACAGCTGAACTCTTCTCAGGACTGTGCCACTGGACACCTACTTCACAAATCCACACTAATAAGACTGGGAGACTTAAGAGC
The DNA here is from genome assembly GCF_000325575.1 of Pteropus alecto. Taxonomy (NCBI): domain Eukaryota; kingdom Metazoa; phylum Chordata; class Mammalia; order Chiroptera; family Pteropodidae; genus Pteropus; species Pteropus alecto. The sequence goes on from NW_006443567.1 coordinate 4,025,868, forward strand.
TTTGGTTAGTTCATAGAAATGAACACGGAAAGGCAGCCAAAATGGGAAGACAAAGAAGCAGAAACCATATGAGAGAACAGAACAGAGATCCAGAAGTAATGGAGTCAAGTAATGTAGCAGACGTAGAGTTCAAAACACTGGTTATAAAGATGCTCAACAAACTTTTGGGAAGTGTAGATAAATTCAGTGAGAACTTCATTAAAAAAAAACATAAAAATGGAAATGGAAATTATAAAAGAGAAGCAGTCTGC
>NW_006443567.1:4026630-4034301 GCF_000325575.1 Pteropus alecto
CAATTTCTTTGTTATATAAATCGCTGTCAGGTTCTTTCAGAATCTCCAATGACCTCTTTAGTACTAGAAGACAACAAGAAATTTCAAAACCTCCTTAGGATCTGAGAGTAAAAGGAGTAAAAAAACCTTATAATTATTTAATCTCTCTATCACAATTATAAATGTCATGATTCAAATTGATGATATTTTGATGGATTTAGAAGGTATTTAAGTCAGACAGAGAAAGATACACACTATATGATTCACTTTTTTGTGGAATCTAAGAAATAAAAAGAACAAACTAATCAAAAACAGACACAAATATAGTGGATAATTTGGTGATGGAGAGACGAGAGATGGATTTGGGGGGCTGAGAGAATGGGGTGAAGGGTAAAAGAAATACAAATTAGTAGCTGATGGATGGTCATAGGGATGGGGGGCACGGCATAGGGAATGCAATTAGCATTAATACATTGGCTAGGTGGAGGGTCAGGGGAAGGAGGGAGCAATTGAGGGGATTGTTTTACGAATTATATAGATGTCTAACCAACGTACTGTATACTTGAAACTAATTAAAATAAATATATATTTTTTAAATCCATCTGTGATATCATCTAAAATCATCCAGTTTTCTTCATTTCCAGTCATCATTCTAGTTTAGGACTTGGGAAATTATTTTTGTATAGAACCAGATACTAAATATTTTAAATTCTGTGGGCCTTACGATCTCTACAACAACCACTTAACTATGCCATTGTAGTACAAAAGTAGTGATTGACAATACATAAATAAATGGGCCTAGTTCTTTTCCAACAGAACTTTATTTACAAAAGCAGGTAGTGGGCCAAAGTTAGCCCATGAGCTGTAGTTTGCTGACCTGTACTCCAATTGAGGCTTTCGTCAACTCTAACCCAGAGTATAAGAACTCTTACAATCCTTTAACCAATCTCCTTCCTTTCAGGCTTGTCCTCACTACGATTTACTGTTACAAAGCAACAGTAGCAGAGATTTCCCACTGTTTAGAACTTGACAATAGTTCCCCATCGCCTTCTCACCCTCACTACCTCTCTAACCTTGACTATTATCATCAACCCCCGAGAACCCCTTCCCCTTTCACACTTGTTTTATATATGTGTGTATTTATTTTTATTCCTTAAACAACTTTATTAAGATATCTTTGACATAGAAGAATTATATATATTTAAAATATACGTATACATTGTTAAAAGATCACCACACTCAAACTAAATAACTTATCAATCACCTCTGAATACTTACCATTGTGTATATGTGTTGGTGAGAAAATTTAAGATCTGTCTTCCTAGTAAATTTCAAGTATACCTCACCCCTCCACATGCACAAAAAGATGAAGTAATGGATATGTTAATTAACTTGATTGTAGTAACCATTTCACAGTGTATGCCTATATCAAAATATCATATTGTACACCTTAAATAATACATGTTTTGTTTGTCAATTATGCCTCAATAAATTGGGAGTTTTTTTTTTTCTTGAATAAAATATCTGGAATTGCTAATAAAAAAAGATTCACTAGGGATAATAAAAGATATTGTTAATGAGAGTGTGTGAATGGAGTGGGGACAAGATGAAGAGGTTAAGATGCACATATATGTTACGTGCCCTAAGAGGAATTATATGATATGAAGTGCTGTGATATCTTCAAAAAGCTTTTTTTTTTTATTTCAAAAGAGGAAAAAACCACATTTTGTTGGGAATCTCAAGAGAGAGATGAGTTTGGAGATAAACTTCAAAGGATTAGTAACTTTTTACCAGTGGATGTGGAAAGCATTCTAAGTAGAAGAAATAGCAGAGGCCTAGAGGTGGGAAAGTGCAGGTAAAAGTGCTCAGCGCAAGGCAATGATATTGTTTAGAAAAAAGGTTATGTGTAAAATATAACTGGAGATCAGTCAGGGAAAGGAAGTCAGCCTCAGGTGATAACTTCCATCAGACATTATTTTAGGCATTTCCATTATCTGGTTCAATCTCAGGTAACTTTTGGATTAAAAGGAAACACATTCACATCATTAGGCCCCACACACTTCTCAAGTTTTGTTCCACTTGGCATAAAATGAATATTGATACTGATGTCAAAATTGAGAGATAGTGTAAAGCAGTGATTCAGATCAGACTCAGGACAGACTGCCTGAGTTTGAATCATAGTTTCACCACTTACTTGTGATGTTAGACCTATGAGTTGAATTTTGCCCCTCTTTCTAATTTACATGCTTAAGTCCTAACCTTCAATACTTTGGAGTGTGACCGTATTTGGAAAGAGGATCTTTACAGAGATAATCAAGTTAAAGTTACAGTGGGCCTTAATCCAATATAATCAATGTCTTTATGACAAAAGAGGAATTTGGACACAGAGACAGCCATGCACAGAAAGAAGACAATATGAATAGATGTAGCAAAAAGACATACACCTATAAGCCCAGGAGAAAGACTTGGGACAGATTCTCTTTCACAGCCCTAAGAAAGAACCAACTCTGCCCACACCTTGATCTTAGACTTCTAGACTGCAGCACTGTGATACAATACATTTCTGCTATTAAGCCACCCAGTTTGTGGTACTTTGTTATAGCAGCCCTAGCAAATTAATACACCTAATCTCTCAGGTTTCAACATCCCCAATTGTAAAATGAATATAATAGTAACTGCCTTATAAGGTAGTTGCAAGAAATAAAACATAAAACACATACAGTACTTAGAGAAATGCTCAAAATATAAGTAAATGAGTGCTATTAATGTTATGGACTTTTTTCCTGTCAAACCATTTCTCTTTATATGTCCAGGTAACTTCCTTGTGGATAACTCCATAAAGACGGCTTAGATATTTGCCCTTTCCTTCAAACAAGTTCCTCTTAGCTTGTAATCACTGGCCCACTTTAAAGTTGCTTCCTATGTATGTTTTTATTCTTTGCCTTCCAAGCAAACTGCTTCTCAGTGCAAACATACATCTGTTGTTAAACATAATATTTTCTTTTGTTCATGTTGCCTGAACTCCTGTGACCTTATCAAATAGATTTCCCACAAATTCCTTATCCTGGTATTTCTTTTCAGAATGTACTCTCAAGAACATATCTGCTTTCCATTTCTATCTACAAATAGCAAAACAATATCAACTGGTTATATTGATAATTACCCACCTGTGAAAGAAAGTGTTATTTCTTTCTACTGCAGTGAAGTGCAATAGAAATGTCACTCTGAGTCAGGTTATATTAAGTAGCTTTATGTCACATGACAGTGTGAACTGACACATGCTGTGCTTCTGAATTAGATCTGGGGTCACAAATCTAAAAAAAAAACACTTATACAGAAGCAAATACAAGTGGCTATAAGTAACAAACCTACTATTCGTATTTTTCCTTATGTGCTTTTTTATACATTGTTGGGGCAATAAAAGGTGTTGAAATTAATTACATAATCTAACCACATCTCTAATGTTAATTTGTAGCTGTATTGAGTGCCTTGGTTCTTTCCTTTGCATGACAATGGGGTAAGCCTTCTTATAGTTAGAGACTAATGTCTGGGAATCTCATCCTGTCTTTGCCACTGACTAGCATATGACCTAAGGTGAGTCCCCTTCTCTCTTTTGGCCTTAGTTTCTCTATTTGCAAAATTTGAGTGCTGCACTAGATGATCTCAAAGTTTCACCCAGCTCTAAAATGCTATGATATTCTTAAGCTCTGTGATAAATACAATGTAGGACCTTATAATGACATAAAGGCCAGTTAACTCTGTTTTTTTTCTCCACAATGGCATTTGGCTTTCTATATAAAGTCTCTATTACCTGTGTTTTAAATTCTGTTTTAGCTCCCCATGAAGCTTTACTGACAGCATCAGTTTGAGAGGGCTAAATATCTTGTAGGTCCCAATGATTATATAATAAATACAAATATATTACCAGAAAGTTCTTTCACAAGGTAAGTAACATTCACATTCGATGAAAGGCTTCAGCCAAGGACTGATGCGAGAACCAAAGACAAGTTACAAATAATTGATTGATGTTTTCATGTGTATGATGAACAAATCTTTTTTTTTTTAATTATACGTGAAAAATAATCACTCTTTTTTGTACAGACAAAAGGTATCTTATGGAAGTTATATGTAAATGTAGGTACTTGAAAATACTTATCTGTAATAAGACAGAATTTGACTGGCAGGAAAGAGAACAAAGTAGAAGAAAAGATCTGCAGATCAGAAAGATTTTTTTTTCCTGGGATGATAGATGTGGTGAGCTTTAGAGTATCTGATATCTCCAGAGCCAGGCAAAGATGAGGAGTGACAGACATGGGAGTTCTCTGCATTGCCATGGGCAGCTGACTGGAAGGAGAGAAAAGTATCAGAAAGCGACATTTATGGGGGGTGACTCAGTCAGCTTGGGCTGCTATAATACAATACCATAGACTTGGTGGCTTATAAACAACAGAAATATATTTCTCACAGCTCTGGTGACTGGAAACCCAAGACCCTGGTGCCAGGCTGGTTGGGTTCTGGTGAGAGCCTGCTTTTCGTTTCCTAGAAGACTGTCTTCTTGCTGTGTCCTCACGTGATAAAAGGAAAGAGAGAACTCTCTGTGGTCTCTTTTATAAGGGCATTAATCCCATTTATGAGGGCTCCACCCTCATGACCTAATCATCTCCTAATACTATCACATTGGGGATTAGATTTCAACATATGAATTTTTGGAAGGACAGAAACATTCAGTTGGTAACAGTGACTTTCTCACAGAATCCTAGCCTTTCTCTTTGAAAATTTTGCAAAGTTTCCATGCTTTCTGGAGAAAAGTAGTTATGCACAAACTTTTAAATACCCCCTATCCCACCCCTCCACACACATATGGTGCTTGGGGATCTCAGGAATGAGTAGGATCACTTGAAATATGTTATATAAATGCTCTTCTTTCTTTCACCTTCTCCAACCCTCCACTTATCATCTTTGTGATCAGATGAAGGGTTCCTTTGTGCAAGTTCCTAACTGGGTAGCAATGTACCAAATAAGTACTGCTATAGTTAAATTTCGAAGTATACATTGAAATGTGGTTGTGGCTGAGCTGGGGATGTAGACATTATGTACACTGGGGAAAATGTTGCCCAGTCCACTAATGGTAAAAAAAAATCCCAGTTACTTCCTAATAATAAAAAATGAATTTGTTATTGTTCATATCAAAGGACTGGCATGTTACCATAGTAATAAAAAGGAATAATGATTTTATTTTTGCAAAGATTTACTTTCAAAAGTAAAAGGAAAGCTAGCCTTTTTGGTAACATAACTCCATCAACGTGCAGAAGAGAGACACTTCAATAATCCAAGAATGACTTGACTGGTAAAGCAATGATATAACTTGAAGAACACGTTCATTTAAAAGAAGTAATGAAAGAAGAAAAAACCTTGCCTCCCAACCCACAGCAGATCAGATATTATAGGAACCACAAAAAAGAAAAGGAAAACTAGGTTGCAAAAAAATTTTTTTAATACCTAAATCCGTCTGGAAGGTGCAGGACAGATTTTAACGATACAACCTGCCCAGGTTCTCCAACTGTTTAGTCACTTTTTGCCATTTTCACCATTCTCTTCACAATTATTAAATATTATTACTGTATTTGCCACAGATGTCTTGCTTTTAAGGATTTCATTTTAAAAGCTCAAGTACCCGAGTGTTTATTTTTTATAATACAGCATATTCTAATGGTGCTCTTTAGCTAAAGCTGCAGCCACCTCATGCCCGACTTCCATTATGAGTCATTATTTTAAGATGTTTAACTTGGCTACAGAAAATTGCTCTATAAAGACATCTGAACAGCAAGTTCTCATATGAGCAAAGACATTTTAAGATAATGAAATGTTAAAAAAAAAAAAGATAATAAATGCCCTTCTGAGCTCTTAAAAGTTGAAAATGAGTAGTTGAGGTTTTACTATTTTTCTTTTTCTTTTTCTTTTTTGCTTTGTGGAAATAAAAGACAACTTATTAGGCCTCCATCTAAAGCAGACTTCTTTCTAACTTCTTTGTCCTTATAAATCAGGCTATAAAGAGGTGAGAATCAGCTCCAGATTTGTTGCACCTTTCTTTCCTAGAGTCATGAATATTGCTATTTTCATTGGCTTCAGAAAAAAATATAGTGTTGTTTGTAGTCATTAAAATAGTCATTGTTTAAGGAAGGTCTCATTAATGTTCACTTTTTAAAATTCTGCCCTTGGGGCATTAAGTGGTGAAAAAAGCATGAGTTTTGGAGTGAAATGGCACAAAATTCAATTCCTGGCTCCTGACTCAGAGCTTCAGTTTTCTCGAGCCTATAATAGGAACTATACAAATTGTAAGGGTTATGTGAGATAAGTCACACAGTATTACATAACGCAGTGTCAGGTGCCTAGTAGGGATACAATAAATAGTAGCCAAAGTGATGATAATGATGGTCACAATTTCTTTCCTTGGATACAAAAATATAGAATCTCATCTGGGCCAAAGAAATTGGCAGAATGTGTAAATACATGTAAGCCAAAGCTCTTTTAATCTCATTCCATGAACTTCAGTTAATGGTTGGGACACACACACGTGCACATGTATGCACATACACACACACACAATCAACCTTCCATCTTTCTGAGTTCCAGGTTTTTTGAAAGTAGTAAAAGAGGAGGAAGATATCAATGAAAAAATAACTTCACTTATTGGCCAATCTCCTGTGGTAAGACTAACTCAAAGGAAATGTATACAGTGCCTAAAGGAAAGTCCCCAAATAAATATCAAGAAATTTCTAGTAGCCTTAAGGCAGTTTATGAAAAGAACCTCACAGGATAAAGCTATTAAGAACCCCACTCCCCCTTTAAATATCATTCCAATCCCTATCACCAGAAATAAGAGAAATCTTCTAGCTTGTTTGATCCAGGCTTAAGTGATACAGAGGGTGAGGTTGTGGATATCACTATTATGCTAAAAGACCTTGGCACAGAAGAGAAAGCTAATGATATGTTCTTGAGTTAATCCAACCAATGTCTTGGAGTTAAGTCATATTCTTGTCATTTTGTGGATGTATGTTGATATAGTTCACCATGTATTCCTTGTACATATGTATACAATCCATCCCATTTAGCCAGCGACACTAAAATAATGGATCCTTGACAGTGTCTTGGGTTGGGGTGTTGCATTTGCAAGCAAAACACACTCTACTTCCTCAATATTGGCTGCTTTAGTGGAGGCTCTTACAGCTGACAACACAGCAGAGAACTTCATAAAGAAAGTCTCATGATAGCTGTTATTTATTATGCAAATTCTTCCTGCCATGGCAACATTGCATACAGGAGTTTGCTTTATTTGCACTAGGACATGGCCTGCATATTCAAATGAATGCAGCCGTACATTATGCCTACACATTACAAAGATTTTGTTTTCCTTGACACTTACAGAAGAACAAACTGCAATTAATATAGCCTGTTTAAGCAGACAGCACCCAATTAGTTATCATCCATTTTCAGATTGGGATGTTAGACAAAAAACATGGAGCTGGGTTTCTTATTGAAAAGGAAAATACATCCAAACTACAGGTTTTCAAAGACACATTTAACTCACAATGGCAAGGATACTCACTTAGCCTTTAATGTGAAATGGAGTGTTAATTTTTCTCTGTCACCTCTTAATTGCTTCCTTATTATACTGTTCAAGCAGTTAATTGC
>NW_006443567.1:4034327-4041079 GCF_000325575.1 Pteropus alecto
TTTCAGGGGAGGAAATGCCACAGCATGAAAGAAAAAAAAATAGAAGCAGTTCACTAGCATAATTGGGTCTGATATAACATTAGCTATGGTATTCCTTTTAATGGTATCTACAAAAATTAGTAGGCAAAGCCAAATTGTTTGTGATTGGGAAAGAAGAGAAAGATTAAATCAGTTAGCATGCCTACATGTGACTTTCATTGCAGTCATTTACCAACCAAACAAGTGGACTCTTCCATGCCACTCTCATTTCACCCATCTGTAGGATGCCTTCCCATGTGTCATGCAGATGGGAACATCTCCACAAGCCAGCTATTCCTAATGCAGAAATTGGTTCCCGGGAGTCCTGTGGCCATTTGCTTGCTGCCTTCCCTGGTTAACTCTTCTCAGTATAACCGAGAGAAAAGAGAAGGCCAAAAGCAGTTGTGTCCTATGTATCTAACTACTTTGGAGCCTCCCCTACAATTCCATTTGTCCCTTAGAGAATTGACCTTTCCTTTCAGTACCATCAAAAATGAGAGTTGACACTGTCGGAGCTTGATTGTGCTTCTTCAGCAGAGAAATGGATAGTCAGAGTAAAAGGCAAGAATTATACAGACATTTATCTAAACAACAAAACATAGATCACTGGCTTTAATGAAGATGTTTGTATGCCAGTATTAGAGAATTCATGATAGGTATTATTTTCTACATCTTCTAATTTTATTAAAACATAGCAATTATTAATGAAGAAAAATAGTAAGGAAAACACTAACCATGAAGTTTGAAGAGAGATTTTTATTGGTATTGCATTTTAATTATGATCAATAATTAAATAACTTGGTTGAATTTTAAATTTAACCTCCCAATGAAAAATAGAAAACATGTAAATTGTTTACTGTTTACTGAATTGTGTTCATTAGCATTTACTCAATGACTAAACTCATTAGCTTTACTCTATCTTCTATTTGTTTACTGTTTATTGAAGTCTACTAATCTTCCCCTGGTTTTGCCTCTGGAATGGCAGGATTAAGAGGTGGAGAAAGTGAAGGGGGGCAGAGGTTCCTTCTATATGAGTGGAACAATAATATGACTGTACTGATGACCTCCACAGATGCAGAAGTAGAGAAAATCCAATCCTGAAGTACATAATGCTCAATTATAAGATAATGAACTACTAAGCAACTAAATAAAATATTCAGTCTAAAACATCACAATATTTTGGGCTTTGCATTCTTCTGCATATGACTTCAGGGTAAACAGTCTAGAACAATGATTCTTAACCTAGGATCTATTCATGGGAATCAGAGGTCCATAAACACAAAATATTGCATAAGAATTCTATGTGTATGTGAGTTTCTGTACATTTTTCTCAGAGAGGATTGATAGTTTTCATATTAATTTTCTATGTTGAGTAACAAATCACCACAAATTCCATGCCTTGAAACAACACCCACATTTGTCTTACAGATTCTGTTGGTCTGGAGTCAACACATGGCTTACCAGGATCCTCTGCAAGACTGCCATCAAGGTGTGAGCCAGGACTCTATACTAATCTCCAGACTTGACTGAGGAAGGGTCTGCTTCCTAGTTAACTCAGGTTGTTGACAGAAGTCATTTTCTTGTAGTTGTAACACTCATGACAACTTGCTTCATCAAAACCAAAAAAGAACCCTAGACTCACTCTGATAGCAAGAGGGAGTCTTATATAAGGTAATATAATCACTGGAATGATAGCTCATGAATTTTGCCATACTCTATTGATTATAAGCAAGCCACATGTCCTACGTTCAAGAGGAAAGGAGTATATGAGGCCATGAACATATAGAGGCAGGGAAAATGGAGGCCACTTTAGCTTTTCAAGTTCTCAAATGGATCTAAGATTCTTTTAGAGTTATAAATCACTGTTCTTGTCTACAGAGTACAAGTGTATTATTCATTATGCTACTTATTATCTTTAATGGTTTTTGTGGGTCAGGAATTGAGACAAAGCACAGTGTGGATGGTTTTTATCTGCCCCAGTATATCTGAGGTCTCACCTAGAAGACTCAAAGACTGGGAGCTGGAATCTTTGGAAGGTTCATTCACTCACATGTCTAGTAGTTCATGCTTGTTATCAGAGGCCTTGGTTCTTCCCCACATGTATTTCTCTGTGTGGTTTCCTTATGGGCAAGTTTGGGCTTCCTCACAGCATGGTGGCTGGGCTCCACAGGTGATCATTTCAAGAAAGAGCAAGAGTGAGAGCGAGAGCAGAATCCATATCATTTTTCTGACTCAGAATTCCCATAGCTTCACTTCTAATGTATTCTATTGATGAAAGCAGTCACAAAGATGTGCTCAGTTCTAAGATGAGAGAATAAAACCTTCACCTCTCATTGGCAAAAGACATGGAACAAATATATGGGTAGGGCCATGCTGGAAAATACAATCTGCCACAACAAATGAATGTACGTTTTCAATAAACATGTACCGAGATCCCACATTTTGCATAGGTAACTGATGCAGTCCTTCAACAAATATTTATTGAGCTTTAATTTTAAGACTTAAAGCATCCTAGAGAAATCTCAACACTAAATGGAAACTCATGACTTGTGAGACCCCAGTATCTTGCAGAACCTTCCCTTTATATGCACCTTTCATCTTAAACACAGATTCTCCAATCTCACAAATAAATTATCTTCATCTTACAGTAGAAATGCTCCATAAATGGTTCTTTGAATTTTGTAGGTGTAGCAAACAATCATATGATTCAATTTTTATTTGCTTACTCAGCACATGTTTATTGAATACCTACTACATGCTAGAGACTGTTTTAGGCACTGGGATTACAATGATGAACAAGGTAAACATTCTTACTGCCTTCGCTAAGCAGTCAGTCCACTGGAGAAACTGAAAACTAAACAAGAAATTACAATACACTGTGATAAATGTTATAATGAAGGAAATATAGAGTGCCATAGAGTTGGATCAGAAAACACTGCCTGAAGGGAATGACAAATACTTGCAAATGACAAATACTTGCAAATGTATGTTTTATAAAGGTAAATACTTCCTACAGTATACAATATAAGAACTTAATGAGTGGTTAATAAAGCCTTGGTTAGTAGGTTAAATCCTATTCCTCTCTTCTAAAACCTTCAGTGGTGCACAACTATTTTAGTAGGACATTTAGAGCATTATGTCACTTTCATTCCAGCCCATTCATCACTACATCCTTCCAAACACCCTGTGCTCTCACCATTCCTAAAACATAGCATACATTTGTACACCACTATAGCCTTTGTCTGTAGATACTGTAGCTTCAAATGCACTTTTTCTTCTGTATGTGTGTTTTACCTGTCCTATCTTATTCATTCCAAAAAGATTAATTGAAATGTTATGTTATATACCTGAAGCCTTTCTTAACCAATTTCACCAGGCTGGAGTTAACTGCATCTTTCCATTGGTGCCCACAGCACTTAGCTTATACAACTTGTTTCACTTTGTTTGGCATTATAATTACTTCTGTGCATCTGTCACCTTCCTTATCATCCATTTATTGATTTATTCACTTGTCAACAAGCATCTATTAAGCATATACTATATATTCCATGTATTATGCTAGATGCTGGGGATATAATATAGAAAAAAAAATAGGCAAATTTCCTGCTCTTACAAAACTATTCCCCCTGCTCTTAGCACAATAATTCATCCAATGCAGAAGTCCAATGTATGTTGAATAAATGAATTGATATTGAGATGAATGATTTGAAAAATCTTTATTCTCTCTCTACATATATATCTAGATGTAGATAGATATAGATATAGATATAGATATAGATATAGATATAGATATAGATATAGATATCATAGAAAGCTTATGATTTAGAAAGAAGAATATGTTATTTCTTAGATGGATCAATTGGCCCAAATCCAAATGAGCCCAAGATGGGTTGTTTCAAATGTTCTGGTGATTACTATTTTAATGAATAGCTACAATGTTCCACATGAACTGAAAGATGATATCATTAGTATGAGTAGTTGCATTTACTCTAGCAAGTTATCACTATATATATATATATATATGTGTGTGTGTGTGTGTGTGTGTGTGTGTATACATACATACACTTCTATATATGTGTGTGTGTGTATATAGCCTAGACTACAGTAGCACTGTTTGCATACGTCTTTTTATCAGTTTTATTGAGAAACAACTGACATGCATCACTGTATAAGTTTAAGGTGTATGCCATGATGGTTTGATTTACATGTATTGTTAAATGATTACCATAGTAGATTTAGCTAACATCCATCATATCATTTAGATGCAATAAAAAGAAAAGAAAAAAATTTCTCTTGTGATGAGCAGGATCACATATCTTAAAAACATTATCTCAAAGTCCATCCATGTTGTCACAAATAGCATTATTTCATCTCTTCTTATGGCTGGGTAATATTCCATTGTATATATGTACCACAGCTTAACCAATGCCACTATAAAAATTAAAAAGGGGAATTAAGTACAATAAATAAATAAATAAACACCAGCCTGTTATAAAACACTTAAAAAACATATTAATGCATGATGAGATTCCCACTGATTTTCTTCACTTCAGATAATAAGTCCATAGACCATTTGTCTTACTGTACATTTTATACTGCCTTTATTTTCACGATAAATTATCCCTACCATGTGACATGCACTGTTAGGCACAGCCTTAAATAAACTGCCTCCAGAGATTGACTAGGAAAATCAATGAAAGTTACTGCCATCAGACTACTGTGAGACAATAGAAAAAGAGACAGTGCTTTTCTCACCTCCTAAAATAATTGAGGAATCAATCCTTATATCTTGATAAATAGTAAAATGTCTCTCCCAGTCCTTCTTGCTTCTATATTGGCTTCGGCGTTGATTATGGTGTTCCTGCCAAATGGGTTGAACAGGATAGGAAAGTCAATAAGCAAGCATATGCAGGACAAAATCACTCTCAGAAAAAAGTGGCTTCCTTCACTATACCACACTAGTGTGTCCTGCTACCCCCAGCCCTTGCCTCATACTCCTGAATTTAACACCCTGAAAAGATTACCATTGACAAATAACATCATTTCAGTTTTTAGAGATTGAAGTCACTCTACACTTCCGACATAAAAGGAAACACGACAATGGCAGCTAATGGATGTCCCACTGTGTTAGGCAAGCATGTTGCCCTAAAACACACTGTCATTACAAATTTCTTCCATATCTCATCATGACCTTTGATCATGTTTTTTTTTTTAATTAGCAATCTTTTAACTACTTCATTTCTGATTATCATATCCAAACCAACCAGCTGTTAAGGTCTGACATGTTAATTATTAGGAAAGGTGTCCTCTGAGCTGCTATGTAAAGATTTGATGATACATCCAGTCGCCCATTCTATAACTTGTCCTTTCAGTTCATTGGTTGATTGAGCTATTAATACTCCTGAGTTATTACTATAGTGCCATTAACTGACAGGTTGGAATCCTACATTGCATTCTGTAGGTTCTCAAAGCTTGAAGGTGTTTCTGGATTCCTAGAAAATGTGTCCCTAGACCTATATGGGTTTAATAAGCTGATAAATACCATCTGAACCTCTTTGTGACTTCTTTCTGGCTGCAACATGAAGATAGCAAGGGTAGCCACTGAATACAAAATCACAAGAAAAATCTGTGGTTGTGGAAGTTAGTATTTGGAAAAAAAGAAACTCTCACTATTGGCTATTAACTGGGCACCTGGAATGGAGAAAGAAAATATAGATCCAGGACTTCCTAATACATTTTCATTATCCTAGGGAGGATCTTTATTATGACTTACTTCCAACCAATCACCAATTGTGTTTGTCCCATTTGTCAAAGAAACTTGTTTATCAAAATAGTTGAGAAACATCTGAATGTGTCATTTTTTCAGTGTATGACCAATTAATACTAATGTGTGCAGGGATTATAATAATAATGGCACCAATATTGCATTTTGGATGTTGGAGAGTTAGAGTTCCATAGTAAACTGATATTCACAACCTGCCCCTCTTTTCTCTCTCCGTCTTCAGACTCAACTCATTTTATCATAGTTTAAAATATGTCTTCCTCTACCATATAGTTGTAAACTCCTTTGAAAGCAAATGTCTTATTCATCCCTATGTCCTCTCCCTATGTAGCAGCATCTGGGGTTGTGCTTTGCACATAATAACTGCTCAATAAATTGGTTTATATGTTTGTTTGTTTTTTAAATTAACAAAAGGCAGAATGAACTAGATGGGATAATAGAGGCATGAACCAAGAATTGGGGGACTATGGAGGAGGGAATAATGCTCAAATGAATCAATTATGAGAGTAAAATAGGAAGGAAAAAGCCCTTAGGAAATTGTAAGCAATGAAATAATAGAGGATTTGGTGAATTCTAAAGGACCAATTAGATGTTATGACTTTAAGATGAATTAGTTGATTATGTTTGAACAACTGCGTGGATCATGATGGTACATCATGATCATTGCTCATGATGTTGCTACTGATTCTCATCAGGACACAAACTTTGGGCCATGTTTCCTAATGTTGGTCATTGGTCTCTGCTAAGACATATGAGTTCTTTTATGAAGAACTTTCCTTTGGCAAACAGCAAGCTAATGGGTTTGAGTTAGTTATAAAATCTGTAACCAGGAGAAATAACTTGTCTTCAGTCTTCAATGCAAAAGATTACTTTCATATTCCAAAGTGCTTCAACTCTAGAACCCACTTTGGGTTCCCATTTATAAACAAAAGGCAAGAGTGCAAATGAATAA
>NW_006443567.1:4041247-4052238 GCF_000325575.1 Pteropus alecto
TCCCTAAAACTAATCAGTATTCCTTTTAATCCATGTTTTCATCTTTTGTCTTCAAATAAGACCTCTGACAAATTTTGAAATAATCCTAATTCTAATAACACAGGCTTGATTTACATATGTAGAACTCTCAAAACAGTGTATATACCTGATTGACATGGTATTTGCTCTTAATATACTAGATATGTCATGAATTCCTTCCTGTAGTATAGCTCACATTAAGATCTCTGATACAGTCCCATATGTAAAATAAAGAATACTATTTTATATACCTGGTGTAATTGGAGAGTAAAAAATATAGATACTAAAGATAGTAAATATTTAAATTGGACAATATGATATCTGACTTCTATACAAATCCATTTTTATTAAGCTATGCATCCATTCCCACTTCTCTGTATTAAGTTCTTTACTGAAATTTCCCTTCTTTTTTTTGTTAACTTCCAATTCTCTTTTGTCTAAGCATACAGACAAAGTCCCCTATAGCCTTGAAATCAATTTAGCAGACAGTCCTTTTGTATGATTTTATAATCTGCAACATTTGCATTTCTATACATCCTTTTAATTCACAAAGAACCGTACATCTCCTCCAGAGGAGACTGAAAAATGAAGCTACAGAAATATTAAAATCTTCTATAACTTAGAAAAATGATTTAAAACATCTGTTCATAAAATATAAATGATCCCCTTTTGTTGCTAGCTTCTAAAGGCTTCATTTAAAAAAAATATGTAGAAGGTCCTCATTATACCACAAAAGAGTCAAGGGAGACAATTTTCCTTGCCAGCCCATGAATTTATGCACTTTCCCAAAGAGTTGGAAATTGCTGTTAACATAATCTTTCTCTGAGATTTCATCTCTGTATACTTTATTTGATGTCTGCTGTCACCAACTCAAATATAGGTTGTTATAAGAACCAACATAAGAACAAACATGGACAGGTCATTTAAAAGTAGGGCTCTTTGATTGTTTGCCCCCTACATGCCCAGTTACTTTTTTCTACATAATAATTAAAACAAATATAACAATAAACATATTTCAAAAAGTTTCCTTTAATAGGCTATTTTAATAATCTTTAATAAGTTATTAGAGGAAAGGATATCTGTAGCATAAATGCAAATTATCAATAATGAGAAGAAATTTTTAAAAGACCAAAGAAAGAATAAAAACAAATAGTGGAGAAGAGTAAATGGTAGAAGTACAGGATAAACACTAGGCCTTTTTTAATCTTTCTGTAAATAATTAGGTAAGCATGTATAGTAAAATACAGCCTATTGATGATATGAATATTTAAGTAATTTGTTTCTCAAAAAAATAGCCAGTGCTTACTTTCTAAAGACACATAGGAATGAAAGACTCAGCCCCTGCTTCAAGGAAGTCAAGTCAAGTAGGGAGGGAAGAATCATAGTTAATCATTGCAATGACTACCATGATAAAAGGATGCAGGGATGAGTGGCATAGGAGAAAAGAACTCTGCCTTGGGAGTAAGAAAAGGCTCAATCAAAAAAGGAGATGAGGAGCATCTGCAGTTAAAATCATACAGTATATAACTTTCTCAGGTTGGCTTCTTTCACTTAGTAGTATGAATTTAAAGTTCCTCTATGTCTTTTCGTGGCTCAATAACTTATTTATTTTTAGTGCTGAATTGTCTGGATATACCACAGTTTATCCATTCAACTACTGAAGGGCATTTTGGTTGCTTCCAAGTATTAGCAATAATGAATAAAGCTGCTATAAACATCTTTGTGCAGGTTTTTTGTATAGACATAACTTTCAACTCTTTGGGGTAAATATCAAGGAGAGTGATTGCTGGATCATATGGTAGGAGTATGTTTAATTTTGTAAGAAATTGCTGAACTGCCTTCCAAAGTGGCTATATCATTTGCATTCTTACCAGCAATGCATTCCTGTTGCTCCACATCCTCGCCAGCATTTACTGTTGTCAGTGTTCCAGATTTTGACTATTCTAATATATAGAATATATATATTCTGTGTAGTGGTAGCTCAGTGTTGTTTTAATCTGAATTTCCCTGATGGCATGGATATGGAGCATCTTTTCATATGTGTCCTTGCCAAATGGATATCTCCTTTGGCGAGATGTCTGTTAAGCTTTCTGGCCCATTTTTAAATCAGATTGTTTTCTTACGGTTGAATTTTAAGAGTTTTTTTTTTTTACATCTTGAATAAGTCTTTCATCAGTTATGTCTTCTGTAAATATTGCCTACCAGTCTATGGTTTGTCTGCTAATTCTCTTGACATTGTTTTTTACAGAGCTAAATTTAAAAAAACAAATAATGAAGTCCAGTTTATCGATTATTTCTTTCATGGATCATGACTTTGGTGTTGTATCTAAAAAATCATGGCCATATCTAGATATTCTGTGTTATCATCTAGGAGTGTAATATTTTTTTGTTTTACATTGAGGTCTATGATTCATTTTGAGTTAATTATTGTTAAGGGTGTAAGGTCTGTGTGTAGATTTATTTTTTCTTTTTGCATGTGAATGTCCAATTGTTCCAGCACCATTTGTTGAAAAGACTATATTTGCTCCATTGTATTGCCTTTGCTCTTTTGTCAAAGATCAATTAACTATATTTATGTGAGTCTATTTCTGGGCTCTCTATTCTATTCCATTAGTCTATTTGTCTATTCTTTCACCAGTACCCCACTGTCTTAATTACTGTTGCTTTATAGTAAGTCATGAAGTCAGGCAATGCCAATTCTCTGACTTTGTTCTTCTCCTTCAATATGGAGTTGTGTCTTTTGCCTCTCCCTATAAATTTTAGAATTGGTTTGTCAATATCAATATAACTTGCTGAAGTTTTGTTTGGGATTGCATTGAATTTATAGATCAAGTCAGGAAGAAAGGACATCTGGACAATATTGAGTCTTTCTATTCATAAACATGGAATATCTCTCCATTTATTTAGTTCTTGATCTCTTTATCAGAGTTTTGTAGTGTTCCTCATATAGATGTATACTTATTTTGTTAGATCTATACCTAAATATTGCACTTTCTTGGAAGTGCTAATGTAAAAGGTATTGTGCTTTTTATTTCAAATTCTGCTTGTTCATTGCGGGCATATAGGAAAGCAATTGACTTTTGTATCTTAACCTTGTATAGCTGTGCTATATAGTCATACACCACATAACAATATTTTGGTTAACAAAGGAACTCGTATACAAAGGTGGTCCCATAAGAATATAATGGAGCTGAAAAATTCCTATCACTTAGTGACGTTGTAACCAGTATAATGTAATAGCACAATATATTATAATTGCCTATACTATTCAGTACAATAACATGCCGTATAGGTTTGTGGCCTAGGAACAATAGGCTATACCATGTAGCCTAGGTGTGTAGTCAGCTATGCAATGGAGGTTTGTGTGAAATGTACTCTATGATGTTCATATAATAACAAAATAGCCTAACAACACATTTCTCAGAACATACCCCTGTTAAGTGACACATAGTTATAATCGCTCATTAGTTCAAGGAGTATTTTTGTTGATTTTTTCTGGTTTTCTACATAAATGATCATGTCTTCTATGAACAAAGACTTTTTTTTTATTTCTTCACAATCTGTATAACTTCCGTTTTCTTTTCCCTTCTTTCTTTCTTTCTTTCTTTCTTTCTTTCTTTCTTTCTTTCTTTCTTTCTTTCTTTCTTTCTTTCTTTCTTTCTTTCTTTCCTTCTTTCCTTCCTTCCTTCCTTCCTTCCTTCCTTCCTTCCTTCCTTCCTTCCTTCCTTCCTTCCTTCCTTCCTTCCTTCTCTCTCTTTCTCCCTCCCCAAGTTCCTTTCTTTTTCTGCCTCATTGCATCATTAGCAAGAACTTCCATATGATGCTGAAAAGGACTGGTGAGAGGGGATATCCTTACCTTGTACCTGATTTTAGTGGGAATGTCTTTCAGTAGATTTTCAAATTGAACAGTTCTCAAAGGTTAAACTAGATAGCCATTGGACTCTATGGTTTGGAGGCTAGTTGAGTAAATCCTTATAGTATGTTTTTAGTGGAGTTCAGAACACAACATAAAATGTCAATGCTGAGTTAGGGAAATCAATGCCAGTATATGTGGTTTAACTTAATTTTTTTTTTGAAGTTCGCTTAACAATAACTAAAATGTACTTGACATACCAGGTATCATACAACTTGATTGATTAAGGAAGGTTATTAGCAAAACAAATAATTATCTTAAATCATATTAGCATGTCACCAATTAGAGAGATAAATAATACTGCCCTGGACTTACATCTTCCCTTTCTCCTAACTACCTACTCTTCCAGAGATTACTCCCAATGCCTTAGGCAATTTACAGCTTGTAATTAATCATATTCTTCTTCACAGCATTTTTATATTAACTTAATGTCGACAGAGAGGAGCTCAGATTTAAAAAAAATACAATTGGATGACTTCCTCCTCCCATTCTTTTACATAACATATAGTCTTTTGGTATCTACTGTGTGCCAGCCCAGATTATTTGTCTGTGATGACTGCTATGATAGTGTTATGTACAAGGCATTTCATTTAGCCCTAAATGTTTTCTTCCACTTCTGTACATGGCATGTGATCAAACATAAGAAACAGTTTAAGCTGAATTTGGAATATCCTGATGAACTGGTCTGAACAGGGACATCTTTAGCTAGAAGTTCATGAGCAATGTAGAGAAGAAGAATTATGATCAGGTGATCATGGAGAAATCAGCTGAAAGAAAGGCAAGTGAGGTATCAATGAAGCCTTTCTTCCAGGAATTTTAGTAATTTCAACCTTTCTCGTATATTCTCTAGGGGGACTGATTTTTATTCCTTTCACCTTGATAGTCTCTCCAGCTTTTCTATGAAGAACAACATGCTGATTGCTTGAGTGTATCTAATAAAGTCCCTATTAATGCAGAATATAGGGCAAATGAATTGTGCCCTGGTTTTTGTACATCATAACTCTGTTCACAAACCTCAGGCCTTTAAACAAGTGCCCTGTCTTGTTTCCATTTATTCAAGGTGTGACTCAGAGTGATAGTTTCACCAGCCATTCCTCAGCGGGTATTCATGTGGTTTGGATTTGGGGAGCACATGGATTACCCAGCTCTGTCCCTGTTGAGCATCAAATGTCAGCCTTTTTCTGACAGACCATTTTTCTAATTGGTCAAGGTCACCTTGGATTCTGCTTTTGCCTTGCAAGGAATTTTCAGTTTTTATTTCTCCTACCCTCCAGCTCCATTTCCCAATGTCGTGTCTTCTGCAAATTTAGTAGGAATTCTCTTATTTCTCTCACTTCAGACTTGCAGGAAAAAAAATTAAAAGTTCTGGGACAAACCTTTGTGGCCTCTATGATATGTTTTCTCAGGTTCCTCCCGAAGCATTTTTTAGTGCCCTTGGAATAAGACTCATATAATAGTATGGTCCAGGCTTGATATCCCTAACTCATTAATAGAAATGCCTTACAGATCCATAAAGCTTTAGTGAAGTCCAGATGTATCCTACACTGATTGCTCTCTTCTTTATTCAAAACCTGCAACTCTGTGGCAGAAGGAAATTAAATTAGTTTAACATGAATTGCTCATCATAAAGACAGTACCTTGGAGTTTTTCGTTAGCAAATGGCTTGCTTGTTTTTTTTTCTATTATCTTCAAATGCATTAAAGTGAAAATGGCTTAGTATAAGGAATAATTTTCTAACTATTAAAGCTATCCAGAGATCGAGTAGCTGCCTTGAGGAGGTGGTAAAGATGCCATCACTGCAAGTATTCAAACAGAACACTTAGTAGGGATTTCTGTATTGGTTAGGACATTGATCTTTTTATCAGAGTTTTGTAGTATTCCTCATATAGATCTTATACATATTTTGTTAGATCTATGTATAATATTGCACTCTTTTGGGGTGTTAATATAAGTGGTGTTGTGTTTTTTATTTCAAATTCTACTTGTTCATTGCTGACATATAGGAAAGCAATACTAAGTTGCTGCAATTCTGCAATTGTTTTGTACTTTCCAGTAATAAGTGTTCCTTCATTCTTAAAGACTGCTTTTTCAATTGTTTCTTTTCGAAGACATTCTCAGGCTTCTACAAAACAGTGAAATTTTTTCTTAATTTGGACGTTTATCTTTAACTTAGGAGTAGTGCAGAAAAAAAAGAACAATGCTTTACCTTCTTTTACCTTATCCTTACAGACTGGATAAATTAAAGTGATGGGAGTTGACCTATAAATGCAGAGTTCTAGGGACTCACAAAGGTGACATAAATGACTCAGTGAGATTTCTGAGTGTCCACATTGTTCCTTCTTAGAAGGGCACAGGATACTTGCTCATCCAAAATCCATTCTAGCACCGAGAAATAGCAAGTCATAAGCCTAGTAAAATATAAGCTAAGTTTGATCAAGTTATATTCTTCTCAGAGCTCAAGATAAATTAGATCTGTACTTTCTTTCTTCCTTATGACAGACTTAAGGGAAACATAGCACCCCGTGTTACACTGATACAGCTGAAACCTCCCCCCACCCCCCGCAACTCAATTAATATAGAATGAGTTGCTAAGGCTTCTAAATAACTGAAAATCTTACTAGATTTGTGAAGCTGCACAATGGAATCATTGCAAATCCCGTGTTCTTCATGCACTAGAATACATTCAGAATTGATTCTTTGGAATGAATGGAACAAAAGTGAAAAACATCAGTGTTGCACTGGAGTTAGACTTTGTTCAATGCCTATGACTTATGACAGTAAAAATATAACTTTTCAAGGGAGACCCACATCGAGAGACTGTGTTCTTGTTGTGTGAGATGGAAAGAGCAAGATTGTGTGTGTTCAGACCATATACTTAATTCTTTATTAATGTCTACATCATGAAAAATGCTCTATTTCTTTACATAAACAACCTTACATCTAATATAATCCTCACTTCACTGGAGGAAAAAACAAGTCTTACAGACTTTAAATGTAATGGTAATGAAATGTCCTCTCCCTAAAATACATTTGGATTTCAATATTCTTGTCTAGGAGAGCCTCAAATGCACTTAAATATACCAGTAGGTTTGTGTATTATGATATTTGACCCAAATATCATAATGTATTTGTCTGTACCATTTACAAGGAAGAAAAAGAAAGTTGACATGATACACCAGAGGCCTACCACCCAAGGAAGTCTTTCTAGCTGTCTGAAATCTTGACATCTTGCCTCACTTACTATGGAGAAATGAGAGGGCAAGAAAAAGCTAAAAGGATCAACAGAAAACAACATGCAGACTGACAATCTACCCTTCCAGTTCTAGTTTAGAGGAGGGGAAGGAATTTAGGGGAAAAATAAGAATTTTATTTTCATAGATCATTTGAATTGTTTCTGAGTATTTTCCAGCACATATTATTTTTCTATTTTGGTTTTGAGTTCCCCTCATCAATTTAGATTCTGAAATGGGGATTCCAGTGCAAGCAGTCTGTTGAGAAGTTATCCTAGTAAGCACTGATAGGGAAACGGGCACATGTGACAGCAAAGGAAAGGAAGTCAATAAAGTTTATGCTATCAAACCAGTTACTGCTGTAGACAACTAGAGCTCAGTTCTTCTGGAGAACTCTGGAAGACATTGCAGAATACTCCACTGTTGTCCCAACTGAGAGACAAGGAGTCTGCAGTGTATATCCACTGACTACTCCTTTGTAATTAGTCTAGAGCTGTATCCCAGGGCTTTAACTATGTATCACTTCTACTTGCACTGCCAGCAGGCTGAACCTGATCTCTTGGAAGGGAAAAAGTCAACTTACACAGATGAATGCTGAATAGAGATGGGCAGGGCACTGCCACTGTTTCTGTCATAAGACTCATTTTGGGATTTGACCTAAAGTCTGTTAGCCTGTTACTTTCTTAATTAGATGGTGGGCTATTCAGTAAAGAGTATGAGTAATTTTTATGATGTAGATATTAGTAAAGGACAAAATATGTGCTCTAATTTATTAACTGGTATGTTTAAATATATTGTATGTATTATACAATCGTTCGTTCAACATTTAATGTTCAGTTAATCTACGTCAGAACCAGGTCTAACAATTCTTTGGTCAATAGCAAGATCAAAATCCTTGATGCAATTATCCTAGAACATGGCATTCTTCTTAAACAGTGACTACCACCTCAAGGCTATTCTCTCATCTAAGACACTAATCAAGACCAATTTACATATCACAATCTAGCCCACTCCCAGTTTAACCCACTTATCCCCCTTTATTGTCCTCAAGATATAACCTACTTTCACTTGTCTTCCACCAAAGGAAAGTACCATTGATATAGCCCTGCAGGACCTCTCAAATTGTTCTCTACTGTGGCCTGCATTAATAAAATAATAGCTAGTATGTACTGAGAAATTACCATTGAAATATTGTTTAAAGCACCTATGTATATTTATTCATTTAAACAGAACGATAATGCTATAAGACAAAAATGTTATTATTCTCATTTTATAGATGGGTAACTAAGGTAAAGACAAGTTAAGTAACCAACTCAAGGTCCCCCACTAGTTGCAGAGCTAGGATTTGAAGCCAGACAATTTGATTCTAGAACTTACGTCTTAACTTCCAAACTGTTGGAAACACTGCTGTTTTATTTCCAACTTCCTTATTGATAGTGGTTTAATTCTAAACCTAAACTTTAGCATACATGAAAAAACAAAGAAAATACAGAAAAATCTCAGTAACTGTGGAGGGGATTGGATTGAATCAAAAGATTTAATTTTAAAGTATTAATTGTTTTTGTTCTTATTTATAAAGAATAGGTTTAGTTCTTTCAATTGCATAAAATGAATTAAATTGGCTAATAAGTAAAAATCCTTAGGAGACCTGTTTTAAGGAGCAGATAAGAATTATTTATGCCCATTTTTACTTATATACCTATATTTATGGACATTGTAACTACTATATCCATGGATGAAAAGTGTTTTTTGGATACTGTGGGCACCCAAAGATGGGTACAAAGTGGCCCATTATGTAGCAAGAGGAGGGTTATATTAAAATAGCAATGCTGTTTTTTTTGTTGGACCATTAATTATGGAGAAAATCTAAGCCTCTTCTTTTTATCAAGTTCCCCTTGAAACACCAAAAGCAGCTAGACAAATAGCCAGCAGTGTCCCTAACCAATCTAAATAGGAGATCTATTGCTAGATCACAGGTTAAGTTCAGCTTTTCTCCATTTCCCTTCTATTAGAAAGAGCTTAAGACCTAACCAAGAGTGGGTTCAAATCCTGGTTTCACCACTTACTGGGTCTGTGTCTGTTTTCTTATCTTTGAAATGGGGATAATGATAAGACTGGCCTTATACGATTGTTGTGATGATTAAATAAGCTGGTATGCATAAAATATTCAACACAGTGCTTAGCACATAGCATGTCCCCAGTAAGTGGTAACATTTAATGACTACCACTATGTATCCCTGATAGTGGTTAAATATCCAAGCCCTAAAATTAGACTGCCATTTAGGCAATTTACTTAAACTAATTGAACTTCCATTTCTTTATTTGAAAAATAGTTATTGTAAAGATGAAAGATGAAAATATAGGTGAATTGATTAATATACTACCTAGCACCAAGTAGATGTCAATTTTAGAGACTTTTTTCTTCTAATTTTAGTTTCTTCTCTCCTTTTACTTCAGTGTGGCAATTACCTTTGGCCATCTACCCTCATACCTCCCATTCCCAATTCAATAAAAGGGACACATACATCTGAGGCATTTGAAGGGTTGATATGAGAAGTTTGGGGACTGTGAGTGTCTTAGACTCATTGACAGATTTCTAAATCATGCCTTAGAGAAGTGATTTTGCATAGTGCTAAAAGCATAGACTCAGGGCCACACTGCTTGGGTTTCTATCTTGGCTCTGTCACTGTATAACCATGAATAAGTTATTTAATCTCTGTGCCATAGTGTCTTTAATTATAAAATGGGAATAAAAAACAATACCTACAAGGATCATGAGAGACTACTGTGAACAATTATATATCAACAAATTGGATAATCTAAAAGAAATGGATAAATTCATAGGAACAAACAGCTTGCTAAGACTGAATCAGGAAGAAATAGAAAATATAAAAAGACCAATAATGGATAAGGAGATTGAATCAGTATTCTAAAACCTCCAAAGAAAACTCCAGCACCAGATGGTTTCACTGGTGAATTAAACTAAATATTTAAAGAAAAATTAACACCAATTCTTCTAAATTTCTTCCAAAAAAATGAAGAGGAGATAACACATCCAAACTTATTTTATGACACCAGCATTAACTTGATACCAAAGCCAGATAAACCAGACTACAGACCATTATCCCTGATGAACACAGATGTAAAAGTTTTAAATAATATAATAGCAAACCAAATTCAATAACACATTAAAAGTTTCATATACCATGATCAAATGGAGTTCATCCCTGGGATTCAAAAATGGTTCAACATATACAAATCAATAAATATATGATATACCACATTAAGAGAATAAAAGATAAACATCATGATCATCTCAATAGATGCAGAAAAAGCATTTGACAAAATACAACATACTTTCATAACAAAAACTTTCAACAAATTGGATATAGAAGGAATATACCTTAACACAATGAATGACAAGATTGAAACACAATGGTGAAAGATTGAAAGCTTTTCCTCCAAGATCAGGAACAAGACAAGTGTGTCCACTTCCACTATTCTTATTCAATATAGTGCTAGAAGTCTTAGTCACAGCAATAAGGCAACAGAAAAAAAAATAAGACACACCCAAATCAGAAAAGAATATGCATAATTGTCTTATTTGCAGATGATATAATATTATATATATAAAAACTTCTAAAGACTCCACCAAAAAATTATTAAAACCAATCAATGAATTTAGTAAAGTTCAGGATATAAAATCAACATATAGAAGTCAATTACATTTCTTTCTTTCCTTTTCTTTCTTTCTTTCTTTCTCTTTTTCTTTCTTTCTTTCTTTCTTTCTTTCTTTCTTTCTTTCTTTCTTTCTTTCTTTCTTTCTTTCT
>NW_006443567.1:4056895-4086396 GCF_000325575.1 Pteropus alecto
GTCTTATGTTTCCTCTCCTGATGGTATCAGCTAGTTCTTGTATTTCTCTTTCATTATTTTTCATTCTTCAGTTTCTCTCTTCTCCCTTCTGATTTATTTCTAGATTTCTGTCTTCAATAGCACTGATCCTTTCATCCATTTGGTCATCTCTATTTCCCAATCTTGTTATTTCATTTTTCAACTCTTGTAGTGTGTGTGTGTGTGTGTGTGTGTGTGTGTGTGTGTGTGTGTGTGTTTATCTCCAGAATATCTATTCTGTTCTTTTTGAGGGTTTCAATATCCTTGCTCTGCTCATCTAGTTGTTTTTTCAATTCCTGAAATTGCTGATATGAATTATTTTGGAACTCACTGAGTTTTTTCAAACGTACCATCCTAAATTCTCTGTCATTTAAGTCTCATATTTCTATGTCTGCAAGGTTATTTTCTGGAGATTTTTTTCTTTCTTTCTGAGATGCCTTGTCACCTTGGTTCTTCATGGTGTTTAATAGACTGTTTCTCCACCTGGGCATTAATAGAAGTGCATTCTGTTGTTTTTCCAGAAGGATTTATTATATGAAGCTTTCTCTTTAGCCTGCTGCAAAGAAGGCGCTTTTCTTTTGGTTCTAAGTAGGTGGTGTCTAAGCCTCTTGCAAACCTACTTTATATAAAGCTTAAATGATGTCTTTTTTATTTTCTTCTAGATATCTAATCACACTTGCTATTCTCAATTTCAGTCCCTGTCAATGTTAGCAACAGTTTCAGTAGTGTTTGCTCAGATTCCCCTGGTGCTCCATGGTGTTCAGTCTCAGAGGGTATGGGGGGAGGGAACCTGTAGGTTGGGGGTTGGAGGCTGCAGCTCAGCCTCGGTTTTGCAATTGGGCCGGTAAAAATCAACTGTTGTTTCTCTGTGGTCCCATCCTGCTTCTCTGCTTTCTGCCCTGATTACTGGGCCCTGCTGCCTGCTGCCTGCTGCGTAGGTGTCACGGAACTTCCAGGCAGGTCTGTTCAGGGAAATTGCCACACCTTCACCCCTCCCACTCCTCCTGGAAGGAACTCCAGTGGCTTGAGAGAAAACTTCCTTATTTCTCCCAGTCTACCGGCCGACACATGGGGTTATGACCTGTGGTAGTTCTTATGCGCCAATCCCACGCTCAGTGTGCTAGTGTGCAGTTTGGGTGGTTTTTGTTGAGTTTTAGATGTTCAGCTTATTGTTGTTTCAAGGGAAGAAATCTGAGAATGCCTCTCACTCTGCCGTGTTTTCAGAATCCTCAGTTACATTTAAATACACCAACAGCAAAATATTTGAGAAAGAAATAAAGAAAACAATACCATTCATGATAGCAATAAAAACAAACAAACAAAAATCTTAGGAATAAATTTAACCAAATAAGTGAAAGATCTGTACACTAAAATCTACAGGGCTCTGATGAAAGAAATTGAAGTGACAAAAAAAGAAATGGAAATATATTTCATGTTTATGTATTAGAAGAATGAATACTGATAAAATGTCCATAGCACCCCAAACCATCTACACATTCAATGCAATCTCTATCAAAGTTCCGATGGCAATTTTTCATAGAAATAAGAAAAAAATCCAAAATTTATATTTTGGAATTTGTATTTTGAACCACAAAAGACTCTGAATAGCTAAAGCAGTTCTGAGAAAGAAGAACAAAGCATCACACTTCCTGATTTCAAACTATACTACACAACTATAGTAATCAAAACAGTATGGTATTGGCATAAAAAATAAATATATAGACAAAGGGAACAGAATCAAGAGCCCCAAAATAGTTACTCCAATATAAAGTCACCTAATATTTGACAAGGGAGCCAAGAATACTCGATGGGAAAGGAATAGTCTCTTCAATAAATAATGCCGGGAAAAGTGGATAACTACATGCAGAAAAATAAAATTGAACTCTTATTAAACACCACTCATGAAAATTAATTTGAAGTGGATTAAAGACAAATCTAAGCCTGAAACTGTAAGACTCCTAGAAGAAAACATAAGGGGAAATCTTCCTGAC
Organism: Pteropus alecto; assembly: GCF_000325575.1. Lineage (NCBI taxonomy): Eukaryota > Metazoa > Chordata > Mammalia > Chiroptera > Pteropodidae > Pteropus > Pteropus alecto. The sequence continues at coordinate 4,058,905 of NW_006443567.1, forward strand.
AGAGGTCTTGGCAATGATTTTTTTAGATATGACACTGAAAGCACAGGCAATATAGGTAAAAATAAATAAGTAGGACTATGTCAAACTAAAAAGATACTGCACAGCAGAGGGAACAACAAGATGTAGAGAGAACTTATGGAATGGGAGATAATATTTGCAAACCATAGATTGAATAAAAGGTTAATATCCAAAATATATAAAGAATTCATACAACTCTATAGTAACAATAAAATTTGAACTGAAGAGACATTTTTCCAAAGGAGACATACGAATGGCCAGGTATATAAAAAGGTGCTCAACATCACTAGTCATCAGGGAAATGTAAATCAAAACCACAATGAGATATCATATCATCTGTTAGAATAGCTATCATTAAAAGTCAAGAGTTATCAAGTGTTGGCGAGGATGTGGAGAAAAGGGAACACTTGTGCACAGCTGGTGGGAATGTCACTTGTTACAACCATCATGGAACACAGTATAGATATTCCTCAAAATATTAAAAATAGAACTACCACTTCTGGGTATTTATCTAAAGGAAATGAAAACATTTATGGACATTATGCTTTTTAATAAATCAGAAAGAGAAAGACATATACTGTATAATATCACTTATATATGGAATCTAAAAAAGCTGAAAATGAGAGTGGAATGGTGGTTATCATGGGCTAGGGGTTGGGGGAAATGAAGAGAGGGTCATCAAAGGGTACAAATTTACAGTTATAAGATGAATAAGTTCTGGGAATCTAACACTGTTATTATGGACAACAATATTGCACTACTGTATATTCTCTAAAGCAGTTAAGAGAGTAGATCTTAAATATACTCACCACAAAAAGGAAATGGTATTATGTGATGTGATGGAGGAGTCATCTAATACAGTATGGTGATAATCATACTGCAGTGCATAAATGTATCAAATTAAGAAGCTGTATACTTTAAAGTTGAAAAATGTTATATGTCAATTTTATCTCAATAAAGTTGGAAAAAATAAAGTTAAGAGAAGACTTGGCAAAACAAATAAAACCTACATCACAGAACTGTTATAAGATAAGGCTTAAATGAGTTAATACATATGAAGTACTTAGTATAACACTTGGCATACATCAAGCGTTAGCCTTTGTTACTACTCTAGTATAGGCTATGGCACTGGACTATTAGAGGATAAAAGATAGTCATTGAGATTGTCTGGTTCACAGACTGAAAGTTTATATAAACCTGTGTACGATTCACACATGGGTATGTTTTAACCAAAGATATTCTGTGGCTAAGGCAGTTATGAATTAGTCCTGCAGAACTGCAAGGGATGATAGAATTAAGATAAAATACAATTATAAAAAGAGGCTGGATTTTGTGTCAAAATATTCAAAGTTGAGTGCCTGTCCTGTTGCCTATCAGTTGTGCAGCTTTGTGAAACTCAACTTCATTGAGTCTTAATTTATCTAACTACAAAATGGGCACTATAAGGCCTATGTTACAACCTTTTTCTGAAGACCATAATAGAAATCCCAAGAAAAGTGCTTTGCAAATTAGTAAGTACCATATGAATAAAATGCCTTTTCTCATTTGTTTTCTCAGTTGTTGCTATTGTAGTTGCTGTTTTACAAATATGCACATCCTCATTCTGCTCAATTATAAAATCGGCTTTGCCTTGGGGCTTTGTAGCACCATCTGCTTAGATCTAGAAGGTGGGGGATCTGGACCTCGGGTGGTCAGAACTGATTGAAACTCCAAGGACCCTGATTGAACTTGGTGCCAGTGTCCTAACAATCACACTCACACTTAAACTTGGGTGGTTGTGAATATAGGTACGGTCACTAATCAACCAGGTGGCTACCCGCTGCCCAGAACGTGGGCAATTAAGTACAAGGGCCATTTTCATCCAGAGGGTTTGCTATTTCATAGCCAATTACCCGGGCAGCTTCACCCCACTTTGAACTTTGTGGAAGTAAGGGCAGCATATGCATCTGCAGCCTCAATAGCTTCCCTGTAGCTCCTGCCATCAAGCCTATTCATCTCTTTCTAAAGGAGCGTCAGCATCCACCTGCCTTTCAGTATTTAACTCCTTCATTTATAAAGAAGCAGCAGGAAATTTGAACCAAGAGCTATTTTTATCTTTATAATGGCAAAAGCAATTTTAACACTATATCCACGTGGTAATCTGCATTTCTGCAATCTGCTATATTTTAAAATATCAAAATCAAGAATGAATGCCTTCTTCCCAGACATTCACATAGCTCCCTAATGCAATTTTTTCCTAATTAGAATAGTGCACGATTAAGAGCAAGACATTTAATGTTCTTATGTCTCTAGAGCAAATGGAAATTTTACTGAAGACCAGTTGTACTCAGCTTTACTAAGGAAAATGCAGCTTTATGACATGAGCTTATTTGAAAAGAGATTTTATTATTAAAATGCACCAATTAGGCCTATAGCATTAAAGAAGTCCTGAGGTGGAGGCTTATTCGTGTATATGCACATCCAAAGACACACAGCGACACAAACACCAGACTGCCAACTAGTGGTCTTTCAGTCTACCCCAGCCCACCTCCTGAGAGAGTGAGTATAAGACAAGAGGGGAGGAAGGGATGTGGAGTAAGAGTGTATATGACATCTTTGTGCTCTCTATTCCTATTGGTAGAATTGGAACTCTGTTCATCCCTGCACTTTTGTCACTTCTGTTACTTATACTGTTTCCTTGAATCCTTCTCTTTTACTGAAGCAAAGGGAACCCTACCTCTTTATCTTCCTATCACTGTTCTCAGAGTAGTCTTTCCAGGCCCTTAGGAGACTAGAAATGGCTTTCTAAAAAGACAAGCCAACTTGAAAGAGATAGGGAGAGTAATATTCCCACTGCCCTCAGAGTCTAGTTCCAGGCATCTCCTTGCCTACTCCCTCTGTAGCACTGATGAGCTATACAAGAACTTTTCTAATTTGACTATGTATGCAAGTTACCAAAGGATGTTATTGAAATGTAGGCTCTGATTCGATAGGATTGGGCTGGTGGCCTGCAATTCTGTACTTCTGTTGAGCACCCAGTTGATTAAAATACTAATCCACAGATAATACTTTTAAGAGTACAAGTCTATATCACACAATTTAACAATTAATCCGAATCTCTTTTACCTTTCCATATAAGTTATCAAGTGTCTGAGGCCAAAGATTCTGTCTTATATTTTTTATATAGGTTCTCATAATATTTAGCTCATAATTGGGGTCACTTAAATGTTTCTATATTAAGTGATTGTTCGAACAAGGGCTTTGACATGAGACAACTTGAACTGAAATTCCAATGCTCCTTATAAGCTATGAAACTTTGGGCAAGTTATTTACCCTTACTGAACCTCAATGTCCCATTCGTAAAATACTAGGGTAATTGTGGAGATTATAAGAACTAATTCTGTGAAGAATCTTGCACAGTGCTTGACACATAATAGATTCTCAACAAATACTGCTTCTGTGTTGTCTTGGATTTCTCAGAAAAAGAATTTAGGATGATCAAATTATTTTCTAAATGTCATCCAAAATTGTTAAGGGAGAAAAACACTTTAAAGAATATGTGTGTTTCTGAAAATGTCTGTTTGAATGCTTTTCCTTACTTCCTACTGTGTTTTGGGATTTCTTTAGCTCATTTATGTTTTCTCTCTCTCTCTCTCTCTCTCTCTTTTTTTTTTTTGCATTTCACAAAGCAACTTTATTGTAGTAAAAATATTCCTAAACTTTCGAATCAGAAAACCTAGGTTCCCAGTTCTGTTGTTATTACCCAGGAGACATTGAGTAAGAATCTTAACCTCTTCCAGCTTCACTACTCTTGTTTGTAAAAGAGTATTGATGATGACATCTACCTTGCCAATTGCTTGTACATGAACACTCTTTATAAATTATAAAACACCATGTCCATGTAAAGTGTTGATGTCTGGTTCTAGATGCTGTTATTTATCTATAAATATCTATTCTATTTTTTGTCCTAGAATCTTGGGTTTATAATAGTCTTGTTATTTATCTTCATATTAATTTGGAAGATAAAGTTTCCCAGAAGCATTCAAAAAGCTTTTTGCCACTCTGCTATTATCTCCATTGTAAAAAGGGGCAAAATGAAGCAGGGAATGTAAGTGCAATTTGGGAAAATCATCGAGCAAGTTACGGGCAGGTTTGTAAAGAAAAAAGTATTTTTTAGTTAGAAAAAAAGACACATAAAAACATCTTCCTCAAAACCAAAAATGAGTTGTTCCTTTTAAAATTACATTGAATTATAAAATATTATCTCAAAAATAAATGTCAGAAAATACTAGTTTCATACTTAGGTATAAAAAAACAATCAAAAAATTATTTTCATTGAGCCCTTAACCATTGTAGCTCAGATTTTAGGTCAAAATTTATTACCACACAAGTCTACCATCCACTGTTTTAATGTCCTTTAGAATATAATCAAATGGCATTTTTACAAAAAGAAGTTGAATGGGTTCCTAGTACTTACAATGGGATCTGACAGGCACTTTAACCAGAATCATCTTTCTCAAAGGTCCAAAGTGATTGCCAATGATTCAAGCCTAGTTTAGGTACTGGTACTATGCTTACTACTCTTTTAAGAAAACTCAGTTCAAAAGTAGCTCATAAGAAAGCATAGTCCAAGACTATTTTTCTCTGTATACTAACGTTTCTGTAGTCATCTTATTAGTTGTACTTTTATGCTGAAATAAAAATAACATTCTATATTTGTACAATTTGCAAAATTTTTATTTCCTTAAATTACTAATCAGTGATTTACCTCTGATTTGAAGTTGAAAAAGTTGTAAACACCAGTATAGCTATTTTAATGTCATTGATAGATTGGACCAATGTGATCTACTGCAGAACATCCAAATGGTCCCAGTTTCTTCAGAATATATTATGACAGAGGATGGCAAGGTTAACACAGCTCTGAGAAAGACTGAAAATGTGTACTATTGTCTGTCTCATGTGAATGTGAACTTCTTTTGATTCTCTTTCCTGATAGAAATGGAAAATAGTGCATTAGCCATATCAATGGCCATGTACTATGTACCCAAAACCATGTTAATGTGGTCTAGTAAAGTATCTAGACCAGCAGCTATAATTGGGGCTATTACTTGATTGAATTTACCGTAGTCCACTGCCATCCTCCAGTATCCATTTGGTTTTGTAGGAGCCAGATGGTAAATTGATGAGGATATGATGAGGAATACCATTCCTGCATCTTTCAGGCTTTTAAGATGGCACTAATCTCTACCTTATCCCCAGGATGCTATTTTATTTTTTGATTTAGTGTCTTAATTGATAAGGAGGCTTGCACTTGGTCTTTTCACTATGATAGCTCTTACTCCATAGGCCAAGGACCCAATGTTTGGGTTCTTCCAAGTATATATCAAGAATATATCAAGAATATCCATTCTACTTATACATTTGTGGACTCAGGGAATAACCACCTGGTGAATCCATGGATAGAGTAGACCTAATGTGAGCCAAAGCTGGGGCAGGGCTCCATTTATTACCTGCCTCCATACATTCTCAATCTAACAGAGGAGCCATGATGACACTTCTAGTATCCAAGTATCAGTGTCAACTGATCCTAAAAATCCTCAGTATACATGGGGATTCTCTTTTCTCCAGTGCTTGGTTACTCAAATAGATGGTCTTAAGTCTCTTTAGGGAAGGACTGGAGGAAACATTACAGGGTTTTCTGCTTACCTTGGTATTGAATATGAGATAGGCTCAGGGCTGGAAAATGGGCAAAGGATAATGATTTGGGGGGTGGAGGCTGCCCTTTCTGAATATGTACTTTTGATATTTTAGTTGTAAAATTAATAAAAGACCTTATTGGATTCATTTCCATCTTGCTACTAGGAACACCATGTTCTATTAACCATCACTATAGTTCTCTGCAAATCAGGACTCCTTGGCTGCCACTCTGACTTTGCTGTTTATTACAATAATTGCATCCACTTTGCTCCTGAATGTAAATCACTGACATCTGGTTTCCATTGTTTTTATATCCTATCAGTACCTTTTCCATCAAGTATACTAATTTTATTACAGCATTTCCTATTGTCATCTCTCTTTTTTTTTGCATTTCACAAAGCAACTTTATTGTAGTAAAAATATTCCTAAACTTTCGAATCAGAAAACCTAGGTTCCCAGTTCTGTTGTTATTACCCAGGAGACATTGAGTAAGAATCTTAACCTCTTCCAGCTTCACTACTCTTGTTTGTAAAAGAGTATTGATGATGACATCTACCTTGCCAATTGCTTGTACATGAACACTCTTTATAAATTATAAAACACCATGTCCATGTAAAGTGTTGATGTCTGGTTCTAGATGCTGTTATTTATCTATAAATATCTATTCTATTTTTTGTCCTAGAATCTTGGGTTTATAATAGTCTTGTTATTTATCTTCATATTAATTTGGAAGATAAAGTTTCCCAGAAGCATTCAAAAAGCTTTTTGCCACTCTGCTATTATCTCCATTGTAAAAAGGGGCAAAATGAAGCAGGGAATGTAAGTGCAATTTGGGAAAATCATCGAGCAAGTTACGGGCAGGTTTGTAAAGAAAAAAGTATTTTTTAGTTAGAAAAAAAGACACATAAAAACATCTTCCTCAAAACCAAAAATGAGTTGTTCCTTTTAAAATTACATTGAATTATAAAATATTATCTCAAAAATAAATGTCAGAAAATACTAGTTTCATACTTAGGTATAAAAAAACAATCAAAAAATTATTTTCATTGAGCCCTTAACCATTGTAGCTCAGATTTTAGGTCAAAATTTATTACCACACAAGTCTACCATCCACTGTTTTAATGTCCTTTAGAATATAATCAAATGGCATTTTTACAAAAAGAAGTTGAATGGGTTCCTAGTACTTACAATGGGATCTGACAGGCACTTTAACCAGAATCATCTTTCTCAAAGGTCCAAAGTGATTGCCAATGATTCAAGCCTAGTTTAGGTACTGGTACTATGCTTACTACTCTTTTAAGAAAACTCAGTTCAAAAGTAGCTCATAAGAAAGCATAGTCCAAGACTATTTTTCTCTGTATACTAACGTTTCTGTAGTCATCTTATTAGTTGTACTTTTATGCTGAAATAAAAATAACATTCTATATTTGTACAATTTGCAAAATTTTTATTTCCTTAAATTACTAATCAGTGATTTACCTCTGATTTGAAGTTGAAAAAGTTGTAAACACCAGTATAGCTATTTTAATGTCATTGATAGATTGGACCAATGTGATCTACTGCAGAACATCCAAATGGTCCCAGTTTCTTCAGAATATATTATGACAGAGGATGGCAAGGTTAACACAGCTCTGAGAAAGACTGAAAATGTGTACTATTGTCTGTCTCATGTGAATGTGAACTTCTTTTGATTCTCTTTCCTGATAGAAATGGAAAATAGTGCATTAGCCATATCAATGGCCATGTACTATGTACCCAAAACCATGTTAATGTGGTCTAGTAAAGTATCTAGACCAGCAGCTATAATTGGGGCTATTACTTGATTGAATTTACCGTAGTCCACTGCCATCCTCCAGTATCCATTTGGTTTTGTAGGAGCCAGATGGTAAATTGATGAGGATATGATGAGGAATACCATTCCTGCATCTTTCAGGCTTTTAAGATGGCACTAATCTCTACCTTATCCCCAGGATGCTATTTTATTTTTTGATTTAGTGTCTTAATTGATAAGGAGGCTTGCACTTGGTCTTTTCACTATGATAGCTCTTACTCCATAGGCCAAGGACCCAATGTTTGGGTTCTTCCAAGTATATATCAAGAATATATCAAGAATATCCATTCTACTTATACATTTGTGGACTCAGGGAATAACCACCTGGTGAATCCATGGATAGAGTAGACCTAATGTGAGCCAAAGCTGGGGCAGGGCTCCATTTATTACCTGCCTCCATACATTCTCAATCTAACAGAGGAGCCATGATGACACTTCTAGTATCCAAGTATCAGTGTCAACTGATCCTAAAAATCCTCAGTATACATGGGGATTCTCTTTTCTCCAGTGCTTGGTTACTCAAATAGATGGTCTTAAGTCTCTTTAGGGAAGGACTGGAGGAAACATTACAGGGTTTTCTGCTTACCTTGGTATTGAATATGAGATAGGCTCAGGGCTGGAAAATGGGCAAAGGATAATGATTTGGGGGGTGGAGGCTGCCCTTTCTGAATATGTACTTTTGATATTTTAGTTGTAAAATTAATAAAAGACCTTATTGGATTCATTTCCATCTTGCTACTAGGAACACCATGTTCTATTAACCATCACTATAGTTCTCTGCAAATCAGGACTCCTTGGCTGCCACTCTGACTTTGCTGTTTATTACAATAATTGCATCCACTTTGCTCCTGAATGTAAATCACTGACATCTGGTTTCCATTGTTTTTATATCCTATCAGTACCTTTTCCATCAAGTATACTAATTTTATTACAGCATTTCCTATTGTCATCCCTGGCCTGCACAAGACAGCCAATAAGCTTCTCAATAGTGGTGGTGCCCCTCTTGCCAGCACATTATTTATTGCTTTGGTAAATGGAATGTCCTTTGAGTTTTTCTGCAGAAAAAAAACTTGACTGGTGAGTTTTCTGATTTTGTAGTGTGTTCTCTTTCATTGTCATGACCAATTCTGGAGACTTTTGATTTCTTCCTCCACTATCTTCCATGCAATTTCTGGCATTTTTATTTCACATTGTGTAGACAATCACTTTTCCTAGCCTTCTAAGAGTCACCTTGGCAGCATGTTAGCACTATCTTCTAGGGTCCTTGACAGATTAAATCCTATATCATGATAGGGTAATCCTATGTCAATAAATTCTCATTTATCCCAGTTTATGTTTTGCTCCTCTTGATTCAGTCCCATATATACTGCCCTGCTCACTCTTAATGCATGTCATCTAGATCCTTCAGCTCCTTTGGTATACAGTCCAATTTCCTCCCCTTAAGAAGCCCAGCACTTCCCCATATGGGTAATGTAACTTAATTTTAGTCATAGATTTGGTGGCTAACTGGGGAATTGGGGGTAGATTCTGGGAGATGGGTACATGTTTTCTTGCAAGGCAGAAATATCTGTAACATCTTTCAGCAAAGAGAGAGCACTAGACTTTAACGAAGAAGAGTAAATCACTTCTACAGTCACAGAGAGTTTGAGGGAATCTTGGAAGTCAAGACTTTAGAATGCATTGATCCAGATGCCCTAATTTCATACCGCAGAGCCCTACTTCTTCCCATTGGAGACCTGATCTTGGCATACCTGAATTGCTAGGGTTGAGAATTCAACCTTATCTGGAGATCTGAGATCCTTATAATTGAGTCCTGGGCTTGATCCTCAACTTTTTCTGCCTTCCAAATGAAAGAGGTGAGAGTTTCTTTATATGCTACCAAGGATATTTGGCATTCACACTCCACCTTAAATCAGCTACTAGTCCTCATTAGCCTTTCATTGTTTCTGTCAAAGGCATCAATAACATCTAGAAAAAGCCATCCAATTCCCCAGTCCTTATAATTATTACTTCACCCAAACACTCAAATGCACAAGATACCACTCCTGCCAATGTGTTCACTTCCTCTGGTATTATTACATCTCAGTTCACCAGTGATAAAAGTCTCCACAATTTCACAGCCACAGAATGCCAAAAACTTGTAGTATTGCATGCACCACCAGTGAAATGGTTCTCATTCTGAGCTTGCTGGTGGGTAATCCACTTCCAAAATCCCATATTAAAATTTTCTTCATAGAACCCAGTCTTAACTCACATTCCTTGAGAAATACACCAAGATGGATATCTATACACAGGAGGGTTTTTTTGGGGGGGGGCAGGGAAAGGGAGGGTTCTCTCAGAAATAACACAGGATTGGACACAGTTGCAATAAAGGCTTCAGCCAGTCCCACAGGGGGTTCTGGAGTTAGGACGGCCCTTCAAATTTGTCCTAAACTGAGGCAAGGGAACAAGGTCCTACATCAACTAGTCACTAGACATGGGCTGCTCTCCAAGAGAAGGTATAACATTGAATGAGATGGTTCCCTTCAGATGAGGCCAAATCCTGGAGAATAACTCAGCTATGAATCATTAGCAGCCAAAACTCCTAGCAGTCTAGTGGATGAGTACCCCATTAGGATGGCATATTATAACATTCACTACAATCCCCCTCCTCTTTGGGTTAATGGTGGTTATGATGTGGAATTATGACAAAGGAGTAGTAAATATGGTGCTGAGTTGGAGGGGTCTTTCAACAGTAAATGATTCCTCATTATCTTCATGCTAGCAATATTTCTCTTTAGAACTTGGCAAACAAGGTAAAAAAGAGGGTAATGGAAAAAAGTTGCAGGAGTCTCCATGAGAAACTCACCACTCCTTAGGGAGCATTTTATTCATGGTAGGTGGAATACCAACAGCTTTTGACATACCATGGCAGTGAAAATGTTAAGACTTTTATCAGTGATGAATCTCAACTGCAGTTTGACCTCTGGCTATTCCTGGTATACTTCACTAATATAGAAGGAAACTCTTGCATTGAAATGAAAGCATATTCATATGCATTATTCACATTATTTATTAATCCAATTTTCTTTTTTTGCATCAATTCTATGTGTAATAATGCCTCCTACATAACATTCATTCAATCATTCATTCAACAATACTGATTGCAAACCTATACCTACTATATGTCAGAAACTGTTCTAGGTTCTACGTAAACAGTAATTAACAAGGTGGATAGTTCCTGTCTTCATGGAAAGCACATTCTAGCAGAGGTATGGGGAGACAATTAAGGAACAAATAAGTAAGAAAATTTCAGGTAGTTATAAATGATGTAATGATAATAAAAGAGTAATGCAACAGGTAATTGACTTTTAATATGTGTAGAATGGAGAGAAAAGTTATTGTAGGTAAGGCAGATGAAGTAAGCTTTTTTTAAGAAGATGATTCCTGAGCTGAGCCATGAGAAGAATCTAGTCATGTGAAGATCTAGAGGCAGAGATCAGACTGAAGTGAGGAAGCAAGCCATGAGAAGGTCTAGGGGCAGTTAATTTCAGACAGATAGACAGAATAACCAATACAAAACCCTGAGTTAGAAATTAGTTTGACATGTTTGAGAATCAAAAAGAAGACCAGTGTGGTTGGTGCTTAATAAACAGAGGGGGAAATCATACAAAATAGTATTGAGAACTAAGCATGGAGCAGATTACATAGGGTGCTGGAGGCCACAGTCAATAATTTATTCTATATCTAAGGACAATGGCAAGATAATAGCAAATTCTGAGCAGAGGAGTAATATAATCTACCTTATATTTTAAAAGAATTACTCTGGTAGCTAGGTATAAAATAGACTATACACGGTCAAGAATAGAAACAGGAATGACAGGAAATTATTGTAGTGGTCTGGACCAGGATGATAGAGATAGTGAGAAGTAGTCAGACTCAGGACATATTTCAAAAGTATAGATAAAAGGATTTTCTGAAAGCTTAGATGTAGGATGTGAGAGAAAGACAGAACTTTTATTAACAACACTATAACTAAAGTGTCAAGTGAGTGAATTAGACAATAAGTGCATTAGAGAGAGAGATTACTGAGGGCCAAATCAGGAAGGTTTCAGTCCTAAAAGGGAAATGTGTGTGTGAGTGTGCACATGTGTGTGTTGAGAGTACAGAAATATAGGGAGCAATTTGTGTTATTGAAAGTGATCTTATTGACAATTTACTTCTAAAATTGGCTAAAGTCAATATTTTCTGTTTTGATTGACTAAATGAGGAGGTCTTCACTTTGTCAAACTAATCTTAGAGCTGACACTTCAACACAAACTAAGGCACAGCCATTCGGTGGCTTCTGAAGTAGCAATGATTGTTTTCATATCTCAAGCTGTGCTTAAGGGGGAGATGGTGGCCGAGGTATCTGCATGCATTGTGCAGATGTAAGAGAAGAGTGAGAGCAAACCAAATCACAGCTGTGGCTAGAAAGCCTGACCATTAGAGATCCTTTTGCACTTCACAGGTAGGAGGGTATTTTGTAAGCAACAGGTGCTGGGGATGGGGTACAATTAATTTTCTTTGTGGAACTAGCCACAGAAAAATCCTTCATGTGTGCTTCTAGACTCTGACAGTTTCAAGATGATGTGAAGTGCTGGCACATACCACAGAAGTATTAGTGTTAGAACATTTTGGAACTTCAAAACATCATCTGCTGAGAGAGTGTAGAAAGAGGGCCCTAACTCTCCTGCCTGAGAAAATAGAAATTAAAGAAGGGAAGCAGTTTTTCACAAAGTGAAAAAGAAAGTTATACATTTTTTAAACACACTGTATTGTAATGTTCCTCTCCAATGTCTTTATATCACAGGAACTGATCTGTCTTGTTCATCAGCAGCAGAGTAACTGCCACATAGTAGATGCTCAAGAAATATTGTGGATGAATGAATAAACAGTTGAACCTAAATCAACTTCAGTATCCTTGCCAATGGAGTCATGTTGTCTACATTTGTTGTCATAAAATGCACAACTCAAATTTTAATTCCTGTTCTTGTGTTCGGTCCCTGGGACACAATCAGATCATGGCTAGGCAGTGCTATTGAGCAAATGGTTTTGTGTAATGGGTCAGTAAATGCAGGGATGGAACAAGCTAAATGACTGACTTAATTGGTATATATATTTTTTCTATTCGATTGCCTATTTTCTTTGTCCAAATTGACAAAATAAACAAAAATAAAATAAAATAAAATAAAATAAATTAAAAAAATGTCCCTTCCCCCCAAGAAAATATTTTTTAAAAAACCAAACCATCCTATTTAATTGGGTGGTGTCTTTATTATTCCAATTTAGTGTGTTTTCTTGCTGAAAGATACGAGGTGGTTTATTGTGAAAACATGTTGGCATCTGCTGTAATTACATTTCTGTCCTGAGTTGTGACCATCAGCATGAACTTAAGAGACTGAACAGTAAAGAGGCTGTGTCTACAACCACTCCTTTCATTCACCTCAGAGCTGGGGATAGAGAATAGCAGATCAGTTGTTTGATGTTATGAATTCAAAATACCCAACTGATTTACTCATATTTTTACTACTTATATAATCAAGGCTCTTATATAATCGGCATCCTCTCTCTCCATATATCAGGCTTTTTGTCACTTCTCAAATGCCCCTTTTTAAAGCCTACAAATATTAAACACCTGAAGCCATTCCTGTTTGGAGGTTTTCCCATATAAGCCTCTCCAACCATTCTCTTCACCTCCCTCTACCTTGACAGTTGTATGACCCTCAAAGATTTTATTTATGATCAGGGCTGAAACCCATGTTCAATTTTTTAGTAACCAAACATGGGGCTATCTGTATTAGCAAGTGAAGCTTTTCTCAATCAGTCCTAATTTGACAAATTGAAGGTTTCTACAGACTTTTTCAAGTGCCAACTGATTAAGCTAAATAATAACACCGATAAAACCACATTTCAAACAAAGGCATATCAAGAGGAGGAACAAGATGACTGATGTCATGAAGGCTGTATCAACTGGGGGGCCATAGGTAAGACAGAGTCTTCATAGTACACAAGCCATAGCTAACACAAAATGAAACAGGAGAAAGCACACAAAGAGGACCTGAGATAACACCTGCAGGAAAAAAAAATTAAATTGTAGATGGATTTGTTATCATTTCTAATCCTTCACTATAAATGGAGGCTATTTTTGCCGCTCTCTTGGTGGTATGTAATCTTCTGTAACAAACATGTAGTTTTAAACACTAGTTTAATAAACAAATAAAATGCATAATAGTTTTGGGTCTAATAGAATATTTCCATTAGCTAAAAGTATAATACCATAACCATAAGTGAGCTACTCAGTCTTTCCCGAAGACTAAAAAAAATAGTTTTATACCATCAATGTTCATTTCCTGTTATAAAACAGTTTTATTCATCACCAGCAGCCTGAAATTATAAAGAGTAAAACATTTAATGAACTTGCTCTCATTAAATGATGTGTATCACTTAATGCTGAGGCATATAAAACTAGATGACTCACAGTTTGCATGGTCCTAGAACAACCTTAGTAGCAGCTAGTAAACAATCAAACTGAGGAGTATTGCACTATTTCAGCAGTTGGGAAGCAATTTATTTTATTTATTCACACCACTGCACTTTTGGGACCTATAATATATTCCACCCATCAGAAAGCTTTATCTCATCTAGAAAACATGAATTCTTATTTTGTTTTCCAAAATACTAATTCTTTACTAAATTCTAAGTACCTTTAAATAATTGAAATACTCATGGTTGACATTCATTCTTATAGGTAAAATACATAGCTATATTCATATTTAAAAAGAATGTACACTTAAAACTCATAACTTGTTAAGAACGTAATTGAAAATGAGCAAAATTTTCCTCATTAGTTTGGTTTCAACTTGCATATTAGGTTTCATGTTTACTGTCTACCAAAAAATGTACTCTTGTGCCACATACCCAAAGAGAGATTGATACTACTGACAAGATACTTGAACTGTTTTACTTGCTATCGGTCATTACGATGTCAAAATGTTACTGAGATTTCTGAGAGATGTATTTCTCATTTCTAGTTAATTAACAGGTATAAGTATGCTTGAACCAAAATTAATAAGGTGAGGACACATTTTTAAATTCTTACAAGTAAAAAAATGAGTTAAAAAAAACAGAGGAAAGGTCACTAAATAATTTATTTTCTACTGATTGACTAGTATTTTTTATTCCTTTCATTTTGATAGTGTAATTGGGACAATATAGGGTAATTCAAAGATAATTGAACACTTTTATAAGTGTTAACTCAATAACTAGGTGCTGCATGAAATTGTAGCATGTAACAAATTATGGAGTTACCCTTCCAAGTGTCTAGCCATTGGAGAAATACAAGTTTTGACTACATGTTCATATTTGACCTGGTTCCTGACTAATAAATATTTGGAAGTGTTCTATTATTTTGATGACTCTATAATTATTTATTGTGGAAAGCTTATATGGAAGCTCTTCAATTAAAACATAGGCTGCAAAGCAGTAAAACTAATTTTAAGTTCTTATCAAAACTCTCCAAATCATCCATCAACAGATATGTATTATTTTTAATATGCAGTCTCCTTTCATATTTTAAAAATAAATTTGATATCATTAAGATCAGCTCCTGTACTCCTATAAGAAAGTCAGGAATACATATATGTACTTGAAACTCAGAGACTCAATTCCATATTTAAAGTTGATAGGTAGGTAGATAGATAAAATGCAGGACTAAGGATGGAAGATTGGACAAATAAGATTGGACTGAATGCAGGTTGTCAAAATGTCTGAAGAACACTCTGACTGGGTCTATACAAGCTTTCCAAATTGACCATTTTGACTAAATTGACCAGTCAGTTTAATGAAACAGCCACTTAACTCCCTCCCACCACAAATTGACCAAAACCACCTGTTAAGGAACTTATGGACAGTCTTATTTTTCTACTCTTTCCAACAAACATCAATTCTTTCCACTGCTCTATTCGCCTATTTCATCCAAGCAGCCCTTTACTGATCCAATTGTTTCCTCAATTGTGATTGGAGTTAGGAAATAACTATTTGTTCCCCAGGACACACATTTTCCTGAGATTGAGCAAGTTACAGCAATCAACTAAGCTGATGGCTGCCTTGAGAAGAACCATTTGAAGGCCCCTGAG
Source organism: Pteropus alecto (assembly GCF_000325575.1). NCBI lineage: Eukaryota > Metazoa > Chordata > Mammalia > Chiroptera > Pteropodidae > Pteropus > Pteropus alecto. The sequence goes on from NW_006443567.1 coordinate 4,074,586, forward strand.
GAGCAGGTTAAACTCCTGAGTGCTCCAAGAATTCTGCTTCAGTCCATGAACTGCTGGCTTGGCAGTCAGTCCACTGTTTCATAGCTTGCACTGTGCTTCTGAGCTAGCAATCTGAAATACTCATTCAGCCACAATTTCTCTTGGGGCTAGTCAATAAACTGAGCAGGTCAGGCCAACCCACAATTCTTCAAGAAGCAGCCACTCTATAGAAAGACATGTCAGTGTACTGTTCAGACTAAATGTTTAAGTTTCAAAATATATGCTGAGAAAGGAACTACAGCTGTGCAATATTTAATTGAGATGTGATAATTTCCATTTTAATCCTTACTACACTTCTCTACAGGAAGTAATGCATCCATGAAAACCCCCAAGAGACATGCAAGAGTCTAGGAGACTTACTTGCTTTTTCCCCTGGGCATGAGATACCCACCATCTTCCACAAGATGGCAGGCAGTTTGCATTTTACTGTTGATGATCAACAGGAAATCACTCCATTCTCAAATGATAGCAACCCCAGGTAGCTAGGGTGACATTTGCTTTACATTATGACACACACTAATTAATCATTAGTGATCCCAGAAGTAAATCTGCTAAAAATTCTTTGCTCTGGCTTCTCACAGCATGGGCTTTCAATACTGATACTATTACATGCACATATGTTCAGCCAGTATATGTTATTCTCATTTAAGGCTTTAAGTTTTAAGGTTATTTTAATTAATATTGCCTAGATTAATATCACCTCTTATTTGGAAGGGGAAATGATGACACTAGTAAAATAAATATGGAAAGAAAAAGCAGTAACAAAACTTCGAAAAGTTAAGGGCAACTTTGACGAGTTTTCAGCTGGAGGCACCTTTGTTCTCTGGCATTTGTTGACTCTTTACCAAGCTCCATCATAGCACACTTAACTGTGTCCTATGGTATCAAAACAGATCCCCTCATGAAAGATTTAATCTATTCCACTGACTAACTGGAAATGGTCACATTTCCTTTCATGGATTCCATTTCATAGCAAGAAGTCTCATTATTATAAGCAACTTCACCAGGCCTCAGACACAAACCAAGATTCAGACAATGAGCACTAATCTTCTTATCAAAGAAGAACATTCCAGGAGTTTCACCATCTGCCTGAGTAGCCACAGCCAGCTCAGTTCCTGCTACCACCTGAAGCTAACCTAGGACAAATATAATCTGCCTTGGATACACCCCGCCACTGGTGGAAACTTATGCACTTTAAGTTCACACCCTTAGTTCCAATTATACTGGTTAGTTCTCCACTTAGGTCAGCTACACCCACCCCTAGGCCTTGTTAACAAATCTTTTAGAAAGTTTCTTTTACCCCTTCACTAAACTTTTGCTTTCCTCTTATAATGACACTTCCTTTAGTGCTTCTTAAATTTTAGTATGTATATGAATTGCCTGGAGATCTTGATAAAATGCACATTCTGATTCAGTAGGTCAAGAGTAGGACCTGAGAGTCCACATTTCTAGCAAATTTCCAGGTGATTTCTGAATGCTGCTGGTCTACAGACCACATTGGAATAAGTAAAGCACTATAATTTCTTCATTCATCGACACTCTATATATCCTAGGATAAAGAAGACTGGTAGGAGTTTCCAGACTCTCCACTATATCTTCCAGACTTCTTTTCATCAATAAGTCCTCCTCATCATCTGACTGATTAGCTCTCTTCACAGTCATCTCCAGATCTCCCTCCCAAGCACTTCAGTGCATTCATTGAACATTCTGGAATCCAAATTATCATCTTCTTTCCATCATATCTCTTCTTGTCTTCTTGAACAACTTCAACCTTCATGTGAATGACTCACTCATGACACAGGCCTTAACCTCCTTTATTTCAATAACCTCCATCTCCTTTCTAATTTAGCATTCAATTCAGTGGCTACACCATGACTTTGTTATCACATGAAATAGTTCTAATCTTGAAATCTTGAAATCTTAAAATTTTCCTCTTACTTTAGTCTTCAATAGGAGACTTCCAGCTCTGTTCTCCCTCACTCCCACTAAACATACTCTGCCATCCCATTGGACTTTCCACTCCTTGGATACCTCCCTATTCTTATCTCCTAACACTTGCTTTCCCCTCCATTTCTACCAATTTTAGGAAACCAGAGTCAACCATTTCTACTCTAAATTCAACAATAATTTATTTCCCTTAATTTCATCCTCTTCTGAGACTACTGTTCTAAATTCAATCCTGGGTGCACTCATGCTTATTATTTTTATATTCTCCATCTAGAAAGAACCTAGTGAATTAACACACACATATACATCAGGCTGAATGACCCCATTACACACTCATATATACAACCGCAGTTGGACCCACAACACCACTGGGCCAATCCTTTTTGTTCCCTCATGATTGTTTTTCTTACCCTTTTCATGTTTCCCAAAAAGTAGAGTTATAAAATATTAACATCTCCAGTTCCCACTCCCTTCCATCATAATCTTTCCATATCTTCACTCAACTTCTCTTTTCCTTGTCTCCTGTTATACTTTGCTTTTTCTTCCATAGGTTTATTAGCTTTAAAATATAAGTCTCTCTTATGCTCTTAATTCTAAATTCATGTATTAATTTCCCATTTTCTTAAATTATCACACTCTCCTTTCCTATTGGGTCCTTCTCAGACAGCAGACACTCACAAGCATTAACCTCCTCAACCAAAAATGCTCTCCATATCCTTATTTCTTGCTAGCTCGAAGTATAATTCCAACTCCACCTTTTTTTTTATAAACTTAAAATAAGTTGCCTTCATTTATCATCTCTACTTTTTAAAATCATCCATTCTCTCTTTAATCTCCTATGAGTGTATATCATATTGTAAAGTAAATGTTGCACCTATGAGTTGGCTTCTGTTTCTGCTAGTCCACTGATGGCCTTTTAGTTTCCACCTCAATGGCCTCATCTCTGGCTTCATTGTTTCTGAATCTTTGGCATCATTTGGCACTGATACTCACTGTACGGTAGAAACAGTTTCTTCCCATAACCCTTTTACTCCTTTCAGTCTTTCTATTTGACTTTTAACCCTCTCTGCTAATTAATCACTGTTATTTCTCCATCAAACTCTTAATGTCAATGTCCTAACAGGTCTGACCTTGGCCCTCTTTGCTTGTCACTCTGCACTGTCTCCCCTTGTATCCCTCTCTTCTTGGGCCATTCCAGGCATTTCCTTGATCTCAATTATATTTTTCCATAGCACTTATCATATTCTAATTTATGAAATAATTTGCTTAATTATTATGTTTATTATGTCCCTCCTCACCTCACTCCTGCTAGAATGTCAGATCTATGAAAGAAGGAGATTTTGTCTGTCCACTGACATATAGCAAGCACCTGGGATAGTACTCAGAACATAAGTGCTCAGTAGATTTTTGGCAAATCTAAATCTCTAAACCTAATCCATCTCTTGAATATACGCCTCTATATGATTATCTTACCAATATCTCAAGATAAACATGGCCCCAAATGAAGCCATTCCCTCTTTCCACACAAAATTTGCTCTTTCTGCAGTATTTCTTATCTCATTCATGGTATTGCAAGCCTGGAATGTTTGAAGTGATGATGACTCCTTTATTTTTGTTACCACACAGTCAATTAGTCATCAAGTACTGTGGATTCCAATCTCTTCAATAGCTTTCATTGCCCACACCCTCTCTTTATTCATCCTCACAGCCCATTTCTACCTTTGTCTGAATCTTAAAATTACCTCTTAAAATTATCCTACTGCCACCAGTTGCTCAGCACCATCTATCCTATAGAATCTTGTCTGACTTATTTTCCTGAGAAAACAAATCTGATAGCATCACATCTCTCTTGAAAATTCCACAAAAGCTCCATTTTAACAGGTTTAAGCTTGAATTCCTTGCCCTGAACTTAAAGCTCATCTATCATCTGCTTTCAAATCTCTTTTTTCAGCCTCATTTCTATTATATTTTTTCATAGTTCCTATGCTCTAGATAGTTCTAATCTGAATGTTCACATGCCCAATGAACATAACAGAAGATTCTAGGAGGATACAGATGAGAAAAAGTGGTGAATTGTTTAAAGGAAATATGACAAGACTGCTAGACAAATAGAGTGACTTAAATTCTCCTTTAATGAGAAATTGAGATCTGAAAATCACTCAAGACAAAACTCTGATAAACAGATCTACTTCTCTGCCCAAGTGCCTACATGAGGTTCCCAAAGTGGATTCATGAACCTCTATATCAGAATCCTCTGGAGGTGGGCCCTGGTATCATCATTTGTAACAGATTTCCCAGGAGATTCACATACAAATACATTCAAAGTTGAGAACGATTGACTTAGGGAGTAATATCCACATTTTCTATTTTTGTAGGGAGTGTGAGGAAATACATATGTTCTATTACTTCAAGATAGCATGGAAGGGACTCTAGATTATGAATCAGAAAAGTGAATTTATTAGCTTTGCTTTTCTCACTTGCCTATGCGCCTGGGCAAGCCTGTTACCACCATATGCAAATACAGAGACTAGAGGAGATGACTTCCGGAGGAGTTACTGTTTCCATTGGAGCCATGCCTCTTCACTGCAACTTCTGAAATTTCCTGCTACAACACTGAACAGCATTCACCCTGACAAAAAACTGTGAGTTAGGAAATGTCTAAGAAAGTCACTGAAATGTCACCTTTTTAGTGAGACCTTCCTCGTCAACCTTCTCCAAAAGCGCAAGCCCTTGGCCCATGTTTGTCATTCTTCTTGCCTTATTTATTTTTCTCCATTGCACTTAACAATGACTTGCAATGTATTTCAGTTAGTTATCTTGCTTACTGCCTGTATTCTCCTACTGTACTGTAAGCTCCATGAGAATAAGGATCATATCTGTTCTGTTTTCTGCTATATTATCTGGACTCTAACAATAACTGGCATATTACAAAGTATAAACTCATTATTTCCTTGGTTCTCACTCTTTCTCATTCCCCCTTCTCTACCTTTTCCTTTCCTCCTTGTCCTCCTCCTCTTTGACCTCTTCTCTCTCTCTCTCTCTCTCTCTCTCTCTCTCTCATTTCTCCATCCTGGCTTTCTCTCCAGTTCTCTCTCTCTCTCTTCCTCCCTTGCTCTGTATCCTAACCCCTTTATAAATATTTATAGCTGTGGCTAGCAAGATGAAATATGATGGGCCTATGAGTGATGGAGAATAATTCATGACCATTTTTAACTTCGTAGTTTGTCCAGATTACTCTCAGAGGAAGGAAAATCTCCTCCCTGGAATTTTAGGAGAAAAGTTATTCCACATTTGAGAAGACTTTTGGCAGTTTTGTTTTGTTTGTTTGTTTGTTTGTTTTTGTTTTGTTTTTTACCATGGACTAAGGATACCCTGACTTCTGAACTTAAGTTTAGGGGATAATGTTGATGCTGATGACTTTTGTAAAGTGAGCACCACTAATCCACTTATATCATAGACTAAGAAAAAAAAAACATTTCATTCAAATAAAATGGCAGGCAACGATCCGAAAGTATGGGTTTCATTGAATTTGAGCCTGCAGTTACTCAAACTACATTTTGCTTTTCTGCAAGAGAGGCTCTTCTACAGGGCTATCTTGAAGTGAGTTTATGAACTAGACTATATTTGTCTCTGTCTCTACCCTACAGGCATCTTTTCCATTTCCTCTTATCCCACAGTTGCCACTCAAGTATTCTCTCTAGCCTCCCACTCAGGTGGCATTAGCCATCTTGCCTATTAATTTCCTATGAAGTTAATAGGAATGATAAAACATGTTTTTGCCACCTGAGGCTCTCTACAAAGAAGACAATGCTCCCCCCTTTGCTATTTACCTTGTTAGTAATGCTAACGATGAAGATTTTGAGCCTGAGAATGGAGAAAGGGATATTTTAGGGCAGACTGTTTTTCAAGTCCCTCCAAAGTAGTAATGCCTCAGCTGCCCACTCTGACATAAACAAAATGAAAGCATCTCTAAAAATATTGGAAGCAAATTTACTGGTCAAAGTTTGTGATGCCTTTTAGCCAAATACAGACTTTCCTGGGATGGAATCAGCAAACTTGTGTGAGCCAGTAGAATAGTCCCAGGGCCTGGCAGGTACTCAGTAAACATGTGCTTTAAAAAAAAAAAAAAACACAACTTAAATCTTATGGAAGGTTGAGACTTTTACATAAATATTGGCTGGTACAGTGAGCATAAAGCAAATGTTAAGAATTTGGTTTCAAACTGTAGATGGGCCAAAGGAAAAGAAAGAGCAATTCCAAAGTACAGATTTATATTTTCATCTAAAATTAATTAAACACTATCCTTTCTTTCTGTTGGATCCCAAGCAAATTTCAGGCCTCTCAAGACCTGACCAAAGCTATATTTCAAGCTTAGTGTAAGCAATGAGCACCTCGGCCTCCCAGCCTCCCAAGAGATGCTCCTTTTGAGAGCTTAGCAGCAAGTAATTGCTTTAACAAGGGGAACCTTTGTGGCTGGTTAGTTTTGACTCTGTCAGTTTAGAGGTTAGCTTTGACCTTTTGTTTAACTTACATTTTTGAGGGATGATAGACTAGGTCACTATAAGGTGGAGAAGGGAAACTCATAACTTTTCATAATGATTGCAGAGGAAAAGAAAGCTGACTTGAACCTTATGAATTCTTGAACTTTCTCGTCTCTCTGTTTTCCTGTCTCTTACCAGTTGGGATGGTTGTTTACAAGACAGTTTAACAAATAATTACTAAGTGTTGACTAGGTGTCAGGCACTTTGCTCGATGCTGGTCTTTCCATCCATCCATCCATCCGTCCGTCCGTCCATCCATCCATCCATCCATCCATCCATCCATCTAACCATTTATTCATCCATTCATCCAACAAATATTTATTAAGTATCTACAATAGCAATGCAATGTCTAATACAAAGCAAGCATGGTCCCTACTCTTCATGTGGATTATAACCAAAGCAGAGCAATTCTGCTGAAAGCAGAAATATTTGACTAAATATAATCAAAATAATAGTACTGTATATTGAGAGCTTACTGTATGCCATGTGTCTAGCTCTTACTATCTTTTTTTACAGATGAAGAAAATGAGGCTTAGAGAGGTAAAGTAACTTGTTCAAGATCATGCAGCTACTAAGTTGTAGACCTGGGGTTTAAACACATGGCTTTCTGATTGCTAAGCTTATGCTCTTTTAAAAATAATTTTAAAAAATTTTTTTCACCTATAATTGTGATACAATATTATATTAGTTTCAGGTGTACAGCATAGCGATTAGAGATCTATATAACTCACAAAATGATCACCTCAATAAATCTAGTACCTTCTGCCTCATATATATTTATTATAATATTATTGACTGTTTTCGTTATGCTATATTTTGTATCTCCATGACTATTTTGTTACTACCTATTTGAACTTCTTAAACCCTTTCCTCTTTTTCACCAACATCCTCCAACACTCCTCCCATCTGATGACCCTCAAAATGTTCTCTGTATCTGAGTTTGTTTTTGTTTGTTTGTTTGTTTTGTTCTTTAGATTCCACATGTACGTGAAATCATATGGCATTTGTCTTTATCTGACTTAATTCATTCAGCACAATACCCTCTAGATCCTTCATGCAATAACTTTTTCCATCCCTTTATTTTTAGTCTGTGTGTGTTTTTTAATCTGAAGTGAATCTCTTGTCAGCATTATATGTAAGGGCCTTGTTTTCTTATCTACTTAGCCACCCCATCTTTTGATTGGAATATCTAATTCTTTTTCATTTAAAGAATTTGATGCTAGATATGCAGTTATTGCCATTCTTTATTCATATTTTGATACATATATTTTCTTCTTAAAGAAAGTCCTTCCAACATTTGCTGTAGTACCAGCTTGGTGGTGATGAACTCCTTTAGCTTTTTCTTGTCTGGGAAGCTTTTCATTTGTCTTTATATTCTAAAATTTAACTTTGCTGTATAAAGTAATCTTGGTTGTAGGTCCTGGGTTTTCATCACTTTGAATGTTTTCTGCCAAACCCTTCTGTCCTGCAAAGTTTATTTTGAAGAATCAGCTGCCAGTTTTATGGGTGCTCCCTTGCAGGTAACTAACTGCTCTTCTCTTGCTGCTTTTAAGATTCTCTCTTTGTATTTAACCTTTGGCATTTTGATTATGATGTGTCTTGGTGTGTTCCTCTTTGGGTTCATTTTTCTGGAGACTCTCTGAGCTTCCTGGGGTTGTATGTCTATTTCTTTCACCAAGTTAGGAAAGTTTTCCATCATTATTTCTTGAAATAGATTTTCGACTTCTTTCTCTCTCTCTTCACCTTCTAGTATCCCTGTGATGCAAATGCTGTTGCTGTTGATGTCCCAGAGGCCCCTTAAACTATTCTCATTTTTTTTTTTGGATTCTTTTTTCTTGTTGCTCTTCTGATTGGGTGTCCTCTGTTACCCTTTCTCTAAATCGCTGATTCGCGCCTCTTCTTCATTCACTCAATTGATTTCCTCTAATGTAGTCTTCATCTCAGATATGGTATTCTTCACTTATGACTGGTTCCTTTTATGTTTTCCATCTCCATTTTTATGTTTTTTATCTCTTTGTTAAAGTTCTCACTGAGTTCATCTGCTCTTCTCCTAAGTTCATTGAGCACCATTATAACTAGTGTTTTGAACTCTGCATCTAGTGGATTGCTTGACTCCACTCTGTTTAGATATTTTTCTGGAGCTCTTTTCTGTTCTTTCATGTGGGGCATGCTTCTTTGTCTCCCCACTTTGCCTGTCTTTCTGAGTCTGTTTCTATGTATTACATAAAGCTCCTAAGTCTCCCGGTCTTAGTAGCATGGCTTTGTGGGGCCCAGTGGCACAGTTCTGAGAGGGGTCCAGCTGCAGGTTAAGTTTAGCTGCAGTCTTTGCCCCTCTGGGGCCACCTAGAAACACTCAGCAAGCAATCCACAGAAGACTCCCACCTGTGCTGTGCTTATAGTTGCCTCAAGAGACCATGCCTGAAACAAATGCCACCGATGTGGGGCTTGGAGCTGCTCTGCAAGGAGCACTGGGCATACCAAGGACACCACTGGATGTGACTTGGGTGGGGTCATGAGTTGGGAGGGGTGGAGTTTCAGGGAATTCTCTGGGCAGAGTGAGCTCTGTTATCCAGTTTCATAATGACTCAGCTATGGTGGCACTGAGTCTGCACACTGGGAGAGGGGAGGGCTGAAAAGAGGACCAATAGATACCACCCACACTTCAACCCAGGAGAAAATTCCCTTCCTGTCTTGGCCCCGAAGCCTTACAACTCAGTATCCCTGCCCATATCCCTGGCACCACCACCATCTCCCAGCCCCAACAGCTGCCCCAGCACTGGAGCTCAGGGTGAGTCCATCACCAAAAAAGTCCAGTTGCAGTCACAGCTGCTTTAAGAGGATCATCTGCACCTGCCAACTGCAGCTGCCATAGGCTCTTGCTCAGCCTGCGTGGGACCGGGCAGCCTTCATTATCTCCCAAGTTGTAGGGCTTCTGTTTATCCAGACCCCAGGCGACTCTGCTTGCTGTTTGCTCTGATTTTGTCACCATTTTGGTGTGGTCACAAGAGATGTACAAAGCCTCTAACCTCTACACCATCTTGACCAGAACTCCCAAAGCTTAAGTTCTTTCATGGACACTCTATTGCCTCTAGAGGGGCAGTTAAGGGAGCAATCAGAATTTCCCATTCTAATAAAGCCAGATCTTTTTCTCCTCTTGTGTTGACTGTCTTAGTTAGTTTAAGCTTCTATAACACATAGCATAGACTGAGTGGCTTAAACAACATTTATTTCTCACAGTTCTGGAGGCTGGAAAGTCCAAGATCAAGGCACCAGCAAATTCAATGTCTAGTGATAGCCCCCTTCCTGGTTCATAGACAGTTGTTTTCTAGCTGTGTTCTCACATGGCAGAAGGGGAGAGAGAGCTCTCTGGAGGTTTTGTAAGGGCACTAATTCCATTCATGAGGACTCCACTCTCATAACCTAATAACCTCCCAGAGGCCTCACCCACACTGGGGGTTAGGTTTCAACATATGAATTTTAGGGAGATACAAACATTCAGTCAAGAACATTAACTTTTGCTAAGGGTCTTCTGTTCATGGTTAGAATTACAGTGATTTGAAATTTCTGGGTGATCACCTATTTTCCTCCAAAGAATCTTTTCCATCAACTTTAAAGAAAATAGATTGTAGACTTTTAATCTGCCCTGTTGAATGACTTCTAATTGGGCATTTTCTCTTCTATAATTATTCTAGATGGTAACTGAGAAGAATAAAAAATGGATATACAGTGTCTCTATGAAATCATGAGCCTACAACAATTTGTTGAATCAAAGGGGAAGGTTCATAGGCTACTGCGATGAGCTCTTTATCACTTGAGTTGAAGAGTTTAGGTGCTGTCATCACTGAGACAGAGAATCTTACTCATTTATAGATGGATTGTGCTCTTGGCATAGTACGTGAAGAGAAGATAGTGTCTCTTCAACCAGAATTTTATGACCACAACCCTATTCAGCCATCGTGCTGGGCTCCAGAGCAAATCTCTATCCATACATATATCCAGGGCCCTCCTAACTTTTGTCCCTTTGTTCCAACTTTTCCCTAATCTGGAAGACTCTTTCTGTTTACTTGTAAATCTGACCCTTCCATTGAAGCTCAACTAAAATATACCTTTTCCAAGATGACTTCTCCAACAATTTCAGTCAAAATTAATCCCTCTCTTCTTCCCTCATAAACCTATAGCTCTGTGTCAGAGCCAGTGTTTTATCAGAATTTGGTTCAGTAGCTATTTTTTTCTTCTGTGAGATTGTGAATTTCTAGAAGTCAGGGATTTTAGCTTGTTCTTCACTGTATCCCTTTCAGAAGCCAGTACAGTAATGTATCACATGCTTTACTAAATATCAAATGCTTACTGAATCACATTTGACTGAATAATCAAAAATTAAAAAATATTCTATCTAGACTGCAATCCTCCCTGCACTCCCTACCTGGGCATTGAGACTCAAGTGTCAGGGAGGCAGCATAATTGTCAAAACTTTGTTTTTGGCATCAGAACAACTAGACTCAATCCAGCACTGTAACTTTCTAGCTGTGTAAACCTAGGCAAATCATTTCACTCTCTATTCATTCAGTTTCCTTTCTCTATACAACGAGGAATAACATTCCTCACAAAGTTATCGAAAGGAACAAATGAGTTATATATGTATGTGTGTGAGCCATACACTGCACACATCCAAACCTTAGTTTCTATTCCCCTTTTAGGGTACATAAAGACCCAATAATGGAAAAACAAATATTAATCTATGCTATCAAGTGTTGTCAATCTACAAGTGGCCAAATGAATTGTTATTTATTGGGTCTGTACTATTTTCCTAGCATTGTGCTAAGTTCTATAGTAGAGATGAGGGAGAATAAGAAAAAGCCTCTGCCTATTTGTAGAGGCAAGAAAATCATGAGAGATACACATTAAGAATCCCAGAAGGCATATGATTAATTGCCCCAAAGGTGAACAGGCATTTAATGCCAGAGGTGTTCCAAGGAGGAACAGGTCTAAGTGGGCTGACAGACTTGGAGAAGGCTTAAGTGCCTTTTAAGAATATGTTGAAATATAATGGAAGGAAAAAGAACAGTGAGCATTCCAGTCAGAATAAATGACTTGTGCACAAAGGTAGGGGTTGGGGGTATGCTTAGTGGGGTTAGAGGACAGCCAGGCACTAAATCTAGATCCTCAGAGATCAGGAAGGAGGTACAGAGGAGGATGTGAAATATTGGATGGTGAAGGGATTTCAGTGCCAAACCGAATAGCATTACTAGTCATTGGCAAAGAGCTGTCTTTAAAATGGCATTAT
>NW_006443567.1:4086588-4103211 GCF_000325575.1 Pteropus alecto
TGACCACTATCAAGAAGCAGCCAGGACCACAGTGCTGTGAGAACAAGGCTGTAAGGTGAGTTATCTAGCATCAGCCTCTGGAGTCAAGGAGTCTCCTGGGCCCTTTGTGTCTGACAGTGGTGATAGGCAGTCTTTTTACCACCACAGCTGCCCTCACAGCATGCTGGGGATTGACTACCACAGAAGTACAACAAAGCTGCCACAGAGAGTCCAAAGGGGAGCAGGCATCAGCAAGGCTTTTCTCTCTCCTCCCCTATCTAACCCCGGGCTGCACAGCTCACACTTCATCCATGGAACCAGAACCCAGGAACCCAAACTTAGTAGCCGAGCCCCAGCATGGCTTGCTGGCTATGGCTCTAGGGCAAAGGCTGCCTGCTCCCCTCATTTTCCTGGGGTGGGGGCTGGAGTCACTCTGATTGGCTTCCAGCTGGCTTTGCTGAGCTCTAACAATAGTAAAGATGGGACTCTTTACCACTGAGGTCCTGAATTGAAAAGTAGAAGTGGGGTGACAAGCTTTGCACCACAGTATCCCCCCCACATGCTAGGCAAGAAAGTTTTAGGAATGGTGAATGGGGAAAGGCCAGGTGGTGGGGTGCTTTGCTCTAGGAGGCTAGCTGGAGTGAGTACAGCATTATGAGCCTCTGGTTCTGTGTGGGCAAAAGCAAGAAAGTAGCTGGACGCCTTATCAGGTGAACTCAAGTACCCATCAGCTCACTCCACCAACTGCTACCCCTCCTTCTTGAGGCCCCTCCAGGCTGTTTATTTTGATATAAAAGGGAAATCTGCATGTCAGCTCATATGCATTCTTTAGTCCCAAACAAAACCATATTAAAGTGCCCTGAAGAGCTGGCTAACTGGGAAGGCTGCATGCCTTGGAGGAAAAAAAGTCCTTACATTGAAAAGGAATCAATGTAGTATTCTATTTTTGTGCCAAGCAAAATACTTGCCTGGAGGGAGGGGAAATCTCCCATTCATTCAGATCAGCAAGCTTGAATGTGATGGTTAGGAACATAATAGCTTTTTCAACAGCCTTCAGATATTTTATGTTTTCTTAATTTTTTACCAACTTGTTTTGATACCTGTGAATATAGAAAGAGAACGAAAGAGAGTAAATGAGGGAGCAGCAGCTTCAGCAAGGCCTGGTATCCTTCACGAAGCACGGATGCACCTCCTTTTCTTACTTGGGAAACAGATGGTGTTTTATGCTTAACACAATCAGCACTGCCTATCTGTGCTCCTAACCTTCTCCGCCTGTGTGAAACCTAATCAGTGCCTAATGAACATACTTGGAGCAGTCTGGATAGAATTAGCCCCAGTAGGAGTTGGCCTTCAGGTACCAGGCACTCTCTTAAAGCTGTATAGCTGCAAAAGACAAGAAATTTTTACATCACAGCTAATTAAATAAAGATCTGCCTCTGCTAAATATATGTTGTTTTTTCTCTCTCTCTAGAATGTAGACATTACTCAGAGTATTACATGAAGCTGACTCCTCTCCTCATAACAACTATGGGTGAATGTATTTTTGATTTCTTCTAAATACATGAGACGTCAAATGCCTTTTTAGTCATTCCCGCTCTGGTTGTGGGCGGCTTTCCCTGGGTCATACTCTCCTTTATGCAAATGTATGCACACCAATGAAGGCGATGTTCAGGCCAAACTCACCAAAGAGCTGCCCACCACTCCCTTCCTTTTGACAAAACTATGATTTTTGTTTCAAGGGAGTGAAGACAAGAATTGACCAAAGTGCTTGCTTAAACACATATACACAAATAAAAACTGTTGTGTTAGCAAATTGTTATCGACACATTTAGAATTTTACTAAGAACTGCAACAAGCTAGAGGCTTCTGGGTAATGTGCGAATCACTAGGAAGAAATCCACCATTTTCTGGTAAAAGTTGCTCCTTTTGGTGACATAACAAGATCAATAGGTCATGGCAGCTCCATTACCTCACTTTGATTTGAACCCTTCTGTTGATATATCAAAGTATAAATCATCATGGATTAGTCAGAATGCCTGCCTCTCCTCTCATCCCACCCCAATCTCTTTGGCATTTCTAAGGAATAGGGACCCACAGACTGTCGTTATTGTCCCTTCATTTTGCTACAGATTTCAATGGAAGGTCATGCTAATGCTCCTTACCTATCACCATTGGGATTAGAAGACACTTATATTGCCCCAGGGTCATTTCTTTGTTCTAATCTGGACTTCTATCAATCTCCAAAGCAGAAGGCAACAACCTACTATGTAGCCCTTGGAACAAATACTTCCCGTCACCTGTTTTTGTAAATAAAGTTTTATTAGAGTACAGCGATGCCTATTTATTTATATATAGCTTGACGCTGCTTTCCTAGTACAAAAATGAAATTAAGTGGTTGTGACAGATATTATATGGAACACAAAACTTAAAATATTTATTTATCTAGCCCTTTACAGGAAAAGTTTACTGTCTTCTAAGGCTTTGTGTTGCAGAGTAACTAGTCGAGCTATGTTTGTTTTTCTTTCGAGCTAGTTGTATTTATATTTTGAAGGTTTGGCGGTTACCTGCCTTTACTGAAACTTGCCTCAGCACCTATTTACCCTCAATTTATAAAATGTGGGCAACTTAAAAAATGAAGCATGGCTATTTTCCATCATCCTTAACCTGATCCAGAGGGGAATGAAGCTTAGGTACTGTGCCCTTGCCCATGTCTTAATGGAAAAGGTGAGATAGGAAAATCTGAACTCTTCCCTCTTAGACCTAAAAGGCATACAAGAAATTGTGATTCACTTCTAGCAGAAAGAGCAGATGATGAAGATGCTTCAGAGGACAGAAACAAGAAATAACAAGGGTAGTAGTCCCCTGAGAGAACCTGACTCAAAACACACTGCTTTTTATTGGCCCTGAAACATCTCCTAGAAACCTCAACACTCCTTTTTCACCACAGCCTCAGCTAACATGGCCTTAAAGAGCATTTTCCAAATATTGTTCTCCATTTCTGCTTGCTTCTGTTCCTCAACTGTGGAAAGAAAATGACACAACTGTATTGCATTTCTAAACGTGCTCAAGCTCTGAGGAAGAACATGCAATAACTGAAAGTCATTGAGAAATAGATTTAAATATATTTCAGCAAAAGAGCAAGTTATAGTTCCAAACCAAGAAGAATTTATACCCTGCAAGGAAGTCTTTGGCTACTTGGTAACTTTATTTTTCTTAAACACTAATGGAAGCTTCTTTTTAATATGGAAATGATTGCTTTTTGTAAATCAGAAAAATAATCATAATGATACCAAAGCTATTCTTTCTCTATAATATTAAAAGCAATAATTGTAAAGACACTTGAGAATGTACTATGTGCCAGCCACTATTCCAGTTGCTTTATATGTATTACCTCATGTAATACTCACAACTCTCTGAGGTTTTAATAATTTTAATTATGTTTTTGAATTTAATTTAATTTTTATTAAGTTATTTTTATTCCCACATTATAGCAAAAAAAAAAAAAATAACTGAAGTCATGAAGAGGTCAAGTAACTTGTCCAAGGACTCAACAGATAGTAACTGATTAAACCGGGTTGAAAATGTCACTTACCTTTGTCCTCCTGCCAAATCAGGAGCCCATGTGCTTTGAGTTCTCCTTCTAGTAATAGGAATAGATTTGCCTGAACTACTCATACTCTCAGATCTGCTTCTCTAGTGTCCAACAGCAAGTATTATGAGACACCTCTCTGGGTCCCTAAATTAGAGCAAAGCTAAGCAATTCTGTCTGGGTTTCAGCTGAAGGGCATTTCTACAAACTGACTTCAGCAGAGGCAGAAGAGAGGGCTGCCTGCGAGGGATGAACATCTGAGGAGTGCCTACCACTGAAACAGTTCTCTCCCATCACTGCTACTATCCTTTCTTTAATATTAGTTCTCTGGCCTAAAATATTGTTTCCCCAAAACATGTTCTATGAAACATATTAGTCTTACTTACTCATCAAAAAGAGTTGAAGGCA
This sequence comes from Pteropus alecto, assembly GCF_000325575.1. NCBI lineage: Eukaryota > Metazoa > Chordata > Mammalia > Chiroptera > Pteropodidae > Pteropus > Pteropus alecto. The sequence continues at coordinate 4,090,565 of NW_006443567.1, forward strand.
AGGGTGAGAAAGCAGTGAGAAGGTTGTCGCCTTAGTCCAGGAGGGGCACAATGAAGACCGTAATGGTATCAGAGGTGATGTAAAGGAGGGGCTAGAATCTAGGTGTTATGAAAACTGACTTGACATCATAATTATATTGATGAAGATGGGTTAACCGCTCTAACAAATAAACTTTGAAATGTATTATCATTCAAACCCCATAGAAGTTTATTTCTTGCTAACATAATAGTACTTGGCACCTGAAGAAGTTGACAGATCAGCTCTCTTCTATGCAGAGTACCAAGCTTACAGCAACTCTGCATGGGTTCTCACATTACCCTGGGGGCCATCTCCACTCCAGGCAGCTAAATATCCACTCCCCTGAAGCCAAATACCTTTCTGCTAAGAAAAACATTGGCTTTAATAAATCACTGTTAATCAGCTATTTTTTCTAATCTGTTTAATCTAATTTCTAATCTGTTTTCTGATAATACTCTGGATATCGCTCTCTTATAGCAGTTATTACACTATACCAAAATTGTAAATTTACCTGTTGCGCACTAGAGGGTGAGTTCTTTGAGGGCAAACACCATGTCTTATATTCATCTCTATAGAGCTGGTGCCTACCACTGTGCTGGGTACATAATAAATATAACTATGTATGGTATCAGGTAGGTACTAGATTTATCAGGGGCATCACTTTGTAAATTATATAAATGTCTAACCACTATGCTGTACACCTAAAACTAATATAAAATAATACTGAATGTCAACTATAATTGAAAAAAAAATTAAAAATGAATGAATGAGTGATTGAATGAATGAAGGCATATCTCTTTACCAGCCCTTAAAAGTACACAATACGCATGGTCTCATCATCTTCTATGCATAAAAATATTAGCCTTTCCACAGAAAATAATGCCTGATACACATTAAAGACTTGATAAATGTTAGCTGTTGTAGCTACTGTTGTCATCATCTTTATCTTCATCATCATCATCATTTGAGGCTGAGAGAGTAAATGAAATGATGGCCCCAATAAAATATCATTTTGCCTAAAACTTGGCCCCTTAGGTGGAGGTGAGGGTACATTGTCACTTTAGTTTGATTATTACACACACATCCATACACACATGCACTTATAGGATGCTTATGTGTGGCACAAACTCTGATATTAGAATGTCATACTTTTTTGTGTTAAGGTTTTCATTTTAGAGTATTGTGCCAAATATAATTTCCTATGAAAAATATTTATTAGCTATTTCTAAAATCTCTATAAATTTTGCATATGCAATAAAAGTTTTTTTTTAAAAATTAACCTTCCTAGGATCTACATTTATGTTTTATAAACTAGCTCACAGTATAACAAGGTAAAGTCAATTCACAATAAATTGAAAATGAGAGTAATTCTCTACCCATGGCCTTTCTCATCTTCCTGATTACTCATATTCAAAACTAAAAGGTTTTGACCAATAGAAATACTGATGCTGTCCAGCAAACAATCATGTGAAAGATGTAAAGCAAAACCTCCCCTGGATTTGGTTGTTGTACTAGGAATAATTGAATAGTTTAAAACATGTCTGCCTTGTGACTTGGCCAGCCTTTATATTATAACAATGGAAACTCACAAATGTGTCTAGGGAGTCATTTATGCACTGGAGTGCCATATAAGAAACCCAATTGCATATAATGAAGTGCATAATGCACATAAACTTTTAATGAAGAGTAAAAGCATTGCCAGGCCTCTCCAGGAGCAGCACTTGGTTCTTACCCTCCCCCGAGATCTCCTACAGAAGAAAAGGGTTAACCCAGCTGTTCCACTCCTGCAGAAACAAGAGGACCTAGGCCAGCTGCTGATGGTACAAAGATAGAATATGAGAGAGCAAGGCATGAGGCTGAATTGCAGTGAATATGGTGGGCTTATCCACTGGCATTCAGCAATAATGGCCTCAGGAGTCCAGCCTGATTTCCTCCAACAAGGAAACCAGGTCAGCAATTGCAGACTTCGAGGCGGCTGTGTAGTATCATACTTAAGTGTTTGAGAGGAGTCAAATAGATGAGGATTTGAATCCTGGCCCTACCACTTACTAGCTGTGTGACCATGAGCAAATTACTTTCTGAATCTCAGTCTGTAAAATAGAAACAATAATATTCCCTACTTCCCAAAGTAGTTATGGGGATGTATTGAGATAATACAAACAAAAGTGTCCAGGCTATCTTAAGAACTCAAGAAATGATAGCTGTTCTCATTTACATTATTAGAATCTAAGGTCATGAATATTTACTCCTATGTTTTCTTTTAAGGATTTTATAGTTTTAGCTCTCACATTTAAGACTTTGATTCATTTAAGTTCATTTTTGTATATGGTGTAAAATTCTTTTGCATGTGGCTATCCAATTGTCCTAACATCACCTATAAAAGGGACTATCCTTTCCCTATTAAATGGTCTTGGTATCCTTTCAGTAAATCAGTTGACCATAAATGTATAGCTTTACTTCTAGACTCTCAAGTCTATTAGATTGATCTTTATGTCTATCTTTCTGGCTGGACCCTTATGACTCCAAATTTCAGCCTTGGAATTCTGAGCTCCACCTTCTGCTGGGACACCTTGCCTTTCCCTCTTGATAGCCTCTTGGACAGTCTTTTTAAAAAGATTATTCCAAGATGAATTTCTCTTACAGATCCACTTGGCCCATAGCACAAAAGCAAATCATCAACAGAAAAATGATGCACCTCTCTTTCTACCTCTGTTGCTTTTACTCTTACTCCTGCTCTCTCTTCCCCTTCTCCTCCTCTTCTTCCTCAAGTCTAATAGACATGGACTCTAGATTTCTCAGGCAAGAATCAAATATGTGTGTTCTGTGTCTCCTAAACATCAAGGGACACATATCAAGGCCCTCCCCACCCCAGGATAATCTATTCTAAGTCCTTCTCATTTGACATAAGGTGTAGGGAGAGTACCTAATTAAGGCAAGGTAGAGAAATAGAGCATGCCACAGCAATCCAGTAATTCTCTACAAAGGAATTCTCACCCTATTTCCTTAACTTCAAACCTTTTAATACCTTCAAGATTGCTGATGAGATATGAATTACAAAACCAGTTTCTAGAAATCCTCATTTCAAGGCGTATCAGGGATGTTGTTCTCAGACTTTTGGGGCCTCAGTTAAAATTGAGATATAAAGAGTCCTATTTTAATATCCCTTTATAAATGGAGAATGAATAAATAATTAGATGGATGAATGTTAACTTATTTCTCCCACTTCCGGCAACCTTTAATTTAATTCATTGACCAGCTCTGTGCAGCCAAAGTTAATTAATGTTGAGAAACAATTTGCTGTGGCAGTCTGAGAAATCAAGTCCTAACAGTAATAATATTTTTAAAAATTCATAAGTATAATCTCTTGACATATAATGAGCAAATAATTTTTAGAGTTGAATGTATTTCTGATTACAAGATGGTAAAAAAAATATTTCTGTCCCTTTCTCCTCTTGGAAAACCACACAAAACCAATAAGAACAGAAAGCAGTAACACAAATTCTATCTTAAGTGAAACTACGTCTAGTAGCTAAACTCCAAAGATGATCTCTAACAATTTATCTCCTCTTTCTGTGTTCCTGCTATTCTTTACATCAGTTGGAGCTTATTTTCCCTCCCCTTGAATCTAAGCTGGACTTATAACTGGCTTTGACCAATAGAGTACAGCATAAGTGGCATTCTGAGACTGTTGAACACAAACTTTAAGAGGACTGGAAGCATCTACTTCCTTCCATTTGGAAACTAGGTGTTATTCAATCAGAGTCCAAAACAAATGTAAATGCCACATGGAGGAGAATGAAAGGCACTGTAGTTGAAAGTTCTAAGTGAGCTAATAGTCAGCACCAATTGCCAGCCATGTGAGTATATCATATTGGACATTCTAGCTCAGTCAAGCACCCAGATGACTGCAATCTCAAATGACATCTCATAAAGTAAAGACCAATCAATGCATAGAACCTTGAGAAAAAAAGAATTTGGTTATTATTTAAAGCTACTATGTTCTGTGGTAGTTTGTCACATAGCAATAAATAATGAAACACTAGAATATATCTGCATTCCCAAACTATAATATTTAGAGGTGGAAAGTAGGTAGAGGAGTGATAATTGACTTATTAGAGAGGAGAAAATTCAAACATAACTGCTTGCAAAGGGTGGGAGAATGATAATCAATATTGGAAGAACATGCATTCAAAATTCTGAGTGAAGAGAATTCTCAAAATAAAATTTGATATGCAACCAAATTATAGTCTCAGATGTGCAAGTGCAATATTTATGTTCTATAAAAACTTTCACACTCAAGAATCGTCTGAAGGATGTTTTCTACAAAACTGAGTTTGAAAACCAAGAGAATAGAAAATATGGGACCCAAAGTACAGAAAATCCAATGTATAAGGAAGTGAAAGTAAATCCAAAGATAGCTATGAAGCTGCAGGTCAGTCCAGATTGGAGCAGGGGAGTAGAAGGTTTCAGAAGGGATGCTTCCAGGGACAAAATAGAAATAATCTTCTTATTTTCCATTTAACAAGTATTTATGGAGAACTTTTTATGTTTCAGGGCCTGTTTTAGGCCCTGAGGATATAGTTATTAACAAAATTGAGTTTCTGACTTCCTGAAATTTGCATTTTAGAGGAGTTCAAAGTTTGTCTTCTGACAAGTTTTAGAAAATTATTACAAATCTTTGAACAAAATTGTTGAAATATGCTGGAAAATTTCATCAAATGTAGCACAAAACAAAATTTAAAAATAACATAAGTCAGTAACTCCAGGAAAAATAAAAAGTTGAAAAAGAAAGTAAATATTTTTGTTTATTAATTGGCTCAGCAGCAAATGACACTTATATAAACATAGTTGTAAAAGTATAAAATAGATTTAAACAAAAAATGAGATATATTGGGAAGATATGGGGTGAGGGAGGGGAGTTAATATGTGAGCTAAAATCCAAATTTGACAAAGATAAAATATTAGCAGATAATGCCTAAAGCAAATTAAAAGTGTATGTGTGTATGTGTGTCTGTAACTTGGAAGAATGGAGGTAAGTATTAGAAGAAATAGCTACAGATTTAAAAGAGGTTGCCACTAGAGAATTACATACGCAGGATGGGGCAAAAGACTGATGTTTTAAAGGTCTTTTAGCATTACTGGACTTTCAAATAATTTTTTTCATGTAACACTTTGATGTTAAAAAAATTATTCTAAAAAGGAGCTGAATAGTTCTATTTCTTGGAACTTCTTCCTAGAGCTATGCACAGTATATGATGAGTGTTAACTTTGACGAAGGTTAGATTTCCCTGCAATTTAAAGGTGGTCTTTGACTTCACTGTGTTAGACTTTTATGCAATCTACACTACTAGCCAACAATTTTATTTTATTTTTTGCTGGGTCACCATCTTCATACAACCATCAGTCCTTGTGCAATCATTTTAGTATGTTATTGCATTTTGCTCTATTATTTTTATAAAAATGACTCTAAATGGAAATGAGAATCTCATTAATATAACCCAGTTGAGACAAAGATCATTAGACATGCCCAAAGTGATAAATCTTTAACTTCATTCTGATATGTATTGGGCTTAAATTGGCCAACAACTGGTTCAATTATGAATTTAAGATTCAATTTAAAAATATGTAGAAAATTTCAGCCATACTAGCCATTAAAGAGTATATTTAAAAGGCAAAGTATAATAAATAATATTTTAGCTTTCTGAGAACAGAACCACACTTACAGCATGCAAACCAGTTGTTTGACTTTTGCACATTGGACTCTCACTCAAATTATCAGGAAAACATTATATAAGAAAACTAGAGTCAAGAAACAGAGGTAATTAGATGGTAGGTGGAGAATGAGATTTAGAAGCTGGTTTAAAACTGTGTCTTATCTCAGGGCCTTAAAAATCTACACATATTCTTATTTTCCTCTTAATTACCATACTTGAAAATGACTAAATTAATGAAGAAACAAGAAACCTAAAGTCTTTCCCAACTAAATATCACATGACAGCACACGTACTCTATCCCATGTTGACTGGAACAAAAAGTTAGCAAAATATTCCTTCAGCAAAAAAAAATTTATTCAAGAAAAAGAAAGGATTGCAAGCCAGCATGTGCAGACATGGCAAGCCTCATTCAGGAAGAGAAATAAAGAAGAGGAAGCTCTTTTATACATAGAAGTTAGGGGAGGGGCTGTTACAAGCATAGAATTCTATTATAACGTAGTGTTTTCTTATAAATAAAGAGTTCTTCCTGTGGGAATTTCACAACTGACATAGGGTGTGACAGCTCCTCCTACAGGCCCTCTCAGTTCGTGTCTTGGTTAAAGACTCATAATTTTGACATTTCCCCCTTTTGATCAAAATCTTTCTCTGAAATCATCACTAATCAACATTCAGGTCTTCCAATTTCAACAGCCTTTTGTCCTGTGATGCCAGGAAGGACATTTTCTGGGTATCATGTTCCACACTGGAGGAAAAGTATGAGGCTGGAGAGAATCTTTTTGGAAGTATCTTTCCCAGGAAACAAAATTTCCAGGTTGCAGAGTGTGGTGTTAGGTTTTTCATCTTCTTGGAGTACACTGTGAAAAGATTGCTCTACCAAAGCATGGTTATTCTCAACAGAAGCAATTAGGCCTTTACAGTATCCAAGTATGTCTCCCTTTATCAACTGAAAATCAAAAGAAGCAGGAGACAAATGTGTGGAGCATTCTGCAATTATCTCAAAAGGTGCGTTTATGAGCTCCAATAAGGTGGATCTCAGATTTGACAATGCTTTTGACCAAGGTATTTGAAGGGTCTCTACAAATTTTGCCAATTGAATCTTAATTAATAATGCCATTAGTATGTTTGATTAAATCTGAGAATTGAGGTTGGTAAGTGAAGTGAAAATGTTGTAAGACCAGCCAAATAGTACAGGCTTGTTGTAGCACCTGACCAGTAAAATGGGTTCCTTGATCCCTATAGAGTTTGAGTAGAGTTCCCAGATAGGGATAAACTTTTCTAACAGGACTTTAGCCACAGAAGAGGCAGTAGCTTGTCTACAATAGAAAGTGTCAGTCAAATGAGAAAACATACAAATCATGACTAAAGCATATTTATATCCATGAGATGGGCGAGACTTATGAAATCCATTTCTCAAATCTTAAATGGTCTATTAGGCAATTTAAAATATCTAGGAGCAGTGGGAACAGAGGCAATGCCAAAAGTCTGGGTTATACTTTGGGTAAGCAGGACAAGTGAGATAGGCTCTTTTCATGGCCTTATTAATATTTCCCCACCAATATTAATTTATAAATACCATCATTTTGTCAGTGGAACAATGGTTTAATGCATGTACAGTTGTTAGGATGGGAAATTTTAGAATCTCTTGCAGGACTGGGTTATTATTCATTCTGAACCAGAGCTTTCTGTTTTTATCAAACCAACAATTTTTGAATTTCCAATACTGTTTTCCCTTTTCTGAAGCCAATTGTTGAGCTTCTCTGGAAAGTTTTTCTAAGTTATCATTTGTGGAAATATCCCTTTGGACCATGACAGAGGTTTGACTCCTGTTGGTCTCTTTGAGGACAGCATTCTTTGCTAAAGTGTCAGCAAGGTGATTTCCTTTGGCTTCCAGAAAGTCATATATAGAATGCCCTGGGATCTTAATAAGAGCTAGAGCAGAAGGTAAAAGTGCAGCATCTAATAATCCCTAAACATGCAGGCCATTTTTAACTTTATTTCTACTGGAAGTAAAGAAGCCATATTGCTTCCATAACATTCCAAAATCATGAGCTACTCTGAAAGCATATCTACTATCAGTATAAATGTTGGCAGTTTTGCCTTTGGCTAAAATATAAGCCCAAGTGAGAGCATATAATTCAGCCAGTTGAGCTGAAGTAGCCAAAGGTAAAAATGCTGCCTCAACAACTTCAAAAGTTCTTACAATAGCATACCCAGAACAGTACTTTCCATTTTTACATTCTTTAAATATGAACCATCTGTAAACCATGAGAAGTCAGTGTTACCTAGAGGAGTCACCTGCAGATCATCATGAGGGGGTCAGGAGGTGATCCATTAGTGTTAAGCAGTTGTGAGGACCTTAGGGAAATTCTTTATCTATGGTTCACCATTCAGCATTAGTTCAGGGAATATATGAAACTTAGGGTGTATTAGGATACTCAGAAGGCTTAACTTTAAAGGGATAGACACTGACAGGTTCAAAAGAAGAAGGAATGAGAGGAGGTTTGGAGGAATATGGCACTAAAGGTGGAGCTGGAGTCAAGGAAGTTGGGAATGGAGGGCAAGATGGTGTGCAGGTGGAAACTGAGAAAAGAGCTGAGGGGGAAGGGCGAGACAGTTCTGGAGGCGAGGAGCACGAGGCTTCAAAAGTCATCTCTTTCTTTAAAATGTGTTAGTCTCAGTCAATTCTAAAACTTTCACAAAGAGGCAAGTTCAGATTTCTGGTAATGTCTGGAATCCTCAAAAAAAAAACACTTGAAATAAGTGATCCATGCAGTTTTGCCAATTTCAGAGCTATGATTGTCCAATTCAGTTTTAAGAAAAGCAAATTTGGGGATATCCAAAGTTCCCCATAATGTTCATTGACGTTCTAAATTACTGTTGGTCAGATAAGTTCATTTAGTTAAAAATGCATCTGAGAAGGGACCATAGTTTTTAAATATAAATTCAGCCAGGGCACCTGTCAGAGGACACTCTGAAAATATTTAGATAACCAAGATTCCATTTTTCAGAGGCTTTCTCTAGAGCAAGAGCCCAGATAGCCTAAACAACTCAAAAAGCTTAAAATAGTTTAAGCAGCTCAAGTAGCTTAAATAGCTTAAGAAGCCTGCAGGCTTAATACCAGCCAGTTTCACTAGAACAGTCCTATTCCAAAGGGGTTGGGCTGATGGCTGAAACAGCATAATTCTAGTAGAACAGCTTGCTCCTGAAAGACTCTGGCCAAAGGCCAAACAACACAGGTTCAATGGGACAGTCCAGTTCCAGACAGAATCGGAACAATGGCCAGCAGAAATGACCCAGTTCCAAAAGAATCAAGTTGACAATTAGCACAGCCCCAAGAAACAGTCTGATTCCCCAGGGAGTCAGGCAAACGTGCAGAGGGAGAGCTCACAGACATACAAGGCCTTTTAACATAAAGAGAAAAAGAAAAGAAAAACAAAACCTCTATAGAGATTCCAAATGAAGCCTAGGGAACTTCAAAAGGCAAAAAGAGCAGAAGCTTGGATTCCGGAAAAAATTTACCCTTCAAGCTCTTGAGTCGTGGAGAAAACAATGAGCTCGAATGGCTTTATGGTCGCTATATCTGGAGGTCTTCTCTGGATCTCAGACTAGCCCTCAATATGTAAACCTCAAACAAAAAGTCAGCCAGATATTAATTCAGCAAAAAGGATTTATTCAGGAAAAAGAAAAGACTGCAATCCAATATATGCAGTAATGGAGAACCTCATGCAAGTCCTCAAAACAGAGAAGAGGAAGCTCTCATACAGAAGGGATGAGAAAGTAAGGGGAGAACTGTTATAACCACAGAGTTCTGTTATAACCATAGAGTTCTTCCTGTGGGACTTTATAACTAACATTGGGTGTGAGGTCTCCTATGGGCTATCCTGATTCCTAATTTGGTTAACGTCTTTGTCATAAATTTCGATACCCTCATTAACAAATGTACATGTATATAATATTGACAAATATAGTCTATTTCAAGTCATGTACCATAGGAATCTCACGATTGGACTTAAATCATTTATTTACCTTTTTTCTTGGTGAAGTCGAATTATCAAAGTTATCCAAAAGAAGAGGATAGTGATGGTTTTAGTGACTGACTTTTAAGTATTTTATATTGGTTATCTTCCATTAAATGTTACATGTGTACGTGTACACACACACACAATGTGGAAAAGCCCATCATTTAAAATATCGTTCACTTTTATAAACTTAAGATCACCCCCCTCATATTTTTCATGGCTTCATGCCTATAATTTACTTTGTAAGAAAACCTTTTTGAGCATAGGTCCTAATAGAATAGGAAGGGATCTGGCTATCGCCTCATCCAGAGATTCTGAACCTCGTGGGTGTGTTGAGGGTAGGGGTAACGTATGTCTTATGAATGTTTTAGCAGCAAGTCATAACATTTACCAGGTTCTTGGAGGTGTCCATGACTCAGAAAGGGTAATGTTTGAGCCCAAGGAGGAAGAGTGATTTGCCCAGACACATAGTGGCTGAAATGGGACTAACACTCATTTTGCCTAACTTGTGTCCACCACATTATGGAGCCTAGCTTCAAATCCATTATACATCTATTATGCCTAATGACATGACATATATCCAAAGAGAATTCAACTTCTTACTGATGAGAATGAGGGGCATAACATTTTAATACAACCCAATAGTAGAAATTCATTGGTGCATGACTTTCTTCCACTAAAGTAATTTATTTTCCAAGGTTGGCAGAGGTCTCCCACATCTATTGTTATAAACGATTCCTTTTGTGAGAAATATAATACATTCTTGAATGCTGACATTGAAATATGCACTTACGTATCAGATATTTTCAAACAGGAATAGAATCATAGGTCTCCATACTCTTTCAAATCTTTTTTTTTTTTTACGTCAATTTACATCCTGTCTACATAATTACTACTCAACTTTTCATGAATCTCTGCCTATTCAATATTGACTCCTTGGCAGGAACTCCCATCAAAAATCTTAATTTCTGATTCTGCTGGTTGTTGACATACAACCATGTTACTCAAGCTTGGAGCATTAACTGTTATAATGCAAACATTTCTCAAGAGGACAAGATGTACATTCGAAGTGTACATAATTTTTGATCTTTACTGGTCAGAGCTGATTTAGGCCAAGTGAGCTAAATATGATAGGCTATGTATCTATTCGAAAAGCCCTACAATCTAATCTGCTTAGCTGGTATCACTTTAAAAGGTATAGTTTGAGCATATCCAAAAGCACAGCTCAATTTGATGATTCTGCACTATAAAGCCGAATGAAACGCTTCAAAAAGAGATTTTGCAACTTTTTTTCAATTTCTGTAATGAGTCTTATCCAATATTTATTGCTCTGGGCTTAGCTTTGTATTTTTAACTTTCTTTGTTTCATGGCATGCTGTAATTATATGCTCAAACCATAGGCTACATTTATCTTATTGTAGTTTTCTGGTAAAATACTATGTACTACACACATTTATATTTGTAAAGTCTATGATAGAGGCAGAAAGATTTATTTAGACCTTTAAATTGGGGTGTGAGGAAAAGAAGGGACAGAAGAATCAAATTTCAGGAGAATTCTGTGTCAAAGGGTATGTGTTAAATGCTCTCATAGATATCACTGCATGAAATGATAGGATAACTATTCATTATCATCTCTTTTATGCTTATATTGTGGAGTCGGGAGCTCTTGGTTCTCTACCCCACCTTGCCACTAACTAACTGCCTGACCACCAAAGTCTAAATGACTCATTTGTGAAATCAGGTAGCTAAATTAGATGATCTTGAAGCTACTTCCTAGCTGTTAAATTCTACAATACTCTGCATAATAAGGGACTGGAAATGTTTTCAAAAAAGGACAAAATATATACGCTTTGCTTATAGCAGGCTTCTAGGACCACTATCTGTAAGAAATTTGCATATTTTGAAAGAAAATAAAAAGTATTTGGGGGACTTGTGAATCTCAGATTATATATACGTATATACATATATATGCACACACACACAGAATTTTTATATTTACTGATCTATTTAGTAACCAAGATATTTTGAGAAAAAAAAAGAATAATGAAGAACGTGCCCTGCCAGATGCTTAAATGTTTCTTAAAGCAACAATAATTAAAACAGCTTGATACCAGCATAGGCATAAACTAGCAGATCAACAGATCAGGAAAGAAAACACAGAAAGAGTCCCTAAAGTACATACCAATGTAGTATATGATAAAGATGATATTTCAGATCGGTGGGGAACGGAAGATACTGAAAAGATTGTTAGCTCTTTGGGGGTAAATTAAGCCAACATGAACTCCAAATGATATAAAAAGTTAGAGGTAAAAACTGCAGCTATAAAGCTAAAAGAAAAGAAACCATCAACAAAAAGAAAAAACAACCTACTAAACGGGAGATTATAGTCACCAAAGATACAACCAATAAGGGCTTAATATCCGAAATTTATAAAGAACTTGTATAACTTGACACCAAAAACAACAAACAATCCAATTTAAAGATGGGCAGAAGACCTGAATAGACATTTTTTTAAAAGAAAACATACAGATGGCCAATGGACACATAGAAAGATGCTCAACATCACTAATCATCAGAGAAATGTCCAGTAAAACCACAATATCACCTCACACCTGTCAGAATGGCTGTCATCAATAAATCAACAAACAATAAGTGTTGGCAAGGATGTGGAGAAAAAGTAACCCTCATGCACTGGTATGATTCAAATTTGTGTAGCCGCTATGGAAAACAGTATGGAGGTTCCTCAAAAAATTGAAAATAGAACTACCTTATGACCCAGTAATACCACTTCTGGGTATTTATCTGAAGAAATCTAAAACACTAATTTGAAAAGATATGTCCACTCCTAAGTTTATTGTAGAATTATTTACAATAGCTAAGATATGGAAGCAACCTA
>NW_006443567.1:4103314-4156645 GCF_000325575.1 Pteropus alecto
CGGTGGACCTAGATGGTATTATGCTAAGTGAAATAAGTCAGACAGAGAAAGACAAATGTCATATGATTTTACTTATATGTGAAATCTAAAGAACAAAATATGCAAACAACAAAATAGAAACAGACTCATAGAGATAGAGAACAAACTGATGGTTGCCAGATGGAAGGGAGTTTCGGGAATTGGGTAAAAAAGATGAAGAGATTGAGAAGTACAAATTGATAGTTACAAAATAGTCACAGGGATATAAATACAGAATAAGGAATATGATTAATAATATTATAATAACTATGTATAGTACCAGGTGGATACTAGACTAATCAGAGAGATCATTCTGTAAATTATATAAATGTCTAATCACTATGATGTACAACTGAAACTAATATAAAATAATGTTGAATGTCAACTGTAATTGAAAAATAAAAATAATAAATAAGTAAATAAATAAAATGAAAAGAAAACACAATCTTAGAGTAAAGAAGGCATTCAAGGTATAACACCAAAGACAAAACTATAAAGATAAAACTAAAAGATTTGACTGTATAATATTGAAATATTCTACATGTCAAAAAAGCCATAAACAAAATTAAGAGGCAAATAATAAACTCAGAGGCAGAATTATATTACATATGAAAAAATATTAATATCTGTAATACATAAAATGTTGAAAATTAATAATAGAGGAGGACGAACACCCTAATGGAAAAAATAAACAAGTGATATGAACAGAAATTCACAAAAGAAGAAATACAAATTGCCAATAAACATGAGGAAAATATCTTCTGTCTCATTACTTATCAGAGAAATCCAAATTAAAACAATGTCATTAACATTAAAAGGTAAACAATAAACTCAGAGAAAGTATTTGCTTAAAAATATGGCACAATTTAAAAATAAAAGGATCCAGAGTTAACATAGGTCATTAATTTCACAAATATTTATTAAGCAACTGTTACCTATCAGGCACTGTATTAAGTAACAAGGATACAATGGTGAATTGGACATGGTTTCTGTCCCGTGAAGCATTTGTACAGAGATACAGAAGTACAAGTGATAAGAGTTTTAGACAAAAGGCACTGTCATGCACCATTGGTAAGAGAAGAAATTGGTATGCCCTTTCTGCTGAGCAATTTGGCAATATAGATTAAACATCTTAAAAATAGATATACAAAATCCTGCCAGTCTATTTCTAAGACCTTATCCTCAGGAAATGATCAGAAATACACAAAATTAACAATAATAGCAAATAATTCATGAGTGCTTACTACCTTTCAGGCCTTGTTCTAAGAACTTTACGTAGATTAACTTATTTTATTCTCACTATCTTCTGAGATTGGTACTCTTTCACCTCCATTTTACATATGAGAGCATGGAGGCACAAGGAAGATAAATAATTAGTCCAGGGATTAGAGAGCCTGGATTCAAACTCAAGTAGTCCCTGCTCTTAACCCTTATGCCATCGTGTCTGTGAAAGACTTTAATTACAGCATAATTTATGTGTGTGAACAAGTGTAAATAATTTAAACAAACACCAATAGGGGCTCAGTTAAATAAATTCAAAGGACTATATGCCAACAGCAACAATCATGATGTAAAGATTATTTGATGACTTGAGAAAATGATCACAATATATTGTTATGTGGAAGAAAAGAATTTACAAAGTATTAATAGTGGTGCTCTCTGAGTGAAGGAATTCAAGGTGATTTTCACTTTTTTTCTTTGATCTTTTCTGTAATTCCCAAATTTTATACAAAGATCTGTATTATCTGTATAATCAGAAATATATTAATTTAAAATCCATTCAACAAAATGGAACCATTGGAGTATTTTTAGTTTCATACTCCTTTTATCTGGGATGCTCTCTGCCTCCCATCCTGCTGTGTACTTTCCCCTTTCTCTTGACTAGGTCCTATTTATTCCTTAAGATTCTGCTCAGGCTCACAGCTCCAAAAAGTCTCTGGAGACTATCTACATTCCAACCCCTATCCCCAGGCTATATAGGGTACCTCCCATAATACCCTGTGCATATCTCCAGCATTCCACTTCACACATTATTTGTTTATCCAATTATTCCCTGCCTCTCATCCTTATCAGAGTCACAGATACTTCCTTTTATAGCCCTTGCACAGTGTCTGGATCATAGTAGGTATCGAATAAGTATTTATAAAATGAAAATACATTTTTTTTTTGGTGATGAAAAGAGAAGAAATTCATTTTCCAAAATACAGTTTTCATAGGTTTGTTTGAGAATTGGTGGACAGATTTAGATTTGGGGCCAGCTCTATAAAACTCACTGCCATAGGTCACCCTAATATTAGTCTCTTCAACAGCCTAGGTCTTCAATGCCTAAAGGCAACCACCTTTGCTGCTAGTTTCCCCTATCCTAACCTTTATCACACTGTGTTGTCCTAGTAGACTGAGATCTTTGAGGGCAGGATCATGTTTTTTCATCTCTGTGTGTTCAACTCCTAGCACAGTGCCTGAGCCCTTCTTGTTGACCTCCATTAACTAATTATCATAAACCTTTTCTTAGGTTTGTAACAAAAGGCCTAAAGTCCTTTGAAATGAAGTTATCTGGCCAGCAGCAGAATGTGATGTGCCCCTCTCTGCTCCCTGATAGAGACAGCCACCCTCTGCTGTCTGTGTTGAGGAACTACCATGCACATTTACAATTAGAAATTGCTTTCTATATTTTAAACAGCAAACACAAAATTTCCACTTTCAGTACAGGCATCACAGCTAAGGCTGGGGGACAAGGGGGAACAGGGGGTTGGAAGAATGTCTTAAATTTAATATTATGGCTAGGCTATTAGAGCTAATTGAAAAAGTAATTGTTATTCTCAGAATTTAAAGTCTAAATGAGTGAAAATATGTAAAGCAAAACAGAGTATGTTTACAAGATACCAGAACAACAGGTTGAAAAGCAAGCACTTCAGAGATTTCTTCTAGTTTATATATTTTTCTCCCAAAATTGGTTAGCCTCATAGCAGGCTTCTAAACCTCTCAGTCAGGCCACCATATTTGGTCAATTGATATGAAATGCAAGTTTGCCACAGCCCTCCCCTCTCACAGAGCAGGGTTTTTGCCATAACTAGGTTTCTGCTTTCTCCAGGTGCACACTCTTCCTCTGAAAATCCTGCACCTGAAAAGCCAGTTGCCTTCAGTGTCTGAGGCTTCTGATCTCAGGCAGTCTGGCTTCTTTATAGCCTTGGCCACAGAGCCATGCTAATTTGCATCCCTGAATACTTCACTTCCCAGCCCTTCTGATGATGGCCAAGACCCAAAGCAGAACTTTCCCAATACCACAAGAGTGCAATTAGATAGGTGTCCCATGTGACTTAAAGGGAACTGGAAACCTCATCAGAGAGGTAGCTTGTAAGATTTCCAACCTCATTTCCAATCATCATTCCCTAGGTTCATAAACACTTCATATTCTCAGTGAGGACAATGTTCCAAGAGAAACTGGGGATACGAATCTGCTCGAAGCAGTATATTTCTTCTACGGACATTTTTCGAAGGCTCGCCTGTGGAGAGCTGAAATATGACTGGGAAGTTGGCCAGCTATAACATGATATAAACACCCAAAGAACTAAAGAAAGCCTTTTGCTAAATGATCTGTGTTCCATTTGGTTAGAACACAGTAGAATACATTCCAACACAGAATAATCATGCAGGACATACAAAACAATATAGGTCCAGCCTTGGGGTCAAATTGACCCAAGTTCAAAGTGTAGCTTTAGAAGTCACTTGTTGAATGATTTAAACTTCAGTTTCTTCATTTGAAAAATAAGGCTAAAAATAGTGCCCCACCTCATTAGGGTTGCAAGGCTTAAAAGAGATAATGCATATAAATACACATAGCACAGAACCTGGCACAGAAGTATCCCAAAATATTAATTATTATCTGCGGCAGAGACTACTTCATCAATATGCATGTTCTCCACTTTTTCCTGGTACTCAGGTAGACTACATTTCCCAACTTCCTATAAAGTTAATAGTGGTCATATCTGGCTAATGAAAAATGGACAAATTCACATGCAACATTTCCAGACCTGGCCTTTCCATGCACAACCCTTTGTGTTCTTCCTCCTCCTACCTGCTGGATGTTTTCACCAAGGGCAATTTGGGATACCCCCAATCTGAAGGTGTCTGAACCTCCACTTGCCTGGGTTCCTAAATGTATACATGGAGCAGAGCCCTATCATAACTGCCACTAACCAGAAACACCCATATTGGACCACTATGTAACCAATAATAAACTTTCACTATATTGAGGCACTGAACTTTTGGGATTTACTTGTTACAGCAGCTAGAATTATCCTGACAAATAGCCTGTCTTAGTCACAGAAGAGCTGATCTTAACAGACCCTTAAAGACCTTCTCCACTGTGCAGGAGACTTTCAGGCTCAGAGTTATTGTCTAAGTTACTTCGATGGATCTTTTACTTCAGGACTACTTCAGGTAGGCCTTGCCCTTTTATGTGTGATGCTAATTAAAGACTGTACAATCAAAGTTTTCTCTGTTTCTCTAGTTAAAGTCAGATCTATTCTTAAGGAAATTTTAGCACAGAAACTTGGAAATACAGTACTAGAAAGCACAGCGGAACAAAATGAAAATAAGGGAGCCCTTTCTCACCATGGTCATAGCAAAGTAACTGAAAACTACTCTGTTCCTTCTCACAGATGGTAATGAGGTTATCATAATATTATACTTGTAAAGGAGTTTTGAAAAATACTTATGCCATATATAGTATTATTACTCAGCATTTTTTATTTATTACTAATGATCTGGGAAAATTAATCTACAAGCATTTGTTAGGCAACTATTTTTGTGCTTTCTCAGTCCTGTGCTAGTCATTGTGTGAAACTAACCATTATCCTCTAGGAGGTTGAACCTACCTGTTTGGGCTGCTATTACAAAATACCATAGACTGGGTGGCTTACAAACAACAGACATTTATTTCTCACAGTTCTGGAGGCTAGAAGTCCAAGATCAGGGTCACGTTCTGGAGAAGGCTCTCTTATGGACTTCAAATGGCGGACTTCTCACTGTGTTCTCATGTGGCAGAAGTGGATAGGAATTTCTCTGGGATCTCTTTTATAACGACACTAATCTCATTGATGAGGGTTCCACCATCATGACTTAACCACCTCACAAAGGCCCCCGCCTCCTAATACCATCGCATAGGGACTTAGGTTTCAACATATGAACTTTAGGGAGACACAAATATTCAGTTTATTACACTAGCTGATACCATGCAAAAGATTTTAGAAGTGCATAGTTATATGGTACAAACAATGCTAATTCTATAAACATTCAGAGAAGGGAAAGATTGATAGAGGATAAAACAGTAGAAGATCTCTTAGAGAACAGTACTTAGGCTGAATTTCAAAAGACTCTAAAGAGTTGGCTAACCAGAGAGACCATAAAATAGGCACATATGGGTAATTCGAGCAAAAGGGGAGAGATGCCTGGATTATCAACATAATTATGACAGTGGATACCTTGCTTCTACTACTTTTCCTTTCTCACATTTATATAATATTAATAATAATAATAATAATAATAATATCTGAATAATGAGAATTCACAATGTACCAAGAACTATGCTAAGTACTTTCTCAGCCATTATCTAATTTCACTCTCACTATAACCCTATGAGTATGATATTAATGTCTCCATTCTGCAGATGAGGAAACCAAGATTCAAAGAGTTTTAGTTAATTGCCAAGGGTCTCACAATTAGGAAGAGGTAGAACTCAAATCTGGTCCTATACTCTTAATTGCCAACCTACACTATCAACAACTCATTTGAGAAGATAGTTATAACATCTCCAAAGGCAGGTAATCAAGACAAGACCCAAATGTGAAAAGAAAAGTCTCTTCTTCCCCTGAATGGGCAAATAGGAACAGTATGGCATGAATACTGGATGAGTTGGAAGATTTGCATTCAATTCCTGGACCTACCATGAACTAGCTATAACCTTAGGCGATTTATATTAATTTCCTGATCCTCAATTTCCTCAAAGGAAATTCCTACCTTTAAGACTGTCGTGAAGATTAAATGAGAGATTATAAATTTAAATAAGTTTGAGCTATGTAAATATAACATCAGTATTTTTCTTATTACAACTATTTTCATCCTGGTAGGAATAGAGTCAAACATAAATGTTTTCAAGACATAAGAAATTTTTGCAGGAAACCTTTAGACAAGAAGGCACAAATTCAGAGATGAAAAGACAGCCCTATACTACAGCCTACTACAGGATAGTATAGAAGTAATAATAATGGGTAACACTTATGTGGTTCATCCTTACAAAAAAATACTGACGTGGATCATAGATTTTTGTCTAGTGGTTTTTGTTTGTTTCATTTAGTCTTGATTTGCTTTTTGCCTGTCCGATATCTGAACAGTCTTCTCTTTTTTGGAAACCTCACTATCGAGTGGGTCTTGATGGAAGGCAGAGTCCCACCTCCCACTACTAATGCCAGATCCAGACATTACCTACTCCCTGAGCTAGGGCATGAGCAGGTGCCTTAAACGTGGCAAGTTGGATAATATCATCAAGGACTTGGCATCAAAATGAGTAATGCCTTTTAGCTGTAGAGATAGCAAGTGATCAGTGGTGGTGCTGCCCAAAGTGGCTTCCAGAGTCTAGAAGCTATAGAAACAGTACTTAACTTGCCTCTGCAGTTTACCTTGGTTTCTGCTGTTTTCTGGGCTTGACTTGCCGACCTTCCTAATTCCTTTCCAAGAAATTTCTATTTTGCTTATGTTAACTGGAATTGGTTTTTGTTTGCAATCAAGAATCCTGGGTGGTGAAAGTGGGTAATATTATTGTCTACATTTTATAAATGAGAAAACTGATAATAATGAGAAAACATAAAAATTATTCATAATGGAGCTGGGAGTTGAATCTTGACAATATGACAAAAGATACTCCACTAAAAAAAAGAGGAGAATGTAGAGACAATTCATCTAGGACATTACTGCAACTAGATGATAGATGATAGATAGATATAGATGATAGATAGATAGATAGATAGATAGATAGATAGATAGATAGATAGATGATAAAGAGCATACATACACACTATATACATATATATACGTATATACATATATACGTATATATATGTATATAGTGTGTATGTATATATATATACACACACACACACACACACACACAGCTTGTATGTGTGTATTCACATGTACATGAACACATGAATAGATTATGAATGAAATGCAGACTTGCTGGGTTCAAATCCTGGCTCTTCTACTTACTAGCTATGTGGCCTTAGACAAATTACTCGACTTCTCTGTGCCTCAATTTCTTCATCTATAAGGTAAGGATGATAACAAGACCATTTTCCTCATAGAGTTGCTGGTAGGATTAATATTTGTAAGGCACTTAAAATAGTGTCTGGGACAATGTTCATATTTGTTATTATTATATGTTTCAAGTTCTTGTGCTGAAGAGCAAATCTTTAAATCCCTATCCAAAGCAAATAATCTTTATTTTCCAACAAAATTATCAAAATCCACTCAAATAAGGATCATTTAATATTTCAATATACACAGCCATGAATCAAAGAGAATCCTAGAATCCTGGTAATTTCAGAATGGCACATGGTTCAGCCCAAAATCTGATTAGAAAGGTACTACTTTTAACTAGACTGATTTTTTTGCATGAAAAAAAATGTACAGATATACCCAGTTGTTGTCAAATGGTAAAGGAAGAATCTCACGTCCTGCATCCAGAAAACAGAGCGATGAGAATGCTAGCAGAAGAGACCTAGAGTACTTCCCTGTCCCAATTGCACCAGCTCACAGAGCCAAGGAGTAAGAACAGACAGAAAATTCAGCCAAAATATACTAGGAGACGATGAGGTACACAGCAAGAGAAATTAGCATGACTGGTGTACCTCCTATGTGCTCATATATATCACCTCATTTAATCCTCACAACAACCCTTGGAAATTAATATTATTATTACCACTTTACAGATGAGAAAACTATTTCAGAGAAGGTAAGTGACAAGACTATTCAGTAGCAGAGGTATGATTTAAATCTAAGTCTGTCTCATTTCAAAGCACAATTTAAACTCTAACATGAAAAATTCACAGGAGCAATGAATTTGTTGTGGAAGCTTGAAGTGTACAATTCCATAGAGAAGAAATCAGCAAGTTCCAGACTCTAATGCAAATATAGAACCAAGGATTGATTCAAAGCATTTTTACATGTATTATCTCATATTATTCACCTGGGAGGCTGAAGTTTAATGGTAAAATGCTCCAGTGTTTAGTGTCCTCTGGTAATTAATTCTAAAGGGTTTTTTTAATAGTCGAAAAAGAAATTTTTAAGCACTATATTGTGCTTTCAACAGGCACATGCATCCAGGGTAAGCCATATAATAAACATGATATCTTTCTGAAACATCTATTGTCCTTAAATATCTGGAAGGAAAAGTTATTTAATTTACCTGACAATGTAAAATATTTTGAAAAGTCAAAACAAATATGAACATTTCATGGAGTAGTGTGCAAAACCCTATGATATTTTAATATTAAAATACAGAATCTTCAAAGGAATTTCAAGCTGTGAAAGACTACTTCAAGCCAATGGTGAGTTCACACTCTTCTGTTAAGGATACTTGAGGAGGAGGAGCTTAAGAACCTCTGCAGCTTATGTCCTAAATAGGTTTATTCCATCTTGTCTGATAGTTTCACTAACTCTTATGTACATTTCTGTCTGTCATAATTTTATAAAAACAACAGTCTTGAAATTTAACCTTAGCTCCTAAGTCTGGAGTAGAGCAAATTAGACTTTCAATCAAAATTGAAAAAAAATATATATAGTATAGGAGACATATTTCTTTAAGCAAAGACTGCCAAATCTGATTTTGCAGACATTAGTAAAAATTGTAGCACAACAGTTGCTATCCATATTCTGGGTAACATCATAATTAGCTGAAGGGACACAGCATTATCCAGCATGGGTTATTTGATATTAAATCTTACAAGGAATAAACAGTGAAAATTAGTTCGAGGACATGGACTTAGAGAACTCACAAACTTGGACTTTAATTATATCCCTAATATTGCTAATTTTGTGAAAATAATATTAGAAATTTATTTTTCTTCCTCACACGAACTACTAAGACTACTGAATTAGCCAACCAATAAGTATTTAGCAGAGCTTCGATTTTAGCTGAAACACATGATTGTTTTAAAACTCAAATATCTATGTACTTTTTAAAAAGTGTTACATGCATTAACTGCATGTTTAACTGTATGCATAAACTTTACTTGGGAGTTCTGTCACTCTACTAACTGTTTGAAATAATTTCTATCTATAACATTAATTAGTGTGTTTGTTGCTATTCATCATCCCTAAAACGAGCCTTAGTTTCACAGTGTTAGCTTCAATGTAACAAGCTTAAGTTCCTCGGTCAAGAGAAAAAAAATAGCTTTCCTAGAAGTGATACACTTCAGAAATGCTCATTCTGCAGTCAGCTGAAATCAGCCTTGTTTTCTTTAATTTGGATGATATTAAGCCCTCAATAGAGTTGACCACTGGCCCACACTGGGCTCCTTTCTCTGGGCAGCCTGGATCTCAGAATAATGGGATAATCACAGGCAGCTCTTTGGGCTCCCCTGCTTACAATAAGGATTCAGAAGCAAACAATGAGCCAACCTAGTCTACCCAGAGACCTTTCTATTTTTTAAATGCTGAGCTTCAACTGCCTGGCAAATCTTAGTACATGAATTTCAGTTTTCTGCTCTGGGTTCTGCTCTATTTGTCCACAAGAATGTGCTGTATAGCTTTCCTTAGAATCCAATTGCTATAATTTTAAATAGAAAAAAAGCAGATTACAAAAATGTTTCTACACTGGAAGTATAATTGTGTAAAAATTATGTATGTCTATGGACAGGGGCTGAAAGGAGATGAGAAAAAGTGAAAACAATTTGATTTGCAGGAGATGGCAGGACTAAGAATAAAGATTTGTATTTCCTTTTCTTTAGATTTTCATTAACATTCTCAGAGGCTGTGCAAAAGTCAGTCAAATCTGTAACTTTTTGTAGATAAAATGTTGATCTTCATTCTCTTCATTTAGTGTTTGCCTTACAAGGACAATGTTCCCTTTTCTACATCATCTGAAAGAACAGATTTCACCATAATTTAGAGAGCCTTTGCCAAGAAAATCAATAAAGACATATTTGTACAGAGCCTAGAGTGGGCTGGTTTTCTCCAGGAATGTGTTGAGTTAATTGAAAAGGTTTTGGTTAAAGTTAGCCAGTCGGAGATCACAGCATTGTAGACAACACATACTGTGAGCATGAACTTCGTACAACCTTTCAAATACCTTTGGGAAGGCAGGAAATTGAAATATTGTGCTATATTGGCAACTAAATGGCCATTTATCATCCATGCTAAGTTTGGAGCTGAGAAGAATGACTTGGAAACTCTCGAAGGGACTTTATTAACAATTTCAAAGTTAGACCTAAATATGTAGATTTTCACAGCGTATTTGGGGAAGTCTAAGAGATAACATCTGTGTATACTATTAACATGGCCTCTTTAATAACAACTTCGGACTGTATTCACACTCGCAAACGCTGCATTAAAATACATTAAGCTTGAGATACCAACTGACAAAAGCAAGGAAATTCACAGTTAAAGGGGAAACATGCCATATGTTCTTCAATACCTAAGAGCAACGGGGTGCATTTGGAAAGTCATTAAAGTGGCACCCAGTTGTGCCTAGGTATTGGAAAACATATGGAATCTTTTCCTCCACGAGTGTAATTTTCCCTGCTCTCATTGAACTCATGTATCAATCTTCACTTTTTGGTCATATAGGTTTTTTTTTTTTTTTTTGCTTAATTATCAGAGCATGTAAAATAAATATTTTTTCACTTTTAAATATCAACACAAGCACACAACGGAAACTGGTTCTCAACTTTTGCTGTCTGATAGATTCTTGTTATTTATCCTTTCTCAAGGTGGCTGGACCACAGTTCTAGCTGTCTCCTATTCCTTAAGGAGTACTGTTTCCTTTCCCCTTTCTAGGGATGCAGTCTCCCATGGAGGCCAATATTTGCATCTTCCACTACAACGTCAATTGGTCAACTGGCTGAAATCAGAGTTCTGAGAGCCAAAGAACTCTTTCTTCTGGGTATTAGCTATTAGGGTAAAGTCTCTTTTTTCCTTAAAATAAGAGTTTTATCCTCTTATTGTGACAAAAGTAACAGCCAGTGTGATTTAAAGATGTATTTGTGAATATAACTTAATCTTCTTTCTGTGCCATTCTTTCATTAATTCATTTATTCAATCATTCAGTTGTTGAGTGCATGCCATGCACTAGGCATTGGGATTAAAGTGATGACCAATGTGCTCACTGTCTATAGGAGTAGACAAAACAACAAGCAGGCAATTATCATCCAGTGTGATAAGTGCTGCTAAAGGAGTCAGTGGAGGAGGCTGATAAAGCAGAGGGGAGGGGCACCTAACTCATACTAGGGGTTCTGGATGGAGAGCCTGAGAATGAGTGATTACTATGATGCATAGCAATTGTAGAGCCAAGCTTATAACGGAATTTATTCAATATAGTCCTCAAACTTTTATTGAGCACCTACTGAACACCAGGCCTGGGACTACTAGGCACTGGGAATTCTGACATAGTTTCTGTAGTTTTTAAGCAGGGGAGTGACAGCAAAGACTTGGTCCAATCATTGAAAATGAAGTGAAGAAGAGAAAGAAATGGAGAGCCAGATCATGACAGCCATGCTTTATACTACATCAATAGAGGAACCACAGAAGGCTTATAATCTGGAGTACGATGCCATCAAATTAGTGTTTTAGAAAATCACTCTCCCACCATTAAATAAGAGATATTGAAAGGGGTCAAGAGAATCAGTGAAACCAGTTAGGAGGATGATGAAAGATATGAGGCTCTCAATAAGAAGAATGGCAGCTGAGATAGAAGGGTATGGATAAAATTCACTAATCTTTAGGATAGAGGCAGAACTTGATGATTGATTATATCGGGGGATTGGAAAAGCATAATAGATCTGTGGGATATGGACCCCATATAGGCTCACTGAAAATTAGAGGTGAACTTAGAGATTATACAGTTAAATGCTCTCATTTTTATCCATAAGGAAACTGGAGGCCCAGGATAGGTTGACTGACTTCTTCAAGTCAAACAATCTATTTTGTGGTGGCCCAGGGTCTAGTACCAAAATCTCCTAGCTCAGAATAAAATAGTTTTTAAAATAAATTAATGTAACATCTAGATAGGTATAAAAGTATTAATTATACCTTAAAACCACCACAGCCGAAAACTAATCTCAAAATTATTTGAAAGTTTCCCATACTTTCCTTGCTTTCTATTCCCACCACATTTAACCCAAATGACAATCT
The DNA here is from genome assembly GCF_000325575.1 of Pteropus alecto. Taxonomy (NCBI): domain Eukaryota; kingdom Metazoa; phylum Chordata; class Mammalia; order Chiroptera; family Pteropodidae; genus Pteropus; species Pteropus alecto. Next base: position 4,115,738 of record NW_006443567.1, read on the forward strand.
CTGTCTTCTACAGCCTCTTTCAGAGGCTCTGAAAATATATGGATGACCAAGTGTGGCTGTATGATGAAATCATGATACTGTGATTATGAAACACAAACACTTTATGCAGACACTTATTTTGTAATTAGAATTTGAGAAGTATAGCATAGTAATACCACAAGACGCATAGTAATGAATTGAGATACATCTTGAGAAGACTATTTTTTTTTCCTCCTTGGGTCTCAGTTTCTAATGTATAAAATAAATAAAATAAGATTTATGAACTATAGAGGTAAATAATGTTAGAAGGCAATAAACGCTGAATTGCAGCAAATTCAAAAATATTTGCGAATCAACAATCTCTTCAATAAGTATAAAATTGTTACATTCCTTTCCCCTACTCTCAATACTACTATTTGTGTTCTGGATCATTAATGACAGAACCAGCACAGAAGAAGCTTTAGTGATAAATTAACAATAAATCTGAGTCTACATATCTCTGTCTAGTGATAGTTTAAACCTGCTGTCTCAAACAGACATCTTAAAGCGTTCTTCACATGCACTTCCAATGTCTTCTCAAATACAATTGTGTCATCTAATGTACTTTGAGACAGTACATACTCTCAATCATTTTCACAAGGGAGTTACTAATTCAAAGATATTCTGAATCTTCCTCTTCAGTGTGAAAAACCTTACTTGACAAATGAAGCCTATTCTCTCCCTAACTCTTCGTACTGGGTATGTGGTACTTCTCACTGAGAATTACTGTCTCCCTAGCAGGCAGTCTAGTGTATAAAGATTATTCTAGGAAAGGGGGATCAATAATTGAAAAGAAATATGTATTTATATAATGGGGCCGATATATATAAAAATATTGAAATTGAAATAACGTATCTCATTCTTCATAAATGTTTTCCTGTGACTCCTCACTCATTGGATCAATGTGACAAGATGAAATGGAAGTGGGGTGAGGGCTTCTGATACAATCTAGAACAAAAAAGTCTTTCTTCAGCCTGGATTTCAAACTTAAATTTCTTAAGCCCATAGCAACACAGTGATCTTAAAAGCTGGGTTCAGCTGAGGGTTTCTAAATCTCTTTTTAAATGCTGTTGTAGAACAAGAGTTATCTTGGGGCTCTGAGAATAAAGATTATTAGCCACAGTGTAAAGGAACATAAAGGACATGTCATATAATGAACTAGACACCCAGGAAGGGGAAAACTCTTCCTGTACTGGGGGGATACAATTCAAGCCAATGAGGCTAGGGAAAAGATGCTTCATCTCAGAGAGGTCAAGCAACAGAAACTCTACACATACTGAGGGAACCTTGAACATACTGGGTGATGGTCTACTTCCATAATCATATTCTAATACAGAAAGAAAATTTATATTAGAAACACTGAGTGTGGCAGCATCCTCAGGAGAAACACCTATGTAGATGGTTCTGAAAATATATTTTCAATTGCCCACAGCCTGTGAATGACAAGGAATGGAAGGCACTGAGAGAACTAATGAACTGGAAGAGGTCTGGTACAGGACAAGGAGGTTCAGAGAACACAAGACCAAAGGGACTCTGGATTATTGCAGTGTGTTAATGCAGGGAAACAGCCACACCACAGTAGGCATTAGCACTGCATTCTCCATTAATCAGCAGGTTGCAGAACATTCCAGGTAAAACCATAAGTTCCTTGTCCTGCTGCTGCCACCATACATAAGCCTTCCTCTGCATGCAGACATTATCTTGGGAGAAGGGAAAACCCCTTGATACAGCCCTGACAGAAAGTTTGAACATTGAATGGAATGACTACCTAAAAGGGAGTCTTAAATGAGAAGAAACCAAGTTGCCTTCAGTGGTAAGTTTAAGTTTTCCACCATCAAAAAGATTGGAGATGCTAGAGCAAGATGAGGTAAATTTTAGGTAATCTGGAATGTTACATATGGAGCCCATTTGTTTTTTCAATTTCAGTCTTGCAATATTGGCTTGTCGAAGAAATGATGAATCTGCCTTTTAAAACAAAACTACTACCACCGTCCAAAATGAAGCCAGTTTCTTGAAAAGCATCTTAAGAATGGAGCTGGGCTCATAGGGAGAATAGAACTTACATTTCTTTTTTCCAATTTAGTGATCTCTTTTCCTTTCCCCACTAACAAAACTTTTCAAAACAGGTTTGGATACAGATAACATAATATAAGAATGATTTGGTTGTCATTAAAACATCCAGATTTAATTTCAGCCTTGACCAAATCCACTAACTCTTCTCTCATAATAAAAATAGATTAGATAACCAGCTGTAAAAAGAGCCAAAACAGTTTGCCTATTGGCTGGTACTAGCAAGCAGTAGAGTTCCTCACTAACTGCTGTGTTGATTGACAGGGGCCTCTGAAACAATAGAAGAATATGCCAAACAACTTCTTTTTTGAATCTAACTCAAAACTCCAGAGAGGCTTTCATGAGGCCATGGCTGACTGGTGTCTTCTTTGATGTGATAAAATTTCAGTCATTTTCAGCTGCAGTTGTAATTGCTATGTATGGGTAGGGGTTAGGGGCTGACTATCCAGTATTATTTTATTATACTTTCAATTCAGTAATAATATAATAACTTAGAGACTTAACAGCTCAGATAAAGAATAGTGGCCTATTGAGAAAGTTTAGTCTAGTATTTTGCTTTTGACAGGATGTTCTTTCAGATATTTCTTCTGGGGTTAAAAAAAAAAAACCTATTTGAATTGTTTGCGGAAGAACATATTTTATTGTAATGTGTCTAGTATTTCCGTGGTAGAAAATCCAGGAAAATGAACAGCGTATTATCATTACAAAAAAATGATATTTAGAATAGGAACAGAAAGTCCTCGGTCATTTTTCAACCTGCCAACCAAATCAATGCTGAGAGAGAGTGTGTGTGTGTGTGTGTGTGTGTGTGTGTGTGTGTGTGTGTGCGAAAGTCCTCGGTCATTTTTCAACCTGCCAACCAAATCAATGCTGAGAGAGAGTGTGTGTGTGTGTGTGTGTGTGTTTGTGTGTGTGTGTGTGTGCGCGCGCGCGCGCAGGCATGTGCACTTATGCATTAGCCTGTGGGCTGATGAGAGCGTCTTACAGAGATATGGATTTATAATTTGCTACTACCAAAGGAAGCACTTTAAATGGCACTAAGTTAGACAGGGAGCAGTAGTAGAAAGCAAGGGTCATAAACTCCAGAGCAAGTGTATGGAATGTTTCACTTTTGTGTACATTTTTCAATCTTAAAACAGCTTTACTCAGGATTTAAGACTTTATTAAAGTCAAAAGGATTACATTAAGTTCATAGACACGTTTGTTTTATTAATTGAGTCATAAGTTCTGGCTGTCTGCAAACACGTTTGAAAACAGGCATCAGATGGTTTCCATTGCCATAATAGATCAAAAAATCTGCCAGTAAGTCTGTTTGCAGCTCTTAAAAGTTGTTGAACAAAAATGTGTTTTGAGCTATCGACAATTACCTGAGAAAACAACTGGATTCTGTAAGTCGATTTGTTTATATTCCCAATACACTCTCTTCCACACCACTTCCTCTGCTCTTATCATGGACCTCCTTTCACTCCAAGCTATCCTCTCCAGGGTGTCATAGGCGATCTTGCTTTAAAACACTTTTTCTTCACCCTCATTATGACAAAATATCAAGAAAAGTGTTAACTAGTTTTTTTTTTAATGACTTACTGTTGATAGGGGAAAATAGTAAATCTAGAATTAAGAGAAAGAGTTGGGTTCTTATTACATTATATACAAAAGAATATATATATATGTATATATGTATATAGATGTGTGTGTATATATATGTGTGTATATATGTATATGTATATGTATATGTATATGTATATGTATATGTATATGTATATGTATATGTATATGTATATGTATATGAAAAAAGTATATGTATACTAGATTTAAAAACTGCTCGCATTATAATGGAAATCCCGTATTAACACGTCCAAAACCTACATCCTTCCCTCTGCACCCAGAGGTAAAGACTGTCCTAATTTCGTGTTTATCTCCCACTTGCTTTTCTTTATAGTGTTTATTACATATGTTTGTATCTCTTAACAATAAATTGTTGAGTTTCCACATTTTGAACATTGTACAATAAAATAATACTTTATTTATTCTCCTGAATTTTTTTTCTTAATATCATGTTCTCAACATCGGTCCAAGATGTGGCATGTAACTGGAGTTAGCGACCTCTTTTTACCTCTAGCTTTATTGAGATAAATTGACATATATCATTGTATAAGTTTAAGGTATATAATGCGATGATTTGATACATGTATATACATGCTAAATGTTTACCAGAATTAGGTTAGTTAACACATCCTTCACCGCACATAATTACAGTTTCGTTGTTGTTATAGTGAGAATATTAAGGCTCTACTCTCACAGCAACTTTCAAGTATACAGTGCAGTATTTTTAACTATAGTCACCATGCTATACATTAGATCTCTAGAATTTATTCATCTTATAGTGGAATGTTTGCACCCTTTGATTTCCCTATTTCTGTGCTCCTCGGCCCCTGCTAACTGTCATGTTCCTCTCTTTCTATGAGTTCAGTGTTTTTAGAAGTGAGATCGTGAAGTATTTGTCTTTCTCTGACTTATTTCACTTAGCATAATGCCCTCTAGTTCCACCCATGTTGTTACAAAAGGCAGGATTTCCTCCTTTTTATGGTTGAATAATATTCCATAGTATATGTGTACCATATTTTCTTTATCCATTCATGCATCTACATATACACTTAAATTGTTTCCATATCTTGGCTATTGTGGAAAAATGCTGCAGTGATCATGAGAGCACAGATTTCTCTCCAAGATAGTGATTTCATTTCCTTTGGATATATACTCAGAAGTGGAATTGCTGGGTTATTTCTTAGTTCTATTTATATTTCTTTTTTATATTTTTTACTTATTTACTTCATGTTTTAATTTTTTAGCATTTTATCTTATTTTATTATTAATTTCAAATATATAGTACATTGATTAGACATTTATATAATTTATGAAACCTCCATATTGTTTTCCATAGCAGTTGCACCATTTTGCAATATATAAAATATTTTAAATGAAAAAACAATGCTTAGAAGTTTATATGTGGGGTTTTATTAAACTAGATATTTTGGGATCCCAAAGTAATCTATCAAAGATGAATTAAGCTTGCTTTTCACTGTCATTAAAACAACCAATTAAACAGTTTAAAAGAAGCCAATCAATCCTCCTTACATGTTGCCACTGTGGCATCATGGCCTCTGTCAGCAAATATGTTTTATGCTTTTATCACCATAATGTTATTACTATTTGGCTAAGGCATTTCTATAGTTGTCTTTTAATCTTCTGCCTTATGTTTGGTTTTTACAGTGATATCCACTATAGCAGTCATGTGTGCTAAAGAATTTAACTATATCTTCATGCTATCCCTTATAGGCAAATACCATTATTAGTTTCACTTTGTTCAAATAAGGAAAAAGGCTGAGAAAGCTTAAGGACTGTATTTTATTGATCCTAAGAACACATTTCACAGGATGCATCTTGTTAATCAGGGCATCTTACAATCACTATTGTCCAGGCAATAGCCTGGCATGATAGCTATTACTTGTGTGTGTGTATACTAAGTCATACTTGTTAATACTATTATCATTCACTTGGATTTTTAGGTACAGTGTTAGTACTAAATATAATGAATTTTATTGTCATTTTAAATGTTTTCCAGAGTGTTCACTCTGACTTGACATGGAAAGGAAAAGGTATTATCTATGCTAAAAGGCACTGGCAACAGAGTGGCAGAGTGTCAATTGGATATTAGCGAAACAAATATATGTATCATTGGAGTAATGTTCACAATTCCTTATTTTCTTACAAAGTGATGATTAAAGGATTTATAGGACCATATGGAAGATACCAGAAAAAGAAAACTTTGCTATATTTTGTTACTGATATAGCCAAAAGAATTACCAAGCAAAGCAACTGAAGGCAAGAGAAATTGTCAAATCCCTCCACACAGAAGTGCAAGGAATTTCAAGGCAAGCAATGAGAGACCTGTGCATGCAATGAGAGCCAACTCATGCACTGCATAGCACTATTGCTAAGGCGTTATGTCACTGTTTAATTGGAAATTTCTTTTCTAACATATTAATAAAAAAAATAAAGATGTGTTATATAATTGATGTCATCTTGTAATTGATGGCATTGGCATTGAGTACCTTGCCCAGGGTCACACAATTAGTAAATAGAAGGGTAAAGACTCAAAAGGCGAACCTGTGCTCCTAACAAGGAGGCTTCAGTGGACCTCATTTGATTTTGTAACTTCTCTTCTACCTTTTAACAAGCCTGTAAGCATTTTTTTTAAACTAAATATTACTTGTGTTTTATATTTCTTGATAACTTCATGACCATCTTGGTTATTTTAGTGATTCCTGACTCTGCTTTAGAAACTGCTACTCCTCGATAGCAGTTTCTAAAGCAGAGTCAGGAATCACTAAAATTAAGGAAAACATCAAAATAATTAGAAACAGCTCATGGTGACCCTCAAAATGAAGAGGGAAAAGATCCCCTCTGCATTAAGTTCCCCTCAAAACAGCAGTGAATATGTAGTATCTTCTATCATTTGGGAACATCAAATAGAAGCACAAATATTGAATCAGTGAGGTTGAAGTCTTGGCTCTCTTCAGTCATATTTCATAATCCTTCCATGATTTCAGAGTCTATTGCTTTCAGGAGCTTAAGAAAAATAAAATTAAAAATTAAAATTAAATAAAAACTAATCGTGATTACTTCAAGGTGGTAATAATGGTTCTAACAGTAATAAATAATTATGTAGTGTCTTATCATTTGTTACACTCCCTCAGTTGTATCTCATTTGGTCCTCACAGCAACACTTTATAGTGGTTAAGAACAAAGTGCATTAGAAATCTTTATGCCATCATCTGGGTTTAAGTCTCAACCACTTATCAGCTAGTTGACTTTGGGAAAATTGCTTCATTTTCATGAGCCTCATTTTTCTCATTTGTAAAGTTAAGGTCTAATAATAATAATAATACATGCATTTGAAGGCTGTTATGAGAGTGAAGTGAGAAAATGCCTATAAAGCAATTCAGCACAGTACCTAAGTACCTGCTATCTAAAGGCTGAATAAATGTAAGCTCTCATTACTATTAACAAAACAACTCTGTGTGTAACTAAACAATTTTCCAAATGAAGAAACAAAGGTTTCAGAGAGGTTAAGTTAATATCTGAGGACACACAGTTAGTAAGCAGCCGAGTTGGTATGTAAACCTAGAACTGCACTTGCCTTGAGTACAAGCAAAGCATGTTATAGAGAACTTCTCAAAGTCTGTGCCAACTCAATAATGACTATTCTTTCATGATTTTCATATAATTTGACACATTGCTGCAAGAGCTATTAAAGCTTGAAAATTATTTCCCCCTCTTTTTTTTTTAATAAAGGCTGTGGATGGATAAAGATGGAAATAAAAATTGACTTTGACCTTGTTAACTAGTCATAGTACCTGGTCGTCAAAATGCCATAGGCCAATTTCTGTTATAGCCAAAATCTCTTTATTTAAAAAAAAAAAAAAGCAGCAAATCCTAGCTACATTATCACAAATTCAAGACATATCTGATACATTTTTTTTTAACAACAAAGAATATGGACAGGGTGTCAGAAGCTTAATGTAAAGGATGTGACCTGTACTAAAAACCACTTGAATTTCGTATTGCTCTAACCCATGGTGATTATTATTCGAATTTGCGTTCAAGCTCTTAATCTGCATAATTAGTTCCAGTAGTTTACAGAAGCAGACTGAGACCTAATCAAGGAGGTCAAGAATTGGACAAGAGTGAGCTACAGGGAGGATGCTGTGTTAATCCCTGCTCTTAGGTACATCTTTGTGCTCAGGGACCACTGAGCTGGAAACAAAGGGATGGCTCAGGGATGCAGAGAAGACATGGAGAGAAACAGCTCTGGGCAGATGGTCGTGTAGATTTCTAGAGTTGTGAGCAATGCAGCAGAGGGCGAGGAAGCAGAAAGAGACTGAAACTCCAGATCAAATCAAGAAGATTTCTCAATAAGGACCAGGCGCCTGTAAGAATTCAACAGCTAAGAGAAAACCAGAAGCCAGTTCCTTAGAAAGAAAGAAAGTGGTAGTAGAGGACACTAAGTAAACCACACCAGAGAGGACAATACCATAGCAGAGTTAGGGGAACAAAACACCCCAGGCCAGACTATTAAACTAACTATGCTGGTGGAGTGGATAAACCTCTTAAAAAGAGAAGCACAGCCCACTAAGAACGATTAGGCAGTCCACCCTCACTGAGTAGCCAAGTCAAGGTGAAGCAGTCAGCTGAACAAATGGGACCACCTTTGAACTGTGTGCTTTAATCCTCACCAGTGGACAGACCTTGTCCTGGAGCAGTGGATGTGATCCTCCACAGCAGAAGAATTGGTTTCTGTGAGAGTTGAGAAAATCACATGCTAGGGAGAGCTGAAGTCATGGAGCAAGTTCCCCAGTAGGGTGAGCATGCTAAAGAAGGTCCAGAAGCTGCTAAAAACATCATGGCTTCTCTCAAGGAAATAATCTACCAAAGACATCAGGCAGCCTATTTCTTGTTGGGATGTGCATAACTGAGGAGGATTCTGGGTGGAATCTTGGGCTAGGAAGCATCAAAGGCTGGTAGTGATGATTACAGAAGACCATCCCTGCCCAAAACATTCTCTTTGACCACAGAGGAGTAGTTGACAACATCATGACAACTACGTAGGTTGACTCTTTAATTTTTCTGCCTAAGTAGCTTTGGCATCCTAAAAGACAAGACCATAAATGTATTGCTATAAGTAATTGTATTTCTATTCAGATATATACAACATCCCTCTCTTTGTTAGATCACCTTTATTCTAATTTAAAACTCATAGAAACTTTTCTTCATAAGATATAAAATGACTTTACTATACACATTATATAGCAACTTAAAGCATTCTTGTCCTTAGGTTACAAATGTACCCAGTGCTTCAGAAATGAATTCACTAAATGGCAGCTTTCTGGAAATTCAAATTTAATTAATAGACTCTTTTCTACTAACAAGCTGACAAATTAGCATTAAGTAAAATTCCAATATAGAATCTATGTTAAACAAACAGAGACTCATGGACATGGACGATAGACTAGTGGTTATCAGAGGATATTGAATTGTACATCTGAAAGTTACTAGATTTCATTAACCAATGTCACCATAAAAAAGAGTCCATGTTAGCATCATTGTACATTCTGTTACATTAATTTATAACCTGTCACTTCTAAGGAGAAAAGAGGCACCCAGACACCTAGGTATACATACACATGCATGTGCATACTCATACATTCACATGCATACTCACACACATTTGCACGATCATGCACACTCACATACCACTTTCACAGAGGCTCATGCCCACACACTTGTATTTATTCACACTCATACCTACATGCACACAAAACACATATATATGCACTTTTACACACAATAGATACATTCACATAAACACATACATACACATCTAGCAAATGTTATGCATAAATGAGCCACTTTTATTGAATCTACATAACACTGTGAGTTAAGTATTACTAACTCTATGGTACAGATGAGGAAATTGAAGCTCAAGAAAGTAAAAGAACTTATTCAAGGTCACGCAGTTAGTAAATAGAAGGGTGTGTCTGATTCCAAAGAGTGAATAGCAGTTTGTAGAGTTAGAAGCAAACCAACTCACTCTGTGACCTCTTAAGGCTTTCACTAATTACACATTCATTTTAGTTAAGAAATCTCAATGCACATTGCTTTGAAACACTTTCTCACTTAATTTTTGAACTGTACATATTTTATGGGAAATTTAATCCATATAGACATAATTCATTTATACCAAAATCCTCAAAATAATGTTTCTTATGAGATATTTGATGTCAAAAGAAGGCTTTTGAATTTTTCAGTAAGATATTTCAAGCTTTATATTTTATTTAAAACAGGCAAAATCATTGTCTCAAGCTTAAGGAAATTTGGAGTTATGTTTGAGATTGTGTGTGTGTGTGTGTGTGTGTGTGCATGTGTGTGTTTTCTATCATTTTGAAGATCATTTGCTAGACATACTCAATTATTTGAATAAAAATTAATTTGGTTCTTCTAAGTCTCTTCTGTTTTGGGTGCTGCTGTTTTAGCCGAAATTTAGGAAAACATCAAAATAATTACCTTACAATAATTCCATGCTGCTTTGTTTGTTTTCTGGCAAGCTAACTATAGTGACAATATAAACTTAAACAATTGGATTATTCCAAAGAAACTTACAAGAATATTAAATTCCACTAGCTTAGTGATAGATTCTTAGAAAATATAGAACTCACACAGAATAGTGAAGAGATTTTTGGGTAGAGGAGTGGGAGGACATGTGAATTCTACTAAGATGTGGATATTTCGCTTCAAAACCAAAGCTTCCTAAAAAATCACAAATGTGCTCTAAGGAAATCATTACTGACTTTCGGAGGAGTAATGAGTACTAATTAATCATCTGAAATAATTTCTAACAGCCTTGTTCCCTCTACATATTTCCCTTGATGAAAAACTTCAAGACACAAAATGAAATAGACCACCACATCAGAAAAATATTCGCCCTCTGAGAAGTGGCTGAGTCGGCTGATTTATAACAGAAACAAAGTAGTTAATAACTTGTCCTGAACCCTGAAACACAGAATTCATGGACAGTGAACTCTTTGATGGGTATGGTTCTGAGGTGGAATACTTAATTTGATATTTAGACAGTGACATTTCTCCAGTAATAATGCCTTTGCATGGAATGGAGAAGTTGTAACAAAATCTAATGTTTGCAAACTGTATTACAGTTCACACAAATTACCTATTTAAATCTCATAATCACCACTTTATGGAACAGATATTTATTATTGTTGCTGTTGCTATTGTTATGATTATTGTTAATACTATTCCCATTTTAAAGATGAACAAACTGAGGTTCAGAGCTGCCTAAGGCTATTATAGCTAGGAATACACAAAGTAATATAAAACTCTAAGGAGACTCATCCAAATCCAGGCTAAATGGAGATTGGAGGCAAAAGCAGATGTTTCTGCAGTTCATGAGCAATGAAAAAAATGCATTAAAAAACAGAGCTTATGGTCAACCAAACTAAATCTTACCAAAGGCCTTGACTGTGCCTCTTGGGCTTGCTGCCCAAACTCAGGCTGAACTATGGAGAACCTTTTGTGTTCTCTCTCTCTCCAGCACCCTCTACCTCTCTCTCCCTCTCCCTTCCTCCCTCTTTTGCCCTCCAGCCCTCTACCCTCCCCTCCTCATTTTTCTCTGAATCTCCTCCAACTCCAACTTTGTCTCTCTTCCTCTCAGTTTCAGATAGGCAGCTCTTAGAGGAAGATAAGTTTGTTTTTATTTTCCCCCCTGGCTTAAAGGTTAGATTTCTGTGGTCAACTGGAATCCAAAACATTAGATATCAAAGTATCCCTATAATAGAACAAAATATGGCACCCTCATTCATAGAGTCAGCATAGAATAAATATGGGCAAAGTATGGAATTACTGATTCTGGTTCTGTTTTATACCGACTCTATACTCTTAGGGAAATGTCTCTGAGATTCAGTTGTTTTTTCATCTGAAAAATGGTAATGCTACCTTCTAAGACTCTTGTAAGGATTAAATGAAATGCAAAATACCTAGTATAGTCTGTACATAGAGTCAGTGGTCATTTAAGAGTGTTAGCTCATGAAGCCTACCTTTCATTATGATCAAATCTGCCTTGTGAAGATTGTCTTTTTGACAATTCTGTAAGGGTTTGTTCATTCCAGGGTTGTTCTAAGTAATCCTACTACAGTAGATGAAGGGGCACCATTGATTTCCATGGGTTCCAGAGAGTAGGAAAAACTTGTCATATTCTTCTAAGCAAGCTCCATCTTGTCCCATTGCTCACCAGCACTGGCCCCCAACACACACAGACACACACCCCTCCATGCACACATTGTGAGAATACCTACCCTGACAGTACCCACACCAATATATTGAGACAGAAGAGTGAAATGGGAATTTTTCGTAGGTTTGATACAAAATCTAAAGATCATGATATAAAATGTCTACTGAAATGTTTAGCACGAAAGTGAAGCTAAAAAATGTTAGCTATTAGTACTGGTAGTTCTTGTTATCCAGCTATGGGATATTTTAGCTTCTAAATCTGACCACAGTCTGAACTTTAAAGTTCTTAGGTTCTGGCCTATTTTGACTACATTTAATTGTCTTCACCAACAGAGAAGGAGACAAACATGATAAAGTCCTAAGGGGCTAGAATCATATATTTTAGCATTACACGACCTCTCCCCTGATCCCCCACATTGTTGCCTAGATCAATGCATCACACAGAGTAGGAACTCAGTATTGCTTTAAAAATAAATAAAAGAATGGATGACACACGTTTAGATGTCTCTAAGAACTATTTTATAGTTTCTGGTCAACAATAATAATTTTCTGCTGTGTGCTTATACTTCCATAGCCCTGGGCTTTAGTAGAGCCCACTTAACAAATGTTAGCGAATCTGTTGCAAAGTTCACAGTTCTTTCAAGGATAGATATTTTCCCAGCCCAGCCACCTTATCCATCCATGAGCTTCAACTCTCATCAGTCCTGAAGCTACAATTATTTCCTTTTCTTTCACTCATCTCCTTCAGTAGAAATCTTACCCTTGGAGGCTCAGCACAAATACCACTTCTTCCATGAAGCCTTCTTTGATCTCCCCATCTGGAAATGATTTCACTCTCCTTTGAACACCATTGCCCTTTGTACTTCTCTGTTGGCACTTCTCCCATTCCACCTTATATTAGAATTGTAATCCTGCCTCAGCTCCCCTGCTAGTCTGTGAGCTCTTTGAGGGCACAGAACAGATTTTATACACTTTTGGTTTCTCCAACAATAAATAGCACTTCCTAGTTCATTGGTGCTCAATATATACTTGTGTGAATGAATGAAACCAAGCCAGGTTCTACAGTACATGACTTGACAAAAGTTGGCAAACCAATAGAAATCTTGGCTTGACATGAAATACCTGAAAGGATAAAGCTGTATTATAAAAGGAGGCATAGTACATAACCATATTTCTTTGTCAGAAACATCATGATTAGCCTGAATATCAGTTAGAGGGAATCTGGTGAAGAAAAAAATGTTTCATTAAACCTCCAATAAAATAACATACATTTATAAAAAATTAAATCTTGCTGACTTTTTAAATGATTGTATCAGCATTTCAGTGGATGTCATTTCAAGAGACACAAAATGCTCAATTTCAGCCTTGACAGAATTCATCTATCACTTCAACCTTGCTTGTCTCTAAAGACATTCAGAGTTAGCTGGTTTGACCCTTTCTCATGATTGACCTAAGCTCCCATGATTGCTACCTGGCGGGTTTGTAGTCAAAGCAGACTGACAGTTGTGGCAGTAAAAATGTTCTTTAGAAACAAAAACCAAGATCATGTAAATACAATACTTAAGTACCAAGCTTAATTACCCCTGGGCTGTTAGACCATTAGCTTGTACAAGGTCTGCCCATATTACTATGAAATCACGCATTTGTTTCTGATTTTTCTTTTTCTTTTTTTGCTGCTGCTGTGTTGAGGAATGATTAATTTTTTTTTGAATGAATGAAATACCTATCTGTATGCAATACATAATCTGTACCATCATTCTGTGTTTGGTGTTCCTTAGGTTTTTGTGGTCAATTAGTTTTCCCAGTGGCTTCTTTTTTATTGCAATATAATTGATATGTAACATTATATTAGTTTCAGGTGTACATAATGATTCAATATTTATTTATGCTGTGAAATGATCACCACCATAAGTCCAGTTAACATCTATTGCCACACATAACTACATTTTTTTTCTTTTTATGATAATTTTTTAATTTATTTTTATTATGGTGACATTGGTTAATGAAATCCAGTAAGTTTCAGGCGTATAATTCAACAGTAAGGCATATATATATTGCATTGTGTGTTCAACGCCCATAGTTAGAATTCTTTCTGTCACCACATATTTGACCTCTTTTACCCATCTACTTCCCCCTTCCCCTTTTCTCCCTACCCTTTGGTGACCACTAGTCTATTGTCTATGTTCATGAGTCTCTGTTTTGTGCTTTGAGGTTTATATCTCACATATAAGTGATATCATGTAGGTTTCAACTTTTTCTCTCTGGCTTATTTCGCTTTGCTTGATTATCTCGAGGTCCATCTATGACGAACTTTTAAGATCTACTCTCTTATCAACTTTCAAATATATAATACAGTATTATTAACTATAGTTAATAGTTTTTAGTTAGACCTCTGTATGCCCCCATCAGATAGGTTACTATAGATAGAGTATACTGTAGGATCAATATAAGCTCTGGGAAAAGCTGCAAAGTCAATAACATTTCTATATTTCTGGTTCCCTCCACTTCACATAGTGGTACCTTCATTCTCATCTTAAAATCCCTCTTCCCCCTGCCCTCCCAAATCTCACGCTGTCTCCTAGTTCTCTAGGTTTCACTGGGCCTGTAAATTGCCCATCACCCTTCTTCTCTAGTAGCCTCATCTAAAACTTTTCTATTTAGTGTTTTCATTTTTCTAGGCCCTGCACTCGGCTAGATTTCAATGGATTGTAATGAGTCATGTGTCACCACCCAGGTAACTCAATGCTTTAATCAGTAAAGTGTTTGGTTCCATGAGTGCATGACTCCCAGAAAACCCTTAGGAATAGATATTAATGGCAAGAATACCAGCCATGTAGCAGGAAGTCTTTTCAGTCTCATCTAATTTCAGTCTTTAACTCCTATTAAAAGGGCTGCTTCTGTTATAACTGACAAGGCTAATCCTCTCTACCATGGTTGGGAAACCTAGTGGAAAAGAAATGCAAAGAAGAAATAGTTCAGATATACACTACTGAAAATGGTGCAAATCTAGGTATATATTTGTTATGGCCTGAACATTTGTGTTCCTCCAAATTCTGTGGATAAGATTAGTATGTAATAAGAAGAGACACAAGATACCTCTTCTTCTCTCTCTGTTTGTCTCTCTTTGTCTCTATGTCTCTGTCTCTGTCTCTGTCATTGTCTCTCTCTCTCTCCGCTGCCCGTCTGCCATGTGAAGATAAAGAAAGAGGCTGGCCGCCTGCAAACTAGGAAGAGGGTCCTCATCGAATCAACTGACACCTTGATTTTGGATTTCTGAACCTCTAGAACTGTGAGAAATAAATATTTGTTGTTTAAGCCATCCAGTCTACAAGATACAAGCATGTTCATAGGAGCCTTGTTCATAATTTCTTCGAATTGGACCAAACCCAAATGCTTATCAACAGTAAAATAGATAAATAAACTGCATCATATTCAAGCATTATACAGCAATGAAGATGAAATACGAGCACACTTAATATCATTCATAAGTCACACAAATATAATTTCAAGCTAAAGAAGCCAAAATCAAAGAGGATGTGCTTCTCTTTGTCAAAGAGGATGTCATTTCATCTATATAAAGGATAGACACAGTCTAAACTAATCTATTGTTTCAAAGTCCAGATGGTAGTTACCATTGGAAGGGGAAGGTAGTGACTAAGTGGGTCTTCTAGGTGCTATCCAGGTTTTGTTTCTTGATCTGGGTGCTGGTTACAAGGATATGTTCAGTTTTTGAAAATTCATTAAGCTGACAATTTTTAATTCATTAATAAGTTCAATAAAATACAATACCAATAGAACTACTGTATAAAAGTGGCTTAAATGGGGCAAATAAAAATGGAGCAAAACAAAGACAGAAGTAAGGTAGTTGAACTTTTTGGAATAGCTGTAAAGAAAAAAAATAGAAAAGGGAAGAGAGAGCCAGGAAATAATCATTCTTACAATTGCAACATTTATTCATTCATTCCATAAATATTTCTTGAACAACCATCATGTAACAGGCACCATTCTGAATGCTTGGGACATATCCATGAAGAAAACACATACCTTTGCCCTTGTAGCACTCACATTCTATTGGGAGTCATATCCTAGCAGCATTAAGTGTGGTAACCTTTTGAATGAAACATAGAGGGATGCCCAAGCCTAAATCTACAGCAATTACATTATATCATGCTTTGCTTTATGTGATCTGCAGCTGTATCAAGATACCAGAAGAACTTGTGGCAACCTGTCCAGTCTTCATAGATGGTTTCAGGTGATCGACTCTGAGCAGCAGTATTCTGAATGGAATACAACAAGAAATTGTGGGTTACATTCTGTATGTGTTCTAAGTCCAGTTTAAAGGACATGTGGTCTCTTAAGCTGACTGAGAAATAGGCTTTGCCCTCCTGCTGTAGGCCCCTCAATCTGGCACCTGTCATCCATTAGGAGACCTCCTACTGGGATCTTTCATCATTGAAAATATATGATGATTTTCATTACTGCCTAGGCTAATTGGTAGTGAGTATATGTTTAATATATTCCCCTACATAGTGGGCTTTGGATTTGCTTTGAAGTTTCTCACACCAACGCAGTTGGACTAAAATCATAGATACTAATCACAGAAACTGAAAAGTTTGGTGTGAGAAGAATCACCACCTTGGTTCTTTATTATAGCCAATTGGGCAGTAGGCACACATGTGAAAGGAAACCTTAGAACCATTAGTCAAACCATCCCCTGGCTGTTTCTGGTCACAGGGTTGCTAGGTCCACTGTGTTTTTGTGTCCCCTTGTGAAATTATCATGTGCCTAGTTTACTTTCTGAGTCAGTAAAATAGTATTAGATTTAAAAAGTAAAAAGCACCTCATAGCATAAGTTTTCAACACTCAAAATAATATGCTGAATTAAATATAATAAATGCATGCTTTCTAGAGAGAGAGTAAACATAGCGTATAGTGCTTTTATTTAATTAGTTGTTAGCATCTGACTTAATACAATGTTCAAGTTGCAAGCGAAAGGTGTCAAGAAACACCTGCAAATTTTTCATTTTCAGGTGGAGAAACTGAGGCCCTAAAATGGTCAATGACTTGTCCAAGGTCACTGTTGGTGGCAGAGCCCAGTATTAAACACAGGTTTCCTGACCACCACCCCAGCACATCTTCCACTCTACTAGTATTGTAAATAAAATCATGTCACAAACATAACTACTGCCTTCTACTCTTGCTATACATATGCTGTTTGTATCCATGTGTGTGTGTGTGTGTGTGTGTGTGTGTGTGTTTTAAGAAAACATACACAGAAAGTAAAGCATTTTTGGAATGTTATCACTATACTTTTACACATAAATTTTAAACTTAAGTTTATTGAGGTGACATTGGTTAATAATATTATATGGGTTTTAAGTGCACAATTCTATAATACATCATCTGTGTATTGCATTGTGTGCTCATCGCCCAAAGTCTAGTCTCTTTCCATCACCATATATTTGACCTCCTTCATCTTCCCCCACCCTGTTTCCCCTCTAGTAACCACTGGTCTATTATCAGTGTCTATGAGTTTGTTTTAAAATAGATTTCTAAACTGAGCTATTATTTAAGATTTTAGGTTTAAGATTTATGCAAAATAAAAGTTGCACTTTTTAGTAGTAGGCTGATATGTCCTCAAGTACCTCTTCCCTTAAAATTCATTTTTTAATATTAACTTGTTCTATGTTAAATAGCATCAATCATTGAAATATTTAATATTATTTGTATAGTTAGTTTTTTATTAAATCAAGAGTATCTTATTTTTACTTCTATTGAAAATATTTACAATTTCCAAGAATAGTCTATAACCTCTGTGAAGGTAAATTATGTCTTTCTGTTCACTATCGAATCCTGAGTACCTAGTACAGCACCCAGTATGTAATAGGTACTCAATGTTGAATGAATGAAAAAATATTTAGATTTGATAAATATTTAAATAAAATATTTAAATAAATATTTTAAAATATTTTTTAAAAATTTAAATAACAAATAGCTTGAGCTAGCTATGGGATGTGCATCTGTATATTTGATGTAACTGTAAATAGATTTAGGTCTCCGGACCCAAAGATCATGTGTTTGAATTTCAAATAAGCTCTATTTATCTCGTTTTCTTCCTCATAGAATGCTAAAACAGAAAAAGAAGTAAGCGATCATCTAATCCAACTCCCTTATTTTATAGAGGAGGAAATACTCTGGCCTATAAAGAAGGAAGCGACTTCCCAAGAATCACATAGCTAGTTAGCAAAAGAGCCTGGGTTAGAACCTAACATAAGACCATTGGCTAGTAACCTTTTCTAAGTTTATTTTTTATGTTGACTTTTACATCACTAGATCAGTGGATCTCAAACTTGTTCTCCCCTAATCAGCAGCATCAGCATCACCTAGGATCTTTTAGAAATGTAAATTCTTGGACCCACTCTGTACCTACTGAATCAGAACCTCTGCAGGTGGAGCCCAAGACACAGTGTTTTAACAGGCTTGTTAAAACAGGCTTAATCCCTCCCCCTTTCTAAGGAGATTCTGATGTACTCGAGTTTGAGAAGCACTGGTCTATATAATCTTAATGTCCTTCCTGATATTCTATTACGTTCTATGATTTCAGCCAGAAAGGACTGTGTTTTCCAACTGGATAAGTGTTTCATTTACATAAAAATAAAGATATTTTGTATTTTTTAATTAATAGAGATTGAGAAAAGAAGTCAAGCGTCATGTGGTTTTCATATGACCTACTCAGGTTTCTGGCACAGTAAGTGTACCTAATAGTCAGTAAGTGTTTGTTAAAGTCATCTTAGTATATTGTCTCCATTTCATAGACATTTCTTTATGTACTAGATAGGCAATATAATCTAATGGTCAATTATACGGGTCTTGGAATCAGATTGTTCTCGTTTTGAATCCCAACTCTACTACTAATTAGTTATGTGACCTTGGACACATTACTTAAGCCTTTCTGAGTCTCACTTTCTCATCTCTACAATGAAGATAATTATATACCTACTCCTCAGTATTGTTATGAGGATTAAATTTAAAAAATGCATGCAAAAAGCTTAATATAGTTCCTTGTGTATAGTAATTGCTTAGTAATGACAGCTATTATTATGATGATGATGATTAGCATAATAATCATTACCATCATCATCATCATTTGTTCTTAAGTAGGATGGATTATTCATTCGGACACAGATTTGGCATAAATTTCAAACTGGTAGGTAATTTTTTTTAGTATTCCAAAGGTTGTGGTATCCATTACAAATGTCTATTTTCTCTGAGTGTTAACTGAGTGTTCTCAGGCTTTTTGAAAGTGAGTTTGGGGCACAGCCTATAGAAATGTTTCCCAGGGCTCCCCAGATATAAGTCACCCTTAAAACCTTTTAAATGAATTTGCCTATGGTGGATTTTCCTTCCTAAATATAAAAACATACCAGAACACAAAATTATTTCTGAAATGTATTCTCATTCATAGACAGTTTTAGTGAATTTGCTTCCTGTCTTCACTAGCTATATGGCAGAGGGGGAAATGGAAGTTTGTGGTAATTAAAAAAAAAAAAAAACATGTCTGCCTTGCTCCAACATAGGTTCTATGTTTCACCAAGTCCTCAGAATCTGATTGAGACAATGTAAATCTTGCTTAATCTTCAAACATAGCAACTGGGAAAAATATATAGTAATGAATATTCCTTCCCAGATCAAAATATCTCCTCTAATATGGTAGTCACGCCCCTTTTTCCAGATGCCTCTTAAGTACCAGCAGAGCCCTGTGCACCCTCCCTTTCTGGCCAGGGAGCCAGGAAAGTAGCCACACCTGGAGTGAGTTTGAGTGGCGATGTCCCATGTAAATTCTCCTTTGAAGTCATTTTAAGAATTTCAATGCTGACAACTTTTATTAACAATTCTCCATGTTTCTGTCATTGAGGGAAAAGGAGAAAATAGTCTCCCTGGTGTATTTCTTGTCGGAGAGGCATGAGTATATTGCAGCCTCTCAATTTTTGAAGTAAGCTACATTTCAGGAGATGAAACAAAGGTAACTCTTAACATCTGCCAATATGTTTCAGTTCTTATATCAAAGAAAGTGAAATAACCACAAATCCTAAAGAAATAAATCAAGCTTTATAATATATTCAATTAGAATATGTGAAATGCTAAGCTAAGTCTACTTTGTCAAGTAAAATGTTGTCCACAGACACAAGTGCTTTCAGGAAGAAGCATCTTAACTGTAAGAGCCTTTTTGATTACATTTTGAAAGCCTTCAAGCTTAGCTGAGCTCCCCAGATGCTCTAGCAAATGTTTGTGAATTGAAGAAAACTTGGTCAGTTTTAGGGGCAAGAAAGAGAGGAAGCATTTGCAAATCAATCATATGCATTTCTCAAAACAACCTTTGGTCCGAAGCTTATTTTCATGTAGAGCTACCAGAAAATACTTATTTTTAGAAATTATCCCTTTGCAAGTCTACAAAAATATAAAGCCTATTTAAAATTCCACACTCGTGTAGACGTGGCCTTAGGGAAGACCCATTAGACACAGAGATGATTAATGCTCCCCTCGGAATCTTATTTGCTTCTTCAACTGATTGCTCATATAGAATCTTACTTACTAAGTACTTAAGTATTTAAGTGCCTTATAATTCTTGAAAATCACTACTCACTAGCCTGCCTTAGAGAGGGAAAAGAGGTGTAAGCACACAGCATTTCCTAAATGAGGGAAGCAGATCACTCTCTACAATTCTGTCCCAAACACTGGCTCTATATCTGCCCCCCGACAACAACAACAAAAAATCCAGTCCTGAAATACTGATCTTTAGAGCACTAACCCAAGCAATACCTGTAGTATATCTAAATATTGAGTACTTTGTAGAATCAGATTCTTTTAAGTAAATATTAATCCTTGCAATGAAGGGGAGAGGGATACAAAATAATTGTTAATAGATTATAATTTCTAAATGTCTGCTAGACATCTCTCCTTGCATATACTCTGGCACAAGGAAATTAAAATGCTCCAATCTAAAATCATTATCAATCCTTGCACCACCTCCAAGAAGGACTTGGCTCCTGGTTTCCCTATTTCTAGCCACACTCCACTGAAAACCTAAAAGACATCCCTGACATTTTCCAACTCTCTTAAAATGCATTTCGTCATTTACCAATATTTCTTGATAGCTATTACTAAATTCAACCTCTTTAGTCTTTCTCTGATTTCTTCTCTCCTTTCTATTTTCACAAATATCCCTTTGTTCAGGCCTCCAATTTCTCCCCACCACTAAACAGCTTCTCCACTGCCCCCATCCTTGAATTTTTTCCCCTGTAATCAGTCCTTCACATCTGCCATGAGAGAGAGAGAGCTTTCTAAAAACACAGGCTTGATCATGTCACTAAAAGCCCTAAATAATAAGAGAAAAGAGGTGAGAGGATAAAGCTAAGTGGGATTATCAGAACTCATGCTTTAGTGCTCAAAATGAACAATTATCCTGATTTTAAGTATACCCAAGTCATTTTCCTAAAAATTACAATTGTTATAGGGAAACTCTTTTTCCCAGTGGTTGTAGACAAGATCGTTATATATCTATGTTATGGCCTTAACCACATTATGTCAGGGATTTATTGTGTGTAGTTGTATTTCCAGGAATCTTTTTTGATGTGGTTTATCCAAACAAATGCACTGATGGATTTTGTTATTTGTGCAACAAACATTTATTGAGTACTTACTACATGCTAGATGCTGTGGTGTGTGTTTGGGTTACAAACATAACTTTTTCTGACTTTCTGAAAGAAAAATAAAATTCTTGAATGAATCTCCATTATCTATAGCGTAAAGTCCAAACACTTTCTTATAAAACATAATTAAACAAATATTTGTTGAATATTACTCTGAGCAAGGATATTTACTTGTCTCTTCCACAAAGTTTTCTCTGAATACCTTGGCTGCCACTCACCAGCTTCATTGTCCATGGGTAACTTATTTCCTGAGTCTCAATTTTCCTTACCTATAAATGGAAGAAATGATAGTATTTACTTCACAGAGAAAGTGTGAGAATAAACTGCAATCCTGATGTAAAATGTTAAATTCTTAGCATAAGGCCTCATCCATAGTAACTGCTAAAGAAATTGTAGCTACTTTGTTATATTCCAGGATTTTTCCCCAGGGCACTTGTCTTCTAAAATGCAGATGGATTTTCGAGGAGGAATCCATAAAACTTCATCCAGGCTGAGGTTTATTACAGACTTTACTCCTAGGAAAAATAATCCCCAGGGAGAGCACAGGGTACTGAGGCTAGGTAAAGACACACACAAAAAAAGAAGAAAAAATAAGGCTGAGGCCCAGAGAGGATCAACTTATACTTCCCAAGCTGGTACTGAGCCAGCCCTGTCCAGCCCAGGTCCATTAGTGGAAGTCTTTCTCTTCTAGGGGTCACTAGAGGTCACTGTCATGTCCACTAAAGTCCAAAAGAAACTGCAGCCAGTAGCAGCTCTCATTTGAGAGAATATTCCGAGTAGCTTTTCATGTGAAGAAGAAGCTGGGCATGACACTGTGGCCTATGAAAATCATTCTGAAATTCTATAATTACTCTCTACCAGTGAGCATGAAGCGTCACATTAGTATTTAAAAATCATCCAAACAGCTAAGTGCTATGATTACACTAAATCAACCTAATTTCTAAATCGTTTGAGTAAACTCTTGTTGGATATTACCATATAAACTCAAAAGAATTCACAAAAGAGAGCGAACAAGTTGGATGTTATATTGAGATGGCAGTGCCTGGCACGGATGCGTTCAACTGCCTTCTTCTGAGATCTAATGTACCTTATTCAATGAGGTTAAATGACCTCATTCTGTGAGGTCTGAGTTTTTAAAAGAGCCCTTGTATCATTCATTTATTCAGCAAATATTAACTAAGCACTCGCTATGTGTCTGACACGTCTCTTGGTGCTGGAAATATGGTGGTGAACAACAAAGTTCTTGCTTTCTTGGAGCTTAACTTGCAGAGAACTGAGACAGACAACTGACACATAAATAAATATGTAATGTAGAGTGCTATGGAGAAAAATAAAGCAGCACATAAGGATGAAGAGAGCTTGGGGAAGAATTGGGATGGCAGTTATCTTAAGACAGGCTGGTGTCACCTCTGAGGAGATGGCATCTGAACAGGTAGTTGAAGGAAATGATGGATAGAACTACAAGTTTATTTGGAGAAAGAATATACTAAGTGGAGGAAATAGCATGGCCATGAGGCAGGGAAAAAAACTTGAGGTGTTCAAGGACCAATCCACAGCAGAAAGAGTAGGGAAATGGATGGTAAGAAATAAAGAGGTAGCTAGACGCCAGATAAGTTAGGGCCTTGGAGGTCAGCATATGTACCTCAGGTTTTATTCTGAGTGTGATGGGGAGCTATGTGAAGCTTTTGAGCAGTGATAGCACCTGATTTCCCTTTTTTATTGTAATGAAATGTATTATTTTTAGTTATGGCAAAATACACACAGCATAAAACTTATCATCTGAATTATTTTAAGTGTACAGTGCAGAGACATTAATTATATTTGTGTTGGTTTGTAACCATAACCACCATCCATCTCTAGAACTCTTTCACCATTCTTAAACTGAAACTCTATTCCCATCAAACAACTTCCTCTTTCACTCTTCCCCTAGCCCTTGGCAACCACCATTCTACTTTCTGTCTTTATAAATTTTCTGCTCTAGCTACCTCATGTAAGTGAAATAATACTAGATTTGTCTCTTTGTAGATGGGTTATTTCACTTAGCATAATGTCTTCAAGGTTCATCCATGTTGTAGCATGTGTCATAACTCCCTTCTTTTTTAAGGCTGAATAATATTTCACTGTATAGATATACCACATTTTGTTTGACCATTAATCCATCAGTGGACACTTAGGCTGTTTCCACCCCTTGGCTATTCTGAATAATGCAGATATGAACATGGGTATACAATGATTTTCATTTCTAAAGAATAACCCTAACTACTGTGTTGAGATTAGACAGTAGACATCAAAACTGGAAGCTGGAGACCGGTTAAGAGGCTGGATGAATGATGATGATGAGAAATGATGGTAGTGGTGGAAGAGGTGAGAAATCATCAAATTCCAATTAGATCTCAAAGATAATGCTGGCAGTTTTGGTTGAAGTGATGGTACTTTTCTATGTATTATTTCTTCCAAGGCTAGTATCTGGTTTAGTGGAATTCATTTCTCTCAACTTCTCATGGACAGTCAGAAAATACTACTTCTAGAGAAATCTGGTTATTCATCTACAGTGAGATTAACAAAAGTGCTAAGCAATCTTTAGCCATATCTCAGCTGGCTAGAAGCCAAGGGGATTCTCAGGGTGCCAGAAAACCTGAACAAAACACCAAAAAGTTTTATTTTAACCATTTAGGGGAAAATCGTCTAAGATATAGTAGACTTTTCTCTGCTTCTTGAAGAGAGGACATTGAGAATATTTTAGACTTTTCCAAAAATCAACTTTAGTACTGCCATATGTGCACTATAAACAATGTCTTTAAGGCTACTAAAGTGAACAGGACCACTTTCTCTCACACTAAATGAACCCAGAGTTCTGTACTTTTGATATTTGTGAGTTTTCTTATTGGAGTTTTCTGTCTCTTTCTGTGTTAACGTGCCTGTCAGCACTGCTTCTCTTCCTCTTCCTAATCTCCTACCAACTTGGACAACAGAGTCCAGCACTGTATCCTTTAGGAAGTAAGCACTTGATAAGTGCTTGTAGAATGAAGACAGCCAACCATGTTTACATCTTGGGTAAGAGAAAAGGAAACTGTTAAAGAATGAGGGCCTCTTCAGTGTACAGCTTTGTGGTTGTTGTCTTGGTCCCTAAGGGGCTTCTGGTTTTCTTCCTAGTTTTCACATATGTTCAGGGCATATGACTGTACTCTACATAGTTAAGATATTAGGCCACTGATGACTAGCAAGAAAGACCTGATTGGGCCATGCATGTTGATCCCAGGACAGCAAAGCCACAAAATGAGAAATCTCTTCCTGTCTCATCTATTGTGGTTATAGCCATACTGTAAAAAGATGTGCAGTTTTTTGAAAGCATCAACTGTATGGCATGTGTCTAAGAAAGTTCACAAGCACATTTTCTATGACAAAAGTAATATGTTATTTTCTTTATTTTCTTGCCAAAAAAAAAATGTATTCTGAAATATAGACTATTTGGATGGAATCACATTTAAACTAGAAGTTCATGCGAAAATTACAGCATCTTAGAGGAAGAAAAGGCCCAGAGAGATTTGAGAAACAGGAAGATAGGCAGGCGTGGACATGAGAATAGAAAACACTCCTGTTATTACAACTTACTTTGCATGTTTTTTAGGGAAATACTTCTTTAGAGTTGTTTATAGAATTCAATTTGCATAGGCAGCCCTGTGTCTGATGAGAAATATATGAGGAGAGATTTAGAACTGGTAGTGACTCTACTAATTATATCAGTTGGGGGGCGGCTTACTTTAAGAGCATGAAAGCCTACTCTAAGCCAATAAATGATAACAGCTAGTTTGTGTGAAATACTTACCATGTGCCTTGTGCTGTGTTAAGTGTTCTAAGTATAACAAATTTAATCATAAATTAACCCTGTGAAGTAGGTACAATTATTATCACTATTTGACAGATGACAAAACTGAAGTTTGAGAAATGGCAGAGCTGATATTTAAATCTAGGTTTGTCTGAGGCCAAAGCTAATGAATCTAACCACTATGAAATACTGCATGTAATAAGAAGAGAATCAGAAGTCCTGGGTCTTTGCTAAGTGCTCGGAACACTAGAGCTGAATGGAACCAATATGGTGACACTATGCACATCCTAGAGCTTTTCAAGGGGCCTGGTTCCCGCAAGAAAACGGACCCTCATAGATGCCAATAGAGGAGTTAGCACAAACACTGATACTAGCTAAGCCCTAGAAGAGTGAAGAGAGGGTAAAAATCTCAAAGAACAGGAACAAGAAATCATGATGCTCAGAGAAAAAAGCTAATTGACCAACGTAACTGACTGTTGTATTCATAAAGGAAACTATGAAAAGTTGGCAGGTTCTCTAGAATACTGAGCAGCAGTGAGAAGGCCACAGCCGCTCACCCACTAGGTCACCTAAGAGAATCTAAAGAGCCCTAAGATCTCAGTTCAAGGAATGCTTTTCCCAGAGAAACAGGTTTACTGTCTATCTCTTCTCCCCACCAGGATGTAAGCTCCTTAAACACAGTAACTATGTCTTATTTGTACAAGAATGTATTGTATTCCCAGTGTTTAAAACAGTGCCTGGAATAAAAGTGCATGATGAATATTTATTGAATTCAGCCATTCAAGAATAAATGAATGGCAGAGCCCAGTTTGCTACCCCGAGCTGCAACCCAGATGTCTCCAAGTTATCCAGACTTAAAACACACAAATAAGAGTCTGAGCTCCCAATGCCCTCCATGGCAGCCATTAGTGCTGTTCATCAAATATTTCCAACTCACTGCTTTCTAGGCACGTTGGCAGGATCACACTTTCCCACACCCTTTAAAGTTAGGTGTAGTTCCTCATTTTCCCAACTTCTTCATCCTAGAACAGAATCTGAGAGCTTTGCAAATTCAAAAGTACGTTGAAGTGATTTTCCCAAAAGAAGAGAGCAAAATTTCCCTAGCAATGAATTCTCAAAGCAAAAGTAAAAAGCTGTTGGCAGCTTAAATAGCAGCTTGTTCCTGCTTCTGATTAATTTTGCTTTTTGTTCTGTTTTGTTTTATTTTATTTTTGACGGAGTTGTTTTTCTCTCTACACAAATTTCTAGAGCTCTTTTTTCATGTATTGTTATGCCTGATCACTCAATGCCCTATGTGCTAGTGATCTGTTCCACAGTCTTGTATGGTGGCCTCAACTTGAGTGTAGGATCCCTGAGAAGGGTAACTATTTCTGCTACTAAGTTGTAAAGAGCGGCAGATTCACATAGAGTTAAGAGTTTGGACTCTGGAGCCAGGTCTCTTGTCACAGAGTTAAGTGCTGTTTCCTATTAGTGTAATGCCTCTGAGATTACCTGCTGACATATCTGGTTCCCTTTCTAGAGCTTTGAGCTGGATGGATTGCAAGGGTTCATTATCTTTAATGGCCAGAGGCAGAACTAATTCAAGGGCTGAGTGCCAATCTAAATTGAAGAAGAGATCTAAGACCAGTACCAAAGGCGTGTATCTGAGAAGTGAGACCATGGAAAATGAGCCAGGTAAGAGATTAAGAACTGCAAGAATCAAGAACAGAAAAGTAGAATCCAAGAAAAGTTTGGGACTCAGACCCTTGGCAACACCACAGAGCTGGTGCTTATCATTAAGGAGTGGTATGGGGAGGACAAGACCAAGCTAATCACCCTGCACTCTATGCAAGTCCTTACATGAGTTATTTCACCCCTCAACATCATACAGCTCCATCAAAAAAGAGAAATATTATTTCCATAAGCCAGCATTTTCCAAAGTCCAATCTGGATAAAACATAAGTTCTTGAGGAAGTTTGTAGGCACATTGTGAAACTTGTTTGAGAATTGTAGCATTCAACAAAGTTTGAAATGTGTTTCCTTACTGTCGGGCCTCTCAAAGGATGTTAATTTGCAGTACGAATCTCCAGGAGGGAACTAGATATGCAGCAGCATCCCATACATACTTGAGAAGGGGACCTTCTTTTAACCATCATCTTTTCCTGCCACAGCTCATTATATCTACAAAATACTTTAGCCTCATCATGATGAAAGAGGCCATGTAAGTTCAATGCAGTTTTAGGTTGCAGATAGATTTATCTAATGATACAATTAGGCAGGGAATATCAAAATGGGGACAGAAAAGGCTGCAGAGGACTCCTCCCAACCAGGTGGTTGACAAAGTAGAAGCAAGAGAAATCAACCATGTTATCTTGGGATTTGTAAGAGCAGGGTCTGAATCAGATGAGAGAGAATCCTTCTTTGAGAAGGGAGCAGGAGTTTCCTGGAGGATCAGCCATTTCTGGAATACTTGCTCTGTGCCAAGCATGGTGCTATATGCTTGATTTTCAATATTTCATTGAATTCTCCCAACAACCTTGCAAAGTAAATATTATTCTGCTTTGCAGGTTAAGAAATCGAGGTTCTGACAGGTTGTATAAATTGCTTAAATTTACCAAGTTTATTCATTTGCAGAGCTGAGATTCAAGCTTAGTTCAGACTGACTACAAAATCTGTTGTCTTTGCTCTCCCCTCTAGACCACATAGCCTCAATAGACCTGCTTTCTGACCTCTTCCTTGGGGGTACATACTCTAACAGTAAGTAAGGAAAATTCCAACAAATAACTAAGAGTTATGCTAGATGTCTGTTCAAGGTACAGTGAGGCATGAAGGGAAGACAGTGTTACCATAAAGTCAGTTTGGGGTGTGAGGCGAAGTGCCGATCACAAGGTATTCTAAGAGGAGCAGTCCCTTGAGCTAGTCCTGATAAGAATCACCAAGGGGACAAGGCATAGGTAGGCGGTGACTATGGGGTGTGGAGTAAATTCCTGACACAGGAAACAGTATCCATATGGAAACTGTCATAAAAACTTTTCTAAACAAAAAACAAACTTCTTTTCAAGCAAAAAGTCTATATTACAGTTGCTGATAGTTCCGTTTCAGAAGTTCAGAGAACTGACCACCAAAACAACAGAAACAAAGAACAAAAACCAAAGGCATCGCTAATCTTCCATCTGCACCAATGATGTAGGAAAATAAACGAGAGCTAAGCAAAACAAAACACTACAAAAATGTCTTAAACAAAAAGGTCTCTTTTGAGACAAGAAGAAAGCTCTGTCTCCCAAAGCCATGGTCATGTTTTCCGTGTTTATGCTGTGATGTGACTGGGGCCTCAGAGTCCTGTTGGGGGCCTGTCCCTTTTTATGCTACAGAGTTTAATCTGTCTCCATCACTTCCCAGAGTCAGTCGGGAATTGGCTTAAAATGTCAAAGCTTGATTTCAGCTGTGCAATGTCCGCCTTCCAAGCCACAACATCTGAACGCAACCTCCTTCTAGGCAAGGAAACAGTCAATAAGGAAATACCATAGTTAGGCTCTTTGCAACTAGCTGAACTGTGAGGTTTCATTTCCTGATCGCTCAGGTGGAAATTGTAAAAACAATTAAGAGCAATGACTAATCACCAAATCAAAGCAGGTTGCCCAACTCATTTGCAATTGTGTGCTCAGCTCTGTGTGCCAACAAACAAAGACTTGGGGAGTTTATTATTTAAACCAATTAAAAGCTCTAGGCAAAGCAAGTAGTCAATTTGTGGCCACGTGGTGGGAAAACATCAGTTGGAAGAGCCTGAGGAATTTCCTGAGCAGAGCCATATGGCCAAAATCGGAATGAAGCACCCAGGATCGCTGGGAAAGTCTGCACTGAAAGCAATTTCAGAACAAAAAAAACTTCACCCAGCGAGAGCACTATGCTCTGTGCTTGCCTCTCCCCCTACCTCCCCACAACTCTCACCTCCCTCTCCCCTCCCCCTCCCCCACATTCTAGCCTTCCTGCAAGGCTGGTAGTTCTAATCAACAGTAAAAGGAAAACGAACTGACGAAAATCCAAACTCTGACTGTTCAGCAAGAGACATTGCTAAATTTCCTGTCCACCATTTGCACTTTTATGTATTTTAGGGCTACCTAGAGAGTTCTTAAAGGCCCAGATGATGAAAATCGGCCGCCCTTCTTCCCAAATGAGGTACACAGTCCATCTGGAGAGGGCACTCACACTTTTGTATGAAGCTGTAGGCCATAAAACAGAAAGTAAAGAATTAAAAACTAAAGCCATTTGGTAGCAGTTATAAAAAAAAAAAGTGGAGGGAGGTAGAGGGTAGTGCAGTGGGGGCAGTTACCTCAGCGAATTAAATTTACAGAATGGATGTTATGGAGTAAGCCTTTACTGAAAGTTCCTTTTCACATCCCCATGAAATATTTTCTGCTTACATTTTTTTCCTGTCCTACAAGTCCCTTTGCTCCTATCCACTCCCCTCCATGTCTCCCTCCCTCTGCATTTTCCTGGAAAGTCTAATAATTCTTGTGTTCCCAATGGATCTCACTTCTTAAGGTCCTAGTTCCTTTCTCCTTCAAGTTCCCTCCAAAACAAGCATTCTCAGACACTCTTGATTACAGAAAGAGGAAGAACAATTGTACCGGAACCAACTGGAAAATTTTGACAGCTAAGTCAGCTAGCTGCAGCTGTCCTCTACCATGTTGTATTTTATAACCAATGCACTAAGATTAAATAATTTTTGTACATCAAAAAACAATGTGGTTTGTGGTATGCAGACAAGTAAATTGAGTAAATTCAGTAACAAAGAATAACAGCTGTAATGTCATTCCTTTCAAAATGTCTGGCACTGTCAATATTTCCAAAATTAATATGGCACACCTGTTAGCGTATTGTGGGGTGGTCATGAATACAACTCCAACTTCCTGCAACTTGGAGTATGACAGAGGAAAAAGGGCAGGAGGGCTGCTAGGCTATCTGCCTGAGTTTACCCTAAACTATTATCTTGCCATGGGAATCTAAATTCCACCTAATTTTATTCCAACAAGTTGGCAGTAGTAGAACCAACCTGCATCACAGGTGCATTTTTAAGTCAGAGGCCTGTAAAGAGTGAAGTTGGAAAGCACAGAACTGCAGAATCTGTGGGTTCCAAACCTGCCTCTGTTACTAGGAGCTAAAAAGTCATCAGAAAGTCAGACAGCCCCAGGGGCCTGATTGATAATCCAAAGAATCTTCCTTCTTAAACTATCAGACATAGAAGAGACCATGTGATCATGGTCATCTGATAGTCCAGGCACTGAAAGCATATCCCCATATCTATCTAAGCCAGTGGGAATGGAAATGGTATGTCAGAGAATTGAATTGTTTTGAGTAGATTTCAAAAGAGGCAATTGAGGAGCTTCAAAGCTCTATTTATTTAGAAGAAATGTGGCCTTGTCTAGAGACATCCTTGAAGTCCAGTCCCATGCAGATTTGGGATAGCTCTCCACCTGTGTGAGAGCACCAAGAATCCCACTTAATTTACAAAACAGAATGCTAACTTTGTCATCTGGATGACTGTCAAATGTGATAGGCATTATAACTGCTAAACAAGATGTAGATCTCTAGAAGAAGAAATGTGCACACCCGAGGAATGAAAACTCTAGTCCCTATGAAATTAGGCATGGCCATGTGACTTACTTTGACCAATGATGTGAGTAAAAGTGCCATGTGTTAATTCTGGATAGAAGCATTTAATTATTTCCATTTAAGAATGTCCGGAGCTCTCTTGCCCTGGCCTGGTAATCTCTGAAGCATGGTGCTGAGATGATGTCATGAGATGCTATGCAACAACTACATGGAGCAAACCTGACCCATACTGGACATGTAGCAGGAGAGATCAAAATGCTTTTGCTGTGCTAAATGACTAAGATTTGGGTGGTGTTTGTTATCTCACTATATTCTAGACTACTTAGCCCTTTTTATTTCCAGAGCTTTACCATAGTCTCATTTTGACTAAAAAGCTATAGTAAAAAACATATTGAAGAGGCAGTCCAAAGAATATGTTGAACATTCAATCCTTTAGACTCTTCAAGGTCTACTTTTATGTCAAATTAAATACATAACCAGAACGTAATTTAACTAATTTACCTTAGATCTATATATAAATGCATTTATTAAAACTTAAGTTATTATTAAATGTTGATCTAAAACAAGTCATTCTCTGCAGAAAACAATGGAATGCTGCATACAATAATCTTTCTATCATATTCCATGTGATAAAGTCTACCTGAAATCTGGTTCCAAAGCAAAAAAATCTCTTTTTTAAATCCAGCTTTCTTTTTTTAAACAACTGGAGTCATAGCTTCACTTTTACCTTGGGTATCAGTAAGCCTAGAACTAAATTTATTATTTCATTTCAATAGTTATTATATTGCTTCTTCCTGGCATAATTCCTTTTGCTTGTAACTCCAGTCTGTATTTTTATCTTATAAATTGCTTTAAAATTGTTTAGAAATATTGATCGCAATAGCTATTATAAATTCTTTTATATCAAAGGCAGACTCACTTGCAGAGCCAAACAATCTCCACAAAGTAAATCCTGTCCATTCACATGAGACCCAGTTCCAAGGGGTTACAGTCTCTCTCTCTTTTGTCCCTCTACTGTCTTCAAAGGGAAGAAAATAGTGTCAGAGGCTATTGATGGAATTTGACCTCTAGAGGTATAAAGACCTTGTTTACTTGATTCAGGGTGAGAAGAGTTAGACTACAAGTTCAGAAATAATCTGATTACCTGTATTCTGGGAACAGCAGAATATGATAATAAAAGATGATAGGACAGTCTAGGCAATACTGTTGCAAAGGAAATTTTACAATGATGGAATCTACTGTCATAGACTAACTTGGTATTTTATAGTACATAGTTTGCATGAATTGAAGGGAGAGAAAGAAGAAATATATAAGGTGAACCATTAAATAAAATGACTTGCTAAAAGTCTCAATAAGTTCATTAAATTGTGTTTCTCAAATTAGAGCAGGATTTCCCAACCTTAGCACTATTGACATTTTGGGGTGGATAATTTTTTTTTTGGTTGTTGGGAGTTGCCTTCTGCATTTTCCAAGATGTTTACCAGAATCCCTGGCCTTGACTCACTCTATACTAATAGTGCATTCCCCTAGACATGATAATCAAAAATTGGCAAATATCAGACATTGACAAATGTCCCCTGGGGTTGGGGATCAAAATTACTCATCATTGAAAACCACTGAATTGAGATAATCTTTCATCAGAAACTTTCTGCCATATTTAGCTGTATACATACCGTACTCTCTTGTATTTCTTATAAAATAATCACAATAGCTGTCATTATTGTATATCTACTAATGTGTCAGACACTTTACATGCATTATCTCATTTAATTCTCACCAAAGCCCTTTGAGGGACTATTTATCTCCAATTTACAAATTAAAAAAAAATTAAGTTTAGAAAAAGTCATACAAATTGTAGAAGAAAGACAAGATCTGAGAGACAAGATCTGTTTGGCTGTAAACCTATGTTCTTACTCACTGTTCAACCAAGATCAATAATCATATAGGGTACTATTTATCCTGTTTTCACAAATGAAGAAACTGAAGTTCTTCCCACTTCAGTGACTTACCTATAGCACACAGTTAACCCTTGGTAGAATCTAGATTTCTGTGGCTCTGAAGGCACGCTTATTTTTTTCTCCATATGGATTATTAAGTGGTTGCTGGGCCATTTGTACCCTCTCCCACTTGGGTGCCAATAGAGGCAAAAGGGTGAGACATCTGGAACCAATGAAATTCAGAGACTGCACCAAGGGGAAATACCAAAGCAGTGGTAATCAGCAAAAGAAAAAAAAAAAACAACAAAAAAAATCAGTACTGAGGAGGTC
Organism: Pteropus alecto; assembly: GCF_000325575.1. Taxonomy (NCBI): domain Eukaryota; kingdom Metazoa; phylum Chordata; class Mammalia; order Chiroptera; family Pteropodidae; genus Pteropus; species Pteropus alecto. Next base: position 4,149,082 of record NW_006443567.1, read on the forward strand.
ATACAGCTACCAAAGTTTGCAATGAGAAGAAACAGCCCAACTACTACTACCACTTAGGGAATCATTTGAGTATTTCTCTGGTAATCCTTGACCCTCACCCGCTTCACTGAAAACTTTAAAGATGAGGAAAACAAAACTTTGTGACCAGGTTCAGTTTTCATAAGGCACTTTGAGATTATTCTGCTTTATGTCTGCTAATGACTGAGCCAGACCAAATCATATTTTCTGCAATGATGATAATGAAAAGTCAATATCACATGAACTCCCCACGTGCCCAAGCTGGGGTTTAACATGGCAAAATTGATGTGTGAACCAGTGTTGCTATTTAATGTGGTTTCTATCAAAGTGTTCATAAAACCTGGGGCTGCAGCTGGCCCCCATTAGGTAGTTTCTTGGTGAAAGTTTTCCAAGGAAAACTTTTTTTAACAGCTTCATAAAGCCAGGCACAGGGCAATGCAAGGACTGGCTGAAAGACATGGGACTTTTTATCTTTGACTGAAATGTTAAATGGAGGCTTGTTCTGTCCATTCCTAGAAGAAAAATTGGAAAGCATTAAAGACTAGATTTTAAGCCTTGTATGGTTTCATTAATTTATTCATGTGTTTATTTATTTAATATTTATTTAGCACCCACTATATTCCTACTGTGCCAAATACTGACAGGAATGAAAACATGAATAATGCTTGGATTCTTGGGGGTGTGAAGAAGAAGAGACTGGTGAGAACACAAATAACTAATTCAAAGCAGCCTATGGCAAGAGTTTTAGTGTTGGAACTTATAAACTATCGGGAAAAGTGTCTGGTGTCAAGTAGGAATTTAGAAAATGTGTACCTACTTCTACATGTACAATCAGATACTAATGCTTTGAGGATAACCATGAATTTATTGCTAAAAGAGAATTATCTACTTCACACAAAAGGTAGTATTTGGGGTACAATTTGGGAATATTGCTTTTTGTGTGGGCTCTTGTTTTAAAGAATAGATTTTTATCTTAACAAGTAGATGCATATGTTAGTTTTGTAGATAATATCCTTAAACTTCTTTGTATGACTATATAGTTCTTCTGCTCTTAGAAAAATAATACTTCAGTTTGAGAAAATCACATTTGTATCTTCTTATAAATAAAATGTGAAAGAAGTCTTCCCACCCAGCAGACTCTCTTATCTAGAGACCCAGACTAGTTCCAGATTGGTATAAGAATTGATCATTCATTCAACCAATCCTTCTGTTCAAACATCATGGGTAATAATGCTATAGTAGTTCAGAGGAGCAACTTGATTCCCTAGGCCGAGGGGATGAGGTGATCAGGCAAGGATCTATGAAGGAGGCACTCTTGAAGCTAGGTCTTAAGGATGAAGTTTGTGCATAAGTATGAAAGAAGAAAGACATTCTAGAGTGGGGATAGCCTGAGCAAAGATGCAGAAGTAGGAACATATGTTTGGGGAACAATAAATAAACCAGTTTGACAGGAACACAATCAGAGGAATAGTGGAAAATCAAATTTATGGTAGGTAGGGTCATATCATAGAGAATCTCAAATACTAGTCTAAGGTACTACATGAAAATAATAGACTGTATATGTTGTAAATATTATACTTGAAAAATTATGGAGTAAGAACTAATTGAGTCTCCAGATTCTCAAGAATTTTGTTCTTAATAGTATCATTCATTATACTAAGTCTCAGAACTGTTCATCCTTCCACAAGATTCTAGTACTATGGAATTTATAGAACTTTGAGAGCTTATGAAAGAAAAGGTCTTGAAAACTTATGGAAACACTGTATTTAAGGAATATGTCCTTGAGAAAAGTAATTAGCATTTACAGACTTTTGCAAGATTTTGTACAAATATTCTTTCATTTAATTCTCATAAAAACCCTATAAGGTTTGTTCTAATATAATCCCCATTTTACAGATGAGAAAACACACTGCCTCCTAATGGAATCTCTTTGCAAAACTTTGAATCGGGAATCCTGTGATTAATCCATACTTCTAGTTGTTATTCTCTTGAAACTTCCAGTTTCTGAGGTTTGTTTCTCCTGCCTCACCTCCAGCATTCCATTGACTGGACAGACCAGCTAGTCTGGTACTATGCATACATAGTCTATGTGTCATCCGTGCAGGGGAACTCCACCTCAAACTCTCAAATACAATAAACATAACGTTTAACCTTAAGGAAATCCAAAGCACATGACAACCATAAAAAATGGCATTGGAGAAATTAACAACAGGTTATCAGAGAGACAAGAATTTCCAGTAGTGTTATATACATTAGTCATGACTAGCCTCTGTCAAAAAACCTAGAGGATATTACAGTGTTGTAGATGACAGAAAAAAAAATGAGAGCAAGATAAATAGCTACCTGGTGAGCCCAGTAGAAAGACTCAAAATGTTTCTAAAAATTCCAGTCTTCAAACCTTCTATTCACTGACTCCCCTACTTTATCACATATTTTCAGTAATATATGTATTAAAATGCTTATGTATATGTCATTGCTTATTTTCATCAATAAAATAATTACTTCACAGATGAGAAAACCTGTAGATTACACAACCTTTACCTTTTTAGCTCTCGAGTGGTCTGTTTAACCAGTGTGTGAGGAAGATCCTAATCTAGGTCCTTATTGCTCAGGAGCTGAATTAAGAGCCTCCTCCTTGACATCCCTTAATACAGTGGTCTCAAACTTGAGAGTCCATCAGAATAACCTGGAGGGCTTCTTAAACCACAAACTTCTGCCCCACCCCTCGGAGTTTCTGATTTAGTAGGTCTGGGGCAGGGCTCAAGAGTTAATATTTCTAATGAGTTCCCAAGTGCTCTGGACACCACCAGTCCAGCGACTACACTTGGAGAACAAATGCTGTACAGCCACTCAAGCAATCATCTGAAAACATTTATTTGTTTATATTACTCTTTTCAAATACTTTCAGTGGCTCATAATTGCCTACATATAAAGTCCAGACTCTAGTGCCTGCAAGTTCCCTTCCCTCTCCCTGCTACTTCATCTCTCAATATTCACAAACACAGACCCTTTCATCCAGCCAGAAAGGTTCTGCAATGGTCTCTCAACTTGACACTTTCACTTCTGACTTCAATCCTTGCTTTATGCATCAATATCCACAGCTTCTGGCTCCTGCTCAGTTTCTTCTAACTGGTCTTTTCTGACTATTCTAGCTGCATTAATTTCCTCCTTCTATAAAGGCCAGTAGCAGTTCTAATTTGGAACTCTGTTTAGCAAGCAGGTAATTAAGCAGTTCTACATATCTCTTCTTTGTATCTAAACTCAGTTTCTCCAAGGCCCATGTCTTAAATAGTGTTCATTAGCCTCTCCCTTTAGTACCATTGGCAGTGCTAGACAAACACTATTTACTCAACGAATACATTCTTTTTTAACATGTAACTTTATTAATTAAGGATGTTTAACATTTTTTAAAACTGGAAAAGCTTGGCACAATAATAAAAGGTATATTTTAGCTAATTAGCCTTGTTTTGTTTACAAGTTTTTATTTGTTTGTTTTACATTTTTTCATTTTCTGAGAATTTCAGAGGACAGTTACATTTGTAAAATTAGGTTGAGAACAGACGTGACAACATGAGTACAATCTATGCATTTGCTGATCTCTGCTGGATATTCCCCAAGATGCTCACACATGGAACACAGACCTAATTTACAGAACTCAATTTAACCCTCTGGTAACACAGATGCATCATAGGTGTCTTTGACCCAGATCAGTACTGAACACTGATCCAGACATATGCTAATTAAGATTTCATTAATGATGAAAATATCCTACCTTTGAGGGATGCCTTGGTGAAACTAGAGGGAGATTAAAAAAGACAATTACATTTCTTAAATCGACCCCCTTGTTCTCTGTGAAATACTTTGAGGCTGATTTGGTTTAATTCCACCTTTTCAAAAAAAATCTCACTTGGGGTAAAATGAAAATATAAAAAGAATAATCTCCCAAAGCAAATTTAAGCGATTCTAACAGGGACACTGCATGTAAAAAGCCAGAAATGTCTTAAACTATACCATGTCTGAGCTTTTTTTCCTATAGAATCTGAATTGATCAAAGGAAAGCAGACACAACTTGTATCTACACACACAAACTAGTCTTTTTTTTTAAACAGATTACTAACCTGGGTTTGATTTTAGTCAAACATCTGGTACTTTTATTATCAATATTGTCTTTACTCTAGTCTCATATAACCACACATAGATAGCTTCTGGAATACATGAGGGAGTAATCAATCACCGAGCAGCTGGACATCATTCCAATGACAATGCCAATGTTCCACAACCCAATGACATTAGTTTGAATTGGCAATGGATTTCTACTTCTTTTTGGATTTCTTTCTCTCCAAAGACGCTCTCCAACTCCAAATACTTTTCTAGACAAGTGACTGCTTAAATGAGGGCAAAGTAACAGGCTCGTTGGTCTCTATGGCAGGCTGTACATAATCACCATAGAAATATATAATTACACCTGTCAACTACATCTTGTGTAATTGATTCAATGACTAACAATGTCAGTGGCAGGCTAAGTTTTGAGGTCTTGCTGTGAGAAAATACTCATACATGGCTAAACATCTTGGTGTCTTAATTGCTTGTCATACTGCCAAGGCTCCTGTGTTGTCTCTATCTCCACAGCAACAGACTGGGATAGATAAAGCACATTTAATAGCCAAAAAGTGAATTGATGATCTTTCATTTTATATGTCCTTAAATAAAATCATGAAGTCATCGAAAATGATATGGCTACGAAGCCATATTTGAAAGAGAAGTCTAAAATATGATTCTGTGCATTAAAAACTAGATGCATGTTTTGTGCTTTTCAAAAAAGAATCCTCTGATTATCATTATGAGCAGAGAAGTGCAACCCACGCTTGAACATGTACAAAGGCACAATGTGACGTGAAGTTTTCATCACATTCACTGCCTTTTCAGTTTTTGGAACACATTAAAGTCCCTCAACCGCAAATCAAGAAAGCACTGGAAGCTACTAGCCATTGGCAGTTTTTTTTAGAGGGTAGTTTGGATATCAACATCGTGGTACAATAGAAGCCACCAACACTGTGTAGCAGCACACCAGTCATAATCATGTGTAATGAAACAGACTCACAAATTTAGTGGACAATTTGGTGATATAGGGGAGGGGAGATTGAGGAGCTGGGAGAATGGGGTGAAGGGTTAAAAAAGTACACATTAGTAGTTGATAGATGATCACAGGGATGGGGAACACAGCATAGGGAATGTAGTTAGCATTAATATATTGGCTAGGTGGAAAACCAGAGAAGGAGCAATTAGAGAGATCGTTTTATAAACTATATAAATGTCTAACCAATGTACTCTATACTTGAAACTAATTAAAACAAATTAATTAATTTTTTAAAAAAAGATGAGGAGTCATGGCTAGTGTAACAAAATGCAATAAATTACTTTTGAAATTTAACAAATTATATCCTGTAGCTAATGCTCACAAAATACAGTGAATAATTGAAAGTTGTCAAGAAGCCTACAGATCATCATGTTTTACACAAGATTAAATAACTTTTGATAGACTTCACAGATACAAAGCACAGTTGACCCTTGAACAACACAGGGATTAGCTAAGCCAACCACCTACAGTCAAAAATCCTCATATGACTTTTGACTCCCCAAAAACTTAACTAATAATAGCCCACTGTTGACTGGAAGCCTTACTGATAACATAAACAGTTGGTTAACACATACTTTATGTTATATGCATTACATACTGTATTCCTACAATAAACTAAGCTAGAGAAAATGTTAGTGAGAATATAATAAGGAAGAGAAAATACATTTACAGTACTGTATGTATTTATTAACAAAAATCCACATTCCACATGTAAGTGGGCCTGTGCAGTTCAAATCCATTTTTTGAAGGATCAACTGTAACTCTCACATCCAATCTCTACCATAATGAGACCACCTCACACTCATTAGGATGGCTACTCTCAATCTCCACTGATCTTTTCTATTTAGCAAGCTGTTTTTTATACCAATCACACTCAGGAAACTTGCTTTCCAAGGCTGTCAAAGCCCATTTGTTCATTAATTCATTCATGTATTCAGTCATTTGACATACTTTTGAGCACTCACAATGTGTCAGGCACTGTACTAGGTGTCGGGATGCAACAAACGAAAATGTGTTATGAGAGCACCCAAGAATGCATTAACTCAGTCTCAGATGATCATAAACATTTTCCTGAAAGAGAGGACACCCACCATATTAAGGGGTTAATATACAGAACATATGAAGAATTCCTGCAACTCAATAAAAACAACAAAACCTGATTAAAAATGGGCAAAAGACTTAAATAAACATTTGTCCAAAGAAGATATGCAAATGGCCAATGAGCACATGAACATGACCAATCAAAACCACGTGAGGTACCACCTCAGACCCATTAGTATGTCTACTATCAAAAAACAGGAAGCAGTAAGTGTTGTCAAGGATATGTACAGAGAAATTTGAAACCTTATGCAACTGTTGATGGGAATATAAAATGGTTCAGTAACTGTGGAAAACAATATGATGGTTCTTAAAAAAAAATAAACACAGAATTAACATATGATCTAGAAATCCCACTTATGAGTATATACTTCCAAAAATTGAAATCAGGGTCTTTGAGAGCTATTTGTACATCCATGTTCACAGCAGCATTATTCACAGTAGCCAAAAAAGTAGAGACAACTTGAGTGTCCATCAACAGATAAGTGGATAAGAAAATGTGGTAAATACATACCATGGAATTCATTCTTAAAAAAAGAAGGAAATTCTGACACATGCTACAACATGGATGAACATTGAGGACACTATGGTAGGTAAAATAAGGCAGTCAAAGTAGGACAAATACTATATGATTACACTTAAACGAGGTATCTAGAGTAATCAAATAGATGAGAAGGAAATGAGGAGTTGTTGAATAGGTATACATTTCCAGTTTTGCAGAATGAAACGAGTTCTAGAGACTAATTCTACAACATTTTGAGCACACTTAACCCTACTGAACTCTACACTTAAAAATAGTTAAGATTTTACATTATGGAAGAAAAGAAATAATAAAAATTAGAGCAGAATTAAATGAAATTGAGAACAGAAAGACAATAGAAAAAATTAATGCAACAAAGAGCTGGTTCCTTAGGAAGATTAATAAAATTGACAAATCCTTGGCTAGACTCACTAAGGAAAAAAGAGAAGGAACACAAATAAACAAAATCAGAAATGAAAGAGAAGTTATGACATATCACCAAGATACAAAGGATCATACAACAATGACAAACATAACAACCTAGAAACACCAGACAAGTTCTTAGAAATATACAACCTTCCTAGATTGAAACATGAAGAACTGGAAAAGCTAAATAGACCAACCAACAGTATGGAAATTGAAATAATCATCAAAAATCTCCCAAAAAGTAAAAGTCCAGAAAGAGAAAGTCTTCACAGGTGAATTCTACCAAACATTCAAAGATTTAATGCCTGTTCTCAAACTTTTCCAAAAAACTGAAGAAAAGGTAATACTTCCTAACTCATTTTATA
>NW_006443567.1:4156741-4158018 GCF_000325575.1 Pteropus alecto
TGAGCACAGATTAAAAAATCCTAAATAAGATACTAGAGATCCGAATACAGCAACATATTAAAAAGATTATATATCATGATCAAGTGGGCTTCATCCCAGGGGCACAGGGATGGTTTAACATATGCTAGATGAATGTGATACACCACATAAATAAAATAAAGAATAAAAATCATATGGTCATATCAATGGATTTAGAAAAAACATTTGACATGATGCAGCAATGATTATGGTTAAAATACTAAATAAAATGAGGGTTTGTCCTTTATGGACTTTATTATTTTGAGATACTTTCTTTCTATTTTGTCATATTTGTATGTAAGCATTAAAGATCCTGAATTGCCAAAGCAATTCTAAGAAAAAAGAACAAGGCTGGAGATATCACTGTGCCTATCATCAAATTATACTACAAAGTGACAATAATCAAAACAGCATGGTATTGGCAGAAAAATAGACACACATACATTAATGGAATAGAATTGAGAGTCCGAAAAAAACCATATATATAGGCAAATAATTTTCAATAAAGGAGCTAAAAACATACAATGGAGGAAAGAAACCCTCTTCAATAAATGGTGCTGGGAAAATTGAAAAGCTTCATTCAAAAGGATGAAACTAGACTGTTGTCCATCACATTACATACAAATTAACTAAAAATGGATCAAGAATCTGAATATAAGAACTGAAACAATACATTACATAGAAGGAAACATAGGTACTAAACTCGTGGACCTTAGATTTAGAGAGGATTTTATAAATTTGACCTCAAAGGCAAGGAAAGTAAAAGCAAAAGCAAATAAATGGGACTATATTCAACTAAGAAGCTTCTGCACAGCAGAAGAAACCATCCACAAGGCAAAGAGGCAGCCATCTGAATGGGAGACTATATTTGCAAACGACGCCTCTGATAAGGGCCTAATATCTAAAATATAAAAACAAACAATCCAATTAAAAAATGGGCAGAGCACCTGAACAGACACTTCTCCCAAGAAGATATACACATGGCCAACAGACATATGAAAAGATGCTCGGCTTCACTAGCTATTAGGGAAATGCAAATCAAAATTGCATGACATACTATCTCATACCTGTTAGAATAGCTATAATCAACAGAACAAGTAATAACAAGCGTTGGAGAGGTTGTGGGGAACAGGAACCCTCATACATTGCTGATGGGAATGTAAATTGATACAGCCACTATGGAAAACAGTATAGAGTTTTCTTAAAAAATTAAGACTAGTGCTATCATATGACCCAGAAATACCTCTTCTGGGTATCTA
>NW_006443567.1:4158175-4166484 GCF_000325575.1 Pteropus alecto
CTAAGTGCCCTCTGATGGATGATTGGATAGAGAAGTGGTACATATTTACACAATGAAATGTTACTCAGCCATAAGAAAAGATGAAATATCATTTGTGACAACATGGATGGATCTGGAGATTATCATGCTAAGCAAAATAAGTCAGGTAGAAAAAGTCGAGAACCATATGATTTCACTCATATGTGAGATATAAAAATGAAAGCAACAAACATGACAGAGACTCATGGACATGGAATTAGTGGTTATCAGAGAGAAGGGGGAAGAGGAGAAATAGATAGGAGTAAAGGGGGACAAATATTTGGTGATGGAAGGAGATTTAACTTTGGGTGGTGAATACACAATGCACATACATATAACATATTGTTGAATTGTACACTTGAAGCCTATTTGATTTTATTAACCACTGTCACCCCAATAATTTAAAAAATTTAAAAACTAGGACTAGACCATGGATATCAGACTCCTCTATCACAATGACCTCTCAGTAATATACCTGAATATAATAGAGGTATCTCAGGAAGCATAACATCTTATTATTTTGGACATGAGTAATCCATAAAATTCTTTCATTATGTTGACTAAAAAGATTTTATGTTATGTGTATTTTAACCACAAAGATTTTTTAAAAGGAAAATATATATAAATATATATATAAAACAATGATATTCAAGACACTGAACATCAAGTAACAAAGAACAGTAATTCCTGTTTTCAGTTCTAATAGCAAGGATTGGGAACTCAGGGGGAGTCTGGTGGTTGCCCTGAGTTGAGGAGATAAAATTGGGAGTCCAGAGAGGCCAGTGTGGTGAAGGTTCACAGAACAGAGCCCCAGAGGTGAGAGTTACACTGAAAGAGAGCTCCAGAAATCTGTAGGAAATATACATGTGAGCCTACGATCCATTTTAGCCTAATTGTAGTACATTGTATGAGGCATGAATCTTTTTTTTTTTTTTGCACATGGCTATCCACCTATTTCAGTACCACTTATTGAAAAGACTATCCTTTTCGCCACTAAAATCCTTTTGCATCTTTGTCAAAAGTCAAGTAAACATATGTCTGGGTCTACTTCTAAACTCTCTGTTATGTATCATTGAACTATATGTTCACAATATGCCAGTACCACTCTGTCTTGATCACTATGGCTTTATAATGAGTCTTGAAATCAGGTAGTGTAAGGTCTCCAAATTTCTTATCCTTCAAAATTGTTTTGGCTGCTGTAGGTCCTTTGTATTTTCATATGAATTTTATAATTGGCTTATGAATTTCTACCTAAAAAATCCAGCCTGATGAGATTTTGGTTGATATTATGTGAAATTTATAAATCATTTTGGAAAAATTGACATCTTAACACTATCGAGTTTTATGACCTATAAACATGGTCTATTTCTTCATTTATTACACTGGTTATAAACAAACACAATAATCAAATGCTACTCTTCTTACTCAACCATCCAGAGTCAATTTTTTTAGGTTGAAGTTGTATTTTTACCATGTAATACATATACGTTTTAAAAATCAAATAGGAGTACAAGGCTTATACATGAAAACTAGAAACAGTGTCTTTTTCAATCTCTTCCCATCAATCTCCATCCCTCTACACACCCAAGTCCTGCTATTCAGGAGCCCACCAAGAGTCACCTCATTAGAACAAAAGAGAATACTATCACCCAGAAAATTCCAAGGGATTTAGGAGCTCTGAGTCAGGAATCAGAGTCAAAGACCAACTATTAAAACAAAAACTAATGATTACCAGAGAGTAGGGAGGGAGAGAGAGGTAGATGGGGTAAAAGGGGTCAAATATGTGGTGACAGAAAGAAATTTAACTATGGGCAGTGAACACACAATGCAATATATATATATATGCCTTACTGTTAAAATGTACAGCTGAAACTTACTGGATTTCATTAACCAAAGTCATCATAATAAAAAGAAAAAAACAAAGAAACAAAAGCTGCTCCTAGCACTCTTATCTCTTATAAATGTACAAGGGTTTTAGGAGTTCTATGCCAGGAACCAGAGGCAGAGTCACATATTTTCTAATATTTTGCATATATCTTGATATCTTTCACATTTATTTTTAACTTCTTTGTGTCTTTATATTTAAAATGGGATTCTTGCAGGCAGCAAAAAGTTGCTTAATATCCAATCTGACCATGTTTGCTCTTTAACTGGTATTTTTAGACCATTTACATCTCATGTGACTATTAATATGATTGGATTTCTTATTTATTTCTTTGTTTGTTTGTTTGTTTGTTTGTTTATTATTTTCTGTATTCTTGATGCTTTGTCAAGGAGGCCTTGCTGAGGATAGACCGTTCCCCGCCTCACCAGCCAAGGCTAGCCAATTCTTTTATTTTTAAGTAATTTAAAAAATTTAAATTATAATTGACAAACAATATTATATTAGTTTCAGGTATACAACACAGTGATTAGAACTTCTATAATTTACAAAGTGATCACCCCAATAAATCTAGTGCCCATCTGACCCTATACATAGTTATTACAATATTATTGACTATATTCCCCATGCTATACCTTATCCCCATGACTATTTTGCAATTACCAAGGTGTACTTCTTAATCCCTTCTTCTTTGTTCCTCACCTCACCAAACCCCCTCCCATCCGGCAACCATCAGAATGTTCTCTGTATCTATCAGTTTGTTTCTGTTTCGTTTGTTCATTTATTCTATTCTTTAGATTCCACATATAAGTGAAATTATATGACATTTGTCTTTCTCTATCTAACATACTCCACTCAGCATGGTACCCTCTAGGTCTATCCATGTTATTGTAGATGGCAAGATTTCATTCTTCTTTATAACTGATATCCCATTGTATATATGTATCACCTCTTCTTTATCCATTCATCCATTGACGAGATAGGTTGCTTCCATATCTTGGCCATTGTAAATAATGCTGCAATAAACATATGGATGGATGCACATGTCCCTTCGAAGTAGTGCTTTGGGTTTCTTCGATAAATACTCAGAAGTGGGATTACTGGGTCCTTCTTTGTCTCTTATTATAGCCTCTGTTTTAAAGTCTCATTTGTCTGGTATTAGTATTGCTACCTTGGCTTTTTCTTTTCCATTTCCATTTTCATAAAATAATCTTTTTTACATGATTGGGTTTAAATCTGCCATCTTGTTATTCATTTTCTATTTCTCATCTGTTCTTTGTTCCTTTCCCCCTCTTTTTATGCCTTCCTTTGGATTGAGTATTCTTAATTGTTCCATTTATCTTCTTTTATAGGTTATTAGCTATAACTTTGTTGTTTTATTTTAGTGGTTGCTCTAGGAATTATATTCATATTTAATTTATCATATTCTATGTTCTAATGCTATTACGCCACTACAATAACTTTAAAACATTACATTTATATTTCTTCCATTCCAGCTTATGTGCTATTGTTGCCACATATTTAACTTCTACGTATGTTATAAACTCCATAGTACATTGCAATTTTTTTGCTTTGAACAGCTCATTATTTTTTAAAAATATTTAAGTGATAAGAAAATTTTGTTTATATGTACTCATATAGTCATAATTTCCAGTACTCTTTATTCCTTTGTGTAGGTCTAGATTTCTATTTGGTTTCATTTTCTTCTTGCCAGAAATACTTTATTTAACATTCCTGTAGTGCAGGTGTGCTAGTGGTGCATTTTTCTCAGCTTTTGTAGATCTGATACAGTATTTATTTTACCTTTTTTGGGGGGGGGGGGGGAGGATTTAATTTCCAGCTTTATTGAGGTATAATTGACAAATGAAAATTGTATATATTTAAGCTGTACAACTTGATATTTTGGTATGTTGCCTTCAGTTTAGACATATATTTTTGCTGGGCACAGTATTCTAGATTGACAGGTTTTGTTTGTTTTCTTTCAGCACTTAATATGTGTTTCTCCAATGTCTTCTCACTTGCATTATTTCCAACTATTAATTTACTGTCATTCATAACTTTCTTTGTATGTACATAAGTATAATTTTTTCCTCTGGCTAATTTTTGATTTTCTCTTAATCACTGGCTTTGAGCAACTTGATTATGATATACTTTAGGGTAGTCTTCTTCAAGTTTGTTGAGGTTGGGATTTGCTGAGCTTCTTGTACCTGTGGGTTTTTACACTTTATCCAATTTGGAAAACATTTAGCCATAATTTCTTCAAAAATTTTTCCACCTACCCCTTTTTGAGACTTCAGTTTCACATGTCTTAGACACTTGAAGTTGTCCATCAGATCATTGGTGCTTTCTTCAATAATTTTTCTGACTTTCATTCTTTCTGTGTTTCATTTTGAAAAGTTTTTATTGCTTTCTTTTCAAGTTCATGTATCTTTTTTTCTGCAATGTTTGATCTACTCTTAATCTCATCTAGTGAATGTTTCATCTCACATATTGTATCATCTCTAGAAGTTTGATTTTGGTCTTGTTTATATCTTCCATGTCTCCACGTAACATGCTCAAACTTCTTAAATATGTGGAATGTAATTAGAATAACTATTTTAATGTCCTTGTCTACTAATTTTATCATCTATATCACTTCTGGTTCAATTAAAATTGTTTTTTTTTTTACTCCTCACTCTGTCATATTTTACTACTTCTTCGCATATCTATTGATCTTCAACAGCTTTATTAAGACATCATTCATACACTATAAAATTAATTAATTAGAGGTATAAAATGCAATGTCTTAGTATATTCATCACAGTAATTTTAGAATATTTTCACCATTTCCAAAAGAAATCTTGCATTCCTTAGTTATCAATCCCTTCAAATCTACCCCAACTGAACCCTACCTAAGACCAAGGCAACAATAGTCTACTTTGTATCGCTCTATATTTGCATATTCTGGGTAGTTCACACAAATGGAATCATAAAATATGTGGTCCTTTGTGACTGGCTTCTTTCACTTAGCATTATGTATTCAATTCATCTATAGAGAGTGACGTCAGAAAAATGGCAGAGTGAGAGATGTCCCCACATCTCTCCATTTCAAACAACAATAAGCTGAACGTCTAAAACTCAACAAAAACACCCAACCTGCACACAAGCACGTCTGAGCAAGAGATCTATACGTAAGAGGTACCACAGATCAGAATGCTGGGAGTTGGGTGGTAGACTGGGAAAAATAAAGAGTTTGCCTTTCATAGCCAGAGCTCCCAGCTGGAGAAAGGACAGGAGAGAAAGTGCGATGGGTTCCCTGAACAGCCTTGCCTGGGAGAGCTGTTAGCTCTAGGAACCAGCAGTGTTCAGGGATGAGGGAGGAAAACAGAGAAGTGGGGACAGCAGAGAAGCAACAGTTGATTATTACCAGGCACAGCTGCAAAACATGAGGCTGAGCTGAAGAAGCCCCATCTCCCAACCCAGCGGGTACCACACCCCATATCCTCCAAGACTGAACACCTCAGAGCCCCAGGTAAATCTCAGCAAATGCTACCAAAACTGTTACTAACATTGACAGGGACTGATACTGAGGGTAGCGAGTGTGATCAAACATCTATAAGAAAAAAGAAGGCATTATTAAGGCTTTATATAAAGCAGAGATCCAAGAGGCTTAGACACCACCTACTGGAAACCAAAGGAAAAACGTCATTTTAGCAATAGACTAGAGCGAGACCTTTATACAATAAATATTCTTTCTATAAAAAAAGTAAAATGCACATCCATTAGTGCACAGGCAGAGAAATAGCCTATTAAACACCATGAACAATGAAGGTGACAAAGCAGATCAGAAAGAAAGAGAAAAATCTACAGAAAATAAGTTTAAAGACATGGAAATATGTGACGTAAGTGACAGAGAATTCAGGATGGTACTTCTGAAAAAAAAAATGAGATCCCAAACAATTCATATCAACAATGCCAGGAACTGAAAAAACAACTAGATCAACAGAATGAGTTTTTTAGCAAAGAGTTGGAAACCCTAAAAAAGAACCAAATAGAACATCTGGAGATAAAGAATGCACTGAAAGAGATGAAAAATGAAATAGCAAGTTTGGTAAATAAAGTCAACCAAATGGGGGAAAGGATCAGTGATATCGAAGACAGAAATCTAGAAATAAATCAGGAAGAAGAAGAGAGAAATCAAAGAATGAAACATAATGAGAGAGAATTACTAGAGAATTAGACGATAACATCAGGAGAAGAAACATAAGAATAATGGGCATTCTCGAAGGGGAAAAAAAAGCAAGGATTAAAAAGCAGTTTCAGAAGTATAGTTGACGAAAATTTTCCAAATATAAGAAATGAGCTGGAGCTTGGAATTCAAGAATTCAACAGAACACCCAAATTGTCGTAACCCAAAAAGGCCTTCTCCAAGACACATTGTATTAAAATGATCAAAAATCAATGACAAGAAAGAATTCTCAGGGCAGCCAGGGAAAAGAAAATGATAACTTATAAAGGAAAACCCATAAGAATATTGTCAGACTTCTCAGCACAAACCTTACAAGCCAGAAAGGACGGGAATCAAATAATCAAACTGTTAAATGAAAAAGAACTATCAGCCAATAATAATATATCCAGCTAAGCTCTCCTTTAGATATAAGGGAGAAATAAAGACTTTTCCAAATATGCAAAACTTGAGGAAATTCTCTACTACGAGGCCTGCATTACAGGAAAATACTTAAAGGCATCAGCTCATTTAAAACAAAATGACAAAAAAAATACATAACTATGAAAAAAGGTCACTAACAGGGAGAGAGAAGCAGAGGAGTGCAACCCTAACTAAGAACAGGGCATTATAAGCTGCAACAGTAAGAAGAGATTTGCTATAGCAAGATAGTAATGAAAGTTTAGCAAACATAGGGACAAATTGGGATAACAATAATAGAAAAATGGAGAATTCAAAGATCCATATTTGAAAAGAGGAATGGAGATAAAGGACACGCAAAAGAAAAAAATACACACACATACACACACACACATTATCATCTTCATATACGTAATGGTAACCACATGCCAAAGATTTAGAAATAAAGTATACAACAGAAAACAAGAAGGACCAGAGGGAGAACCCACTAACTCCAACCAAAATAAAAAAATAAAAAATTTAAAAAAATTTAAAAAATTAAAAAAACAAAAACAGACACACAATGACAAGAAAGCAATGGCAACACCGAGATACCAGAAAGCAAAAGATAACAGACTATAGGAAAAAACTCATATTTCAGTAATTATCCTAAATGTAAATGGACTGAACTCAACAATAAAAAGGCACAGAGTTGCAGATTGGATCAGAAAACAAAACTCAACCATACGTTACCTCCAGGAAAACATCTCAGTTTCTAAGACAAATATAGACTCAAAGTGAAAGGATGGAAAATAATATTTCAAGCAAATGGGATTCACAGAAAAGCAAGAATAGTGGTACTAATATACGACAAAATAGACTTTAAAGTAAAAAAGGTAAATAAAGATACTGTGGGACACTTCATAATGATCAAGGGAATCGTGCACCAAGAAGACATAACACTTATTAATATCTATGCTCCCAATCAGGAAGCCCTGAAATATGTAAAGCAATTACTAACAGAACTAAAAAAATAAACATACCAAAGTGCTATCATAGTACGGGATCTAAATACCCCACTGTCAGATATGAACAAATCATCCAAACAGAAAATCAATAAGGAAATAACATCTGTAAATGACACATTAGACCAACTGGACATAATTGACATTTACAGAGCCTTTCATCCCAAAAGAGCAGCTTATACATTCTTCTCTAGTGCACATGGAACATTCTCAAGGAAGGATTACATACTGGGACATAGATATAGCCTCAACAAATATAAGAGTGTTGAAATCATACCAACCATATTCTCTGATCATAAAGCTTCGAAGCTGGAGATCAACTTAAAAAGAAAGCTGGAAGAACCACTAATACATGGAGGTTAAACAACATGCTACTGAATAATAACAATTAGAGAAGAAATAAAGAGATCAAGAGATACATAGAAATGAATAATAATGATAGGACAACACATCAAAACTTTTGGGACACAGCAAAAGTGGTCATAAGAGGAAAGTTCATATGATTACAGGCTTACCACCAAAAAAAAGAATGAGCCCAAATAAACAACCTAATGCTTCATTTAAAAAAAAAAAAAACTAGAAAAGGAAGAACAAGTGAAGCCTGAAATCAGCAGAAGGAAAGAAATAATCAAAATTAGAGCAGAATATAATGAAATAAAAACAAACAAAAAAATAGAAAAAATAAATGCAACAAAGAGAGAAGGTCAATAAAATTGACAAACCCCTGGCTAGACTCACTAAAGAAAAAAGAGAAAGGACACAAGTAAACAAAAGCAGGAAT
>NW_006443567.1:4167192-4197176 GCF_000325575.1 Pteropus alecto
CCCATATATGACAAACTCTCAGCCAATATTTTAATTAATGGTGAAAAAATAAAATTCTTCCCTCTAAGATTAGTAACAAGACAAGGCTATCCACTATCACCACTGTTACTCAATATAACATTGGAGATCCAATGAGTGCAATCAGAAAAGAGAAAGATATAAAAGGCATCCAAATAGGAAACAAAGAATTCAAACTGTTACTATTTGCGGATGACATGATTCTCTTTATAGAAAACCCTGAAGATTCCACAAGAACATCGCTGGAAACAATAAACAAATACAGTAAAGTTTCTGGATATAAAATCAATGTTTGAAAATCCATTGCATTTCTTTAGAGAAAAAGAAGTGCAAAAATAATTCCTTTTGCAATTGCAACAAAAAGAATAAAATACTTAGTAATAAATCTAATGAAACATGTGAAGGATCTATATAATGAAAACTATAAGACCCTATTAAAAGAAGTAGAAATAGATACAAAGAAATGGAAAGATATTCCATGTTCTTGGATTGGAAGAATCAATATAGTTAAAATGACCTTATTACCTAAAGCATTATACAGATTTAATGCAATCTCCATCAAAATACCATTGGCATTTCTTAAAGAAATAGAATGAAAAATCATCAGATTCGTATGGAAGCAAAAAAGACCCTGAATCACCAGTGCCATCCTGAGAATAAAGAATGAGGCTGAGACATCATTCTGCCTGACTACAAACTATACTACAAAGCAACAATAATCAAAGCGGCATGCATGGTATTGGCAGAAAAACAGACACATAGACCAGTTGAACAGAATAAAGAGTCCAGAAATAAACCTAAGTTTACATGGGAAAATAATGTTCGACAAAAGAGTCAAAAACATACAGTGGAGAAAGGAAAGCCTCTTCAATAAATGGCGCTAGGAAAACTGGAAAGCCACTTGCAAAAGAATTTAACTGGACTATTGTCTATCACCACACACCAAAATTAACTCAAAATGGATTAAGGATCTGAATATAAGACCTGAAACAATAAAATGCATAGAAGAAAACATAGGAACTAAATTCATGGACCTTAGATTTAAAGAAGATTTTATGAATTTGACCTCAAAGACAGGGAGTAAAAGCAAAAATAAATAAATGAGAGTACATCAAACTAAACAGCTTCTGCACTGCAAAATAAACCATCAACAATGTAAAGAGACAGCCATCCGAATGGGCATATATTTACAAGCAATGCTTCTGATAAGGGCCTAATTTCCAAAATATACAAAGAACTCACACAACTCAATAACAATAACAACAACAAAAAATAAACAATCCAATCAAAAAATGAGCAGAGGACCTGAATAGATGCTTCTCCGAAGAAGGCATACAAATGGCCAACAAACATTTGAAAAGATGCTCAACATTGCTACCTATTAAGGAAATGCTTTTAGAATAGCTGTTTTTTACTGTTTCATACTTTTTAGAATAGCTGTTATCAACAGGACAAGTAATAACAAGTGTTGGAGAGGATATGGAGAAAAAGGAACCCTTATGCACTGCTGGTGGGACTGCAAATTGGTACAGCCACTATGGAAAACAGTATGGAGTTTCCTCAAAAAACTAAGAATAGATCTACCATATGATCTAGCAATTTCTCTACTAGGTATTTACCCCAAAGACTTGAAAACCCATATCTGAAAAGATATTTGCACACTGATGTTCATAGCAACATTATTCACAGTGGCCAGGACATGGAAGCAACCAAAGTGTGCTACAATAGACGATTTGATAAAGCAGCTGTGGTACATATATACAATGGAATATTACTCAGCCATGAGAAGAGATGAAATACTGCCCTTTGCAACAACGTGGATGGACCTGGAGATAATCATGCTAAGCGAAATAAGGCAGACAGAAAAAGTCGAAAGCCACATGATATTACTTATATGTGGCACATAAACCTAAAAGCAACAAACAAATAGAACAAACAAACAGAGATTCATGGACATGGACAGTAGACTAGCGGTTACCACCAGGTAGTGGGGAAAGGGTGATGGGGGAGGTAGGTGGGGTAAAAGGGGTCAAATGTGTGGTAACAGAAAGAAATCTAATTATGGGTGGTGAACACACAATGCAATATATATATATGCCGTACTGTTAAATTGTATATCTGAAACTTACTGGATTTTCGTTAATCAATGTCCCCATAATAAAAAATAAATAAAAGCAAAAACAAAGTTTCTTTCATTAAAAAATAAAGGAAAAAATATTCAGCTATAACATATATCAGTATTTCATTTCTTTTTATTGCCAAATAATAGTCTACTGTATGGACCGACCATATTTTAATTATTCATTCATCAGTTGCCTGCTAATTTTGTTTGGATGACAGATGTGAATTTTAACTTTTGAATACTAGATATCTTTACTTTCTTCTAAATATTATTTAGCTTTATTCTGAGATGCAGTTAATTTTGATGGAAAAAATTTATCTTTTCAGATTTTGCTTTTAATACTCATTAGGTAGAACCAGAGCAGTGTTTAATCTAAGGCTAATTTTGCCCAACCACTGAGACAGAATCCTTCTGACTACTCTACCAAATGCCCTATGAGTTATGAGTCTTTTTAATTCTGGCTGGTGGAATCGGGAACTATTCAAGCTCTGTGTGAAACTAGACACCCCCACCACCCCCTCCACTCACTCCTTATTTCACAGCTTGGAAGTTTTCTTTAGCAGTAAGCTGGGTCAATCATAGAGCTCACTTAATTTGTTTTCCGTGACAGAGAAATTAGTGTTCTTCATTGTCTGAGATACGGTGTCTTGAAATCATTGCTTGTTTCATATATTCTGTATAGTTTTATAGTTGTTTCAGGGCGGAGGTTAAATCTGGTTCCTTTTACTCCATCTTCATCAGAGGCTGAAAACTTCCTTCAGTATTATGTTTTACCCCCAAGTCTGAGTTTTGCGAAATAAAATAACTCCTTTCCAAATCTTATTTCTTCTTTGACTGGGGAAAGAGAAATTTCTCTAAATAAGCCTATTGTTGTATCACTTTAGTGTTTACAAACACACACGTGTATGTGTGTGCATTGTGTGCATTTGTTATATGTATATGCATATAAATGTATAATCTTATTTGATATTCATGGCTTCCTTTTGAAACAGATGGTAGTAGTATCCCCCACATTATAGACAGGTAAATTTAAGTTCTGAGAGTTTAAGTGACTTTTCCTAAGTCACACAGCCACTACATGATGGAATTCTCAAATAGTCTATGACCAGATCTCATTCTTTTTATCATTATACCAGATCTATGACCAGATCTCATTCTTTTTATCATTATACCATGTGAACTGCCAACCTCTAAGGAAAAGGGTTCAAACTCAACATCCTTTCCTTTCATCCATCATTAGCCCACTCCTCTCTAAAGAGGAGCAATGATGATATGATTGATCAGATTCTTGGGCACTGGTTGAATCTTTTTCTAGTGTATAAAGACTTAGGAAGATGAATAACCATAATCCCAACTGATACACTACTAACTGTTTGATTCAGTACAATCTATCTCTGAGGAAGTTCCAACCAGGTTTGGACATTGAAGTGAAAAGCAAGGACCAAAAGAGATGGGATCAGAATGAAAATACAGGGTAGAAGAAGATACAGGAATTAATTGATCACTGAGTTTGGCCACAGGGTCATAGGATAAGCAAAGTCACAAATCTGGAAGGTGCTAGTTAACTCAGAGTAGTGATGAATTCCAATATTGAAGGCAAGAATAAGATTGTAGGTCACAAGTGAGTAAAAAAGCCAGAGTCAGGGCATATAAAGAAAAAAGGAAGGGTTAGAATCCAGGAATATTGAAAAGAACCAGCAGGATGAAGACACCCAAAGGCAGAGAAAACTTGGAATTTTAAATCCAGGGAATCTTGAACCAGAAGATCCTCAGGAATTGAAAGAGAAAATTAATAAGGGACACAGATAACATACCAGTAACAAGGAAAGACCTCAAGCTAAGTCAGTTTTGTTGTTCAGTCCACAGCTTTGGTATAGGCTTCTATTGGAGAGTGTTGTATTAACACTGGGATACGATTAAGAAAGTATACAGTTAGAAGACCCAGTGAACTATACAAAACATGGCCTAACCACCCTTTCTCTTCATAAGGTCCCTGAGGGACATCTAAATGCAAGCCAAAGCAAGGGGAAAAAAATAATGACTTATTATTACCTGGGATTTGAGCTCTAAATCCCAGTGCAAAGGTGAAATGAGTATGTTTGGAACACATTAGGCATTTATTTGTTTTTTTTTCTTGGGCTAGAGTCCTAAATGGCCCTCTTCCCTAAATGCAAACCCACATCTCAGAACTTTACCTTTCAGATGAGGCGTTAAGCCATTTTGTATCTTCTTCCCTGTACTCCAAAACTTGTTTAAAATTCTTCAGAGACAGATTATACCAGACCAAGCAGTTAGCTCAGTTTGAGCATCATATCACTAAGACCAAGGTCAGATATTTAATCTTTAAGCTACCTGGACCTGTGTCCATTGATCATAAGAAGAACAAAGAGAGAATATGTGGGTTAAATAGTAGAAACATATGCTGCTTCAGAGAGCACATCTCTAAGAACATGCTTGAGGGACTTTGGGTCAGCAATATCATCTCTGTATAGGAAGGACACTACAATAATTATTTATGTATGTAACACATGCAGATAAGTTTGAGTCCAGAGGATGAATTTGCCAAAGCCATTCTTTAAATCCTAATATAAACAGTTCGTGTATAGGGAACTCCAGTTCAAGGTAAATTCCTCTGGGGTCTGAGAAAGAGACTTGAATTCCCTAAACCAGATTCTTCAAAATATTGGAACATGTTGTCTTTTCAATATTAAAGTAGCATTACTTTGATCATGATTATTTTCCTTGTGAATGATTATTTCTATTACACTATCCCTCCAAGGAATGGTGCCAGAGGACATCCTGAATCTTCTAAAATCAATTTCTAGATCTTATCAAGGAAATGAATACTCAGATTTCTTAAATTTTCTAATTAGCTGAAAGAAGACCAATATTGCCTTTAATATTTCTGGAATAGAAATGCAAATGACTTTAAAACAATGGGATGGTATATGTTCTGGCTTAGAATGTAGTACTTATTAAATTTATAAAACGTAATCTTTTTCTTCACAGTATGATTAAGTGAGCCTAAAGGAAGGAACGATACTGATGGATGACAAGCATAAACATTAGGATAGTATTCTAAGTGTACCATGCATTCTACCATTCTAAATGGTAGAATGCATGGTACACTTAGAATACTATCTTGCTTTGTAATTACATATTGGTATTGTGAATAAAAATCACAAATAAAATCTTGCTTTGTAATTACATATTGGTATTGTGAATAAAAATATTACTGCTGCTATAATAGCCAGTAGTGGATATTGTAAAGCACATAATTTTTTTTAATAAAAGTTAACATTTCATCTAGTCTTTGATGAAAGATAAGTACAAAGTAATTATTTTCTGTATTTAGGAACTCACTCTATTCAGTCAATCCAAAAGAATGTATCAACCATTGTTGACTTTAGAGAGCCTACGGTACTCTACTGGCCAAAGAGATAATAGATTTTTCGAAAGATTATGGGAGGTACTTTCATAAGAGGAGCCAGGTCTTTGGATTTAACATAGAGCCTTTTGACAAGTCACTTAATTTCACTGAGTCTCCATTTACTCATCTAAATGGTAAAATAGAGCTAATAACATAAGGCTGACCTAGGTATGCTAAATAAGCTTTCATTTGACCCTTCAGATATTTTCTTCCTGCTTCTTTACTGTTTTGTGCCCAGGAAGATAACTTGTATGAGTTATATCAATGGGGTTTCTTGATTTCTGACTTCAAATTGGATTCATTCTATTAGAGGCACTTGTAGGAGGTTGGAGGTCATCAAGAGAATGAGATTAGGGCTTTTAATACCCTTAGCTCTCTTCCTTCTAGCTTATCTTGAGTTGGCTGCATCCTTTTGCCTAGAGTAAGGGTCCATTTACCCCCGTCTGATAGCCCTCTCCAAATAATTATACTCTCTACTCTCTGCTCTTGTTCCTCAAGTCTAGGGGCCTAGAAGCTTAGGAATGATAATGGCTACCACCTAAGAGTGCTTCAACATCACTTGTTGATTTCCTTTTAATTTTGTGGCCACTCTTATATAAATAGTCTCATTATTAAACTCTCTGTAATTCTTCCAGCTGAGCATACTATTTATTTCCGCTGGCATCCTAGGCTACAGGTTGTCTGTGGGATGAAATGAAAGGTCATAGTGAAAAATATAAAGAATACACAAATATTAGATCTTATTTTTATCAGAAATAAAATGCTGAAGAATAGAACTGACCAGTGAAGAAGATCCAGATAGATCTAAAGCAAGGGTTAAAGTAAAATTCAACCAGACTATAACTAGTTGGTTCATCAAAAGGTAAATTACCAGAGCTGAAAAGGCACATAGGGAGCAAGCTGAAGGACAAACACCTATGAGGTAGCCATTTGAATAAGACACGAAGCAGTGAAAACCCTCAAATGACATAGAGGAGAGATGTAATAGGACATAACCCTTGAATAGCCTCCAAAGGAAGCCTCCAATTTTTGCCCCTAGACTCTGAGTAACATCTGCGCCATTGAGAGGACAGAGCACCGTTTTTGCCCAGTCCTTAGCTTTTATTTCTCCAGTATTTTTCCTGCCCCATGATATCCACTACAATAGAGTATATCCATGGTCAGTTTAAGGGCATTCATTATTTTTCTTCCACTTCAGTGTAACCTTGGAGTAAAACTGTCCTTTAGTCTCTTCCAAATCACCTGTTTCACCATCCTTATACTCTACAGCTTCTGACCCTTTAGATTACTGGTCTTTATTATTCTTACACACTATTCTACCCCCGCAGGGTTGAGCTAGTTTCCTCTGATACATAAATACTTGAAAACACAGTGTCTTTGTCCATTCTGGGCCCAGACCCACCCTCATCTTCAAGCTGACACTGTTCTCTTTGAAGCTTTGTGAATCTCAAGTCAGGAATATTTCCTCCACTTTGTCTGCAGAAATTCTCTAAACTAAACTCTCCTCTGCCCAGTACCCAGGAAGTATCCTTTCTTCCTCTCAACTCTAGCAGCTGCTTCAGTCCCACAACCCACTCAATCTCTGAGCAGCTTGTAGACCTAAGTTTGTTATTATCTCTAGAACCCAATCCCTTTGACAACTCTTCTCCTCACCCAGCCTTTTTGTACCTCCTGAGGTTCACAAACCCTCAAACCTCTCTAGGACTACTGTCTCTCTTCAGTTAATACAAACATACAACATTAACAATCCACAACTCAATTATAAGTCAATTCCTCTGGCCCCAGACAGAGTTACTACCACATCTACATATGAGTTTGAGGGAAAGGGGCTCTTCCAGAGAGAATGCAGAAACCAGGTCTTTGTAGTGTAAATCACATGGCACAAAGAGAGTTAGGTGGCTTTTCCTACAAACTAAAGTAGAAGCCATCCTACTCTATGGCTTTTCAAACACTTAAAATGAAAAGCAAAAGAGAGAAACACACAGTGTTCTTCCAATCACAAAGAATCCATCTATTATTTATATCTTCATGACGGTTTGAAAGTATTGAGACAATAGTGCAATCTTCTTACCTTGTTGATGTAATGTCCTCAGGGCTCTGAAATGAATTTGCTCAAATTCCTCAGTAGATATGAGACTATGGCATTGTGGTTTAGTACAGAGGCTCTGGAGCTATTTTACCTGTATTTGAAATCTCAGATCTGTCATTTAGGTAAATACAGTTGACCCTTGAACAACACAGGTTTGAACTGCATGGTTCCACTTATATGTGGATTTCTTCCAATAAATATAGTCGTCCTTTCTTATCCTTGGGTTCTGCATCTGCGCATTCAACCAATCATGGATGACAAACAGTATTTTCATGTTCCCAACTGCAGTTTCACAACTTTGGATTCCCAAGTGTGGATTGAAAATACTGTTTTTAATTTGCCATTGGTTGAATCCACAGATGCAAAGGGCCAACTGCGGTCAAGTTTTGGGGAAGTCAAAAGTTGGTAAATACACTTTCATAATCACCCTGCAAGGTCATTATGAATTATTTGACTCCTCAGAGTTCTGAGCCAGAAAATATCTTCATAGAAAGAGCTAGTCCCAGCCCCCAGCCCGTCTCCTTTCTCTCCCACTCCCTAGCCATATCCATACGGCAAGGATCTCATACACATTCATGTACCTCAGCCTGCATGTCCAAGCACTGTCTATAACCTAATCAAACAGCCATTCTTTGGCCATACCTCAGGCTGAAGATTGTGTACAATGGCATGCAGATCTTGAGAAACAGCTTGTGGCTGTTTGAGCAAAGAATTCCACAATTTTAATACTTGGGCCATGATCTAGAAAAGCTGGTGGATGAGGGATCCAGGTAGGCATATACCCATCGTACAGTGAACTGTCACCCAATAGGAAGGGGAGCAGCTGGAGGAAAGCCAAAGCAGGGATCTCTAAAGCTTAGGGCACTTTTTACCCAGGTATGAGAGTTCTGAAAAAAGTGTTAGACCCGTATGAAGAAATCTGTAACATTTAAACAAAGACAATAAACAAACAAACAAACAACTCAAAAGAGAGATACCACCATGATCCAGGTTGGAAAAATTTAATATTTTAGAGATGGATTTCTCCCTAACTTAACCTATAAATTCATTGCGATCACAAGATCATTCCAACAAATATTTTATGGAACTCGGCAAATTGATTTTATATTCATCTTGGCAAATGTAAGAATTCTTTTTTTTAGGATTTTAATATATATATATATATTTTTAATTTTTAATTACAATAGGCATAAAAATTAGTTGCAAATGTACAATATAGTGATTAGACATTAATAGAACTTACAAAGTGATGACCCTGAAAAATCTACTATGCATCTGACACTATACATAGTTATCATAATATTATTGACTATATTCCTTATACTATAATTTACATACCGTAACTATTTTGTAACTATCAATTTGTACTTCTTAATTCCTTTTCCATTTTCACCCATCTCCAAACCCCTTGCCATCTGCCCACCATAAAAATGCTCTCTGTATCTATGAGTTTGTTTCTGTTTTGTTTGTTCTTTTTATTCTTCAGATCCCACATGTAAGTGAAATCATATGATATTTGTCTTTCTCTGTCTGACTTACTCTACTCAGCCATGTTGTTGCAGATGGCAAGATTTCATTCATTTTTATAGCTGAGTAATATTCAATTGTGTATATGTACCACCTCTTCTTTATTCATTCATCTATTGATGGACACCCAGGATGCCTCCATATCTTGACTATCGTAAATAATGCTGCAATGAACATATGAACTCTCATATCTCTTTACAGTAGTGTTTTGGGTTTCTTCAGATAAAGACCCAGAAGTGGGATAAATGAGTTTTTCTTTGTCTCTTGTTAAAGCCTTTATTTAAAGTCTATTTTGTCTAGTATAAGGATTGCTACCCTAGTTTTCTTTTTCATTTTCATGAAACGCCATTTTCCATCCCTTTATTTTCAGTCTGTCTGTGTCTTTCAACCTGAAGTGAGTCTCCTGTAGGCAATATATTGTTTTCTTACTCTTTCAACCATCCTATCTCTTTTATTGGGTGGAGTAGGGCTCAACAACGGAAAAGTGGTTTCTGCTAACACTTTTGCTGGGAGAAAGCTGCCCCTCCAGCATTTGCCCTGAAGCCATACAACTCAGTTCTTTCCTGTATGTCCCTGGCACTTTTTGAACAGCTGCCCCAGCACTGGAGCTCAGAGTGAGTCCGTTAGTAAGTCCGCAGAAAGCCCCTTAAGAGAAATGTCTGCAACTCCAGTGGCCCTTGGTCTCACTCAGCCACAATTTCCACTATTTTTCACAGCCAAAAGCCGTGAGGACTTCTCTTCCTGGCATTGGAATCCTGGGGTGGGGAGCCTGGTGTGGGGCCGAAATTCCTCCCTCCTCAAGGGGGACCTCCACAGTCAAGATATCCCTACCAAATCTCAACTGCCACATGCAGGTCTGAGACCAGGCAATTCTGTGTCTCTGCTCCCCTACTAGTCTCAAGGAGGCCTCTTCTGTGTGTCCCCATTTGTAGGACTTCTGTTCAGTTAGATTTCAGGTGATTCCCAACACTGGCTGGTCTTAGTTTAGTTGTAATTTTGATGTGGTTGTGAGAGGAGGCAAGTACAGCATTTACCTACTCTGCCATCTATACTGGAAGCAAAGATTTTTTAAAAGATGGACAAAAGAAAACAATGAAAGTTTGCTCTATCAGATATTAAAATACGCCGTATGGCTAAAAGAGGTTATAGTAATTAAAATGAACAAATAGATCAATGAGATAGAATAGAGAGCCGGGACATTTAATAGATGAAAAAAGTGGTGTTTCAAACTAAAAAGAAAACAATGGACTATGCATCAAGTGATATTGGGATAATTTACTGTACATTAGGAAAAAATTAGGTTTGTGTTCTAATTGATACCATACAAAACAATAAATTCCAGATGGATTAAATAACTAAACGTGAGTAATGTAATTGAATACTATTATAAGTTTTAAGAAGAAAATGTAAAAGGATATTTATATCAGAGAGTAAGGAAGATCATTTAGCAAAATTCATATGAAATACTCTTAAAGAAAAGGAAAAAACATTTTAATTGTGCAATTAACAAATTTCATAACGAATTATATAATTTAAATATATTTTTAATTAGTAGATACTGTGAACTAAATTAAGAAGAAAAGTGACAGATTGGGAGAAATAGTTACAACATATATGACAAAAGATTCATATCCAAGATATGTAGAAAAAAGTCTCTTAAGAAAAAGGCAAAGAATCTATTATAAAGAAAGGGTTGGAAATGATGTGATTATATCATTCAAAGAAGAAGAAATTTAAATGGCAATTATAAACATGAAAAAATATATAATCTCACTAGTTATCAGGGAAAGCAACATTAATACAATATATTTTTTTGTCCATCGGACTGATAAAAATTTCCACTTTTGTTGGAAGCCTGTAGAATAATATGACTTCTTTGGAGAAAAATTTTTCAGTTGATATCAAAATACAAAATATGCATACTTTTGGACCAAGCATATGTGTGCATACAAAGAGATAAAAACAAAGATGTTTACTGCTGCATTATTTTTAGTTTCAAAAAATAGGAAAATCTAAATGTTCCTCCGTTGTTAAATAACCATATATTTATATTATACAGTGGTTAAAATAAATGAAGTAGGTCTATATGAACTGGTATGAAAAGGTTCCAAGGCAAGGTAACAAATTATATAATTTAAATATATTTTTTAAAAAATATTTTAAGGTTTGTTAATATTTTCTAAAGAAAGAAATAAAAGAGAAAATGATTTAATGCAGTAATGCATTACAATTAAGTACAACTTTAAAATTTACCTATATTAAAAGAAAGATGATTATGGTTCCATAATAATTTATATAATAAGAGAAAGATTATTGTGGTTCCATAATAATTTATACAATAGTCTCTAAGCAGTAATGTATTTTAAAAATTTTAATTAAAGCCCTTATCTACAAATTCACTTTCAGCATTTTCTTCCTTAGTCCTCTAAATTTGGCCCTAAAACCGGTGCAGTTAGGGTAAGCTTGGTGTTATCGTCTCAATTAATTTTCATAAATGATTGTTTTGCATGATTTGTTAGTATCTATCTACTTTAAATATACTGTCTGCTAATTTATACCTTGAGTGCATCGGACTTAGATCAGAAAATGGATAGCTAGCTATCTATTTTGGTTTTGAGTTTGTGTCTTTTTCCAAGAATGAGGACATTCTTGTTTTTACATATCTTTATTTATAGATCAGCGTGTGGTCTTGGAAGTCCCTGAATATGAGGCCACATGGTTTTGATTTTTAATTTTTATAATTTTTTTTTGTTTTTTAATTCCTGTACTACGGACAAATAGTTAATGACAAATTAGAATCTTTGTTTTCATGATGCATGAAGCAAGTTTCTTCCTAAAATTTAAGAAATTAAAATATACCAAAAAGAAATAACTTTACAAATCTTACCTTCAAAGACAATATTTTTGTTATCACTTTTTTGACATTTTCAGTTATAATTTAATCTTTTTACAATTAATTAATTAATTAATTAAGTTATTTCTACGTGAAATTGGTTAACAAAATCCAATGTTTCAGTTGTACATTTTAACACTAAGGCATAGATATATGTACACAGTGTGCTCACCTCCCATAGTTAGATTTTTTTCTGTATGTTTTTGGCTTTTTCGTCAAAAATTATTTGCCCATATAAATATGGGTTTACTTCTGGACTCTTGATTATCTTCCACTGGTCTGTGTGCCTGTTTATTGTTTGTTTGTCCGTTCGTTTGTTTGTTTCCCAATACCATGCCATTTGATTACTGTCACTTTGTAGTATAATTTGAAGTCAGGCAGAGTGATGCCTCCAGCCTCGTTCTTTTTTCTCAGGATGGCTTTGGCAATTCAAGATCTTTTGTGCTTCCATACAAATCTGATGATTTTTTTCTTCTATTTTTTTAAGAAACACCAATGGGCTTTTGATGAGGATTGCATTAAATCTGTATAATGCTTCAGGTAATACGGTCATTTTAACTATGTTGATTATTCCAATCCAAGAACATGGAATATCTTTCCATTTCTTTGTATCTATATCTTTCTATTTCTTTGTATCTTTGATTTATTTTAATAGGGTCTTATAGTTTTCATAATGTAGGTCCTTCATATGTTTCGTTAGATTTATTCCTAGGTGTTTTATTCTTTTTGTTATAATTGAAAAGGAATTATTTTTCCACTTCTTTTTCTGACACTTCCATACAAGCTATGCCATACACACATGCACACATGCACATGAGCCTGCACATACATACACACTTCTAACTGGGATATACAAAGCACGTTAGCTTCATTTCAGATGAGCCTATGATGCCGAAGTGTAAGGTATAGTCAAGTATTCTTAACTAGTGATAACTTGGTCCCCTAAGGGATGTTTTGCAATGTCTGAACATGGAGTGGGGGGGTACCTATTAGGTAGAAGCTAGGGATTCTGCTAAACATCCTAAAATGCACAGGATAGCCCCCTACCTAAAAGAATTATCCAGCCCCAAATGTCAATAGTGTCATGACTGAGAAACTTGGGGTACAGCCGCACTGATTAATGACTGAGCTAGAGTAAATAGGGAGGAATTTAGGATAAAACAGTCTAGAGACTGAAGCTAAGACAGTGATTACTCTAGGATTACTATAAAGGGGTGGCTTAGAGGTGACTTTCTGATTGGAAGTGAAAACTTAGAGCTCAACTTAGTTGCAGAAAATTTTTGTTAGCTTGAGTAAATATTAATCGTGCATACCAAAGAGTTGGACAGAGCCTTAAAACTCCACCAAATTCCAGCACTCCTGAACCAGGAAGTTAAAATAGTTATCAACTTGGATTTTTTTTTTAATTCCTAGAGATTATTGAAGAAGGGGAGGAAGAGAGCAAGCAAATCCTGGATAAGAAATCTGAAGACTTGAGTTCTAGTCTCACTCTTTTGTATGACTTTGGACAAGTGAGGGAATCACTAGGTTTCAATTGCCTCCTTCGTAAGTGAAAGAAATTTGGTTGTATTATTTCTAAGCCTCTTTCTAAGTTTAACAGTTGTAAATCTGTGATTTCATTCATTGGGAGTAGAACAGAATAAAGCTTAGCAACATGTTTTTTTTTCATGATTTACTTAGGCATATAATTTCTAAACATGATTAGTCTTGAAAACAAATATTCTACAAGGTAGATTAAAATGAACTATCCTTGCCTACTATCTTAGCAGATGCAAAGGATTCCACTGCTGAGACTTTTATACAGAAAAAAAAATTGGGTTAATTGTTCCTCCTGCTACAGAATCACATAAGATAAAGTCTTTGGTGATTGTAACACACGGTAATTTCAGAACTTTTTTGAGGTGTCACACACTTACATTTATTGTTTAAAACAACAATATAACCATAATTCAATGAATAGATCAAAAATATTTTTGTTAAATGTTTCATCACGTTTAATACATCTAGAGAAAGGGCTATAAAAAAGAAAGGCTTATAAGAAGGATATTCCAGTGCTGGAGAATGGGAGTTCTTCTTTTTTTCCCCCAGCTTTATTGAAATATAGTAAACAATTAGTTGCTTGTATTTACAGTATACACTTCAATGAGGTTTCTTTCAATTATAGTTGGTATACAATAATATGTTATTTTCAATTGCACAGCATAGTGATTAGAGATCCACGTAACTCACAAAGAGATCCATATAACTTACTCCACTAAATCTAGTACCCTTTTCACCTTACATATTTATTACAACATTATTAACTATTTTCCTTGTTATACTCTATAACTCCATGTCTATTTTGTAACTATCCATTTGTACTTAATCCCTTTGCTCTTTTTCGCCGTCCCCCTAAAATCCCTCCCATCTAATAGCCCTCAAAATATTCTCTGTATCAATGAGTTTGTTTTTGTTGTTGTTGTTCTTGTTCTTTATTTTGTTCTTTAGATTCCACATGTATGTGAAATCATGTGATATATGTCTTTATCTGACCCATTTCATTCAGAGCAATGCCCTATAGTTCCATCAAGGCAATATGTTTTCCCATTCCCTTCTTTTTAGTCTGTGTGTGTCTTTTGATCTGAAGTGAGTCTCTTGTAGGCAGCATATCTAGGGGGCTTGTTTTCTTATCTGTTCAGCCACTTTATCTTTTGGTTGGAACACTTAATTCTTTTCCATTTTGAGTTACTTGTTGATAGGAATGTAGTCATTACCATTCTTTATTCCTGATTTTGATACATGTTTTTTTTCTTCTTAAAGAAGCCCCTCTAACATTTCTTGTAATATGGGCTTGGTGTCGATAAATTCCTTTAGCTTATTTTTGTCTGGGAAGCTCTTGATCTGTTCTTCGACCCTAAATGATTGCTTTGCTGGATAAAATATTCTTGGTTGTAGATTTTGAGTTTTCATCACGTGAAATATTTTGTGCCAAACCCTTGTGTCCTGCATAGTTTCTTTTGATAAATTAGCTGCCAGTCTTATGGGTGTTCTCTTGTAGGTAACTAACTGCTTTACTCTTGCTGCTTTTAAGATTCTCTCTCTGTCTTTAATCTTTGGAATTTTGATTATGATGTGTCTTGATGTGCGCCTCTTTGGGTTCACCTTTTATAGGATTCTCTGTGCTTTCTGGGGTTGTACCTCTATTTCCTTCACCAAATTAAGGAAGTTTTCCATCATTATTTCTTCAAATGTCTCTTTCAATGTCGGCTTCTTTTTTCTTGCTGTTCTGATTGAGTGTCTTTGGCTTCCCCATCCTCTATATCGGTGGTTCGATCTTCTTCTTTATCCACTCTGTCGATTTCCTCTAATATACTCTTCATCCCAGATAATGTGTTCTTCATTTCTGAATGGTTCCCTTTTATAATTTCCATTTCTAATTTTATGGGGTGTTTTTATCTCTTTGTTAAAGTTCTCACTGAATCCACCTACACTTTCCCTAAGTTCATTGAGCATCTTTATAACCAGAGTTTTGAACTCTGCATCTCTTAAACTGCTCGATTCCTGAACCTCTGTTCTGTTCTCTCATACTGTTTCTGTTTCTTTGTCTTCCCATTTTGGCTGCCTTTCTGTGTCTGTTTTCATGTACTAAGCAAAGCTTCTAAGTCTCCCTGTCTGATTGGAGTGGGTTTGTGTAGTAGGTGTCCAGTGGCACAGTCCTGCGAGGAGCTAAGCTGAAGACCAAGTTTAGCCCCAGCCTGTGCCCCTCTGGGTCCACCTGTTAAAATTCAGCAATCAACCCAGATGCTATGCTTATAGTTGCCTCAAGAAGCCATGCCAGAAACTGAAGCCAGCTGCCACCAGCGTGAGTCTTGGCACTGCTCAGCAAGAAGCACCTGAGTCCTGAGGACACAACTAGATTGGTGCCGTGAGTTGGGGGATGCAGAGTTTCATGGAATCTTCTGGGCAGAGCAACCTCTGTTATCCAGTTTGATGATGTCTCCGCTATGGTGGTGCTGGGTCAGCACACTAGGATGGGGGAGGGCTCAACAAAGGAACAATGGATACCACTGGCATTTCTGCCCAGGAGAGAGCCTTGCCTCTGGCCCTCACTACAACAATTCAGTGTCCCCCTGTATATCCCTGGTGCCCCCCGCGCTGAACAGCCACCCAGTACTGATGCTCAGAGCGAGCTAGTCTGTCACTGCAAAAGTCTGCTCGCTGACACGGTCCCTTTAAGAGGCATCTGCAGCTGCCATAGCCTCTGTCCCACTCAGCTGCTCAGGACTGGCAGTCTCGCATCTTTACCACCTCCTACCTTCTGCCATTGCAGGTTGATTAATTATTTTGCTCCCTAGTCATATTGCTTCTGTTCATCTAGATCCCAGGTGACTTTCCTTACTATTTGCTCCGTGTTTCTGTCACAACTTTGATTTGGTTGTAAGAGGGATGAACAAAAGCCTCTATCATCTACACCATTTTTCCCCTGGGAGTACTTCTTATCAGAAGCAATCTTTATCATTTCTTTGCCTGCAGGGTTAGCCATGATTTCAATCTTTAGAATAGGGCTTTATTTAGAATGTGAAATATTCAGCAGAAAAGATCCTATAAGGATTCAGAATGTTCAATACTCAATCTTAGAAGAGCAGAGAGACCATTTGTCTTTTGTCACTTGTGCCTAAAACTCTATGCAAAGTCAAATATTTAATGAGGGGTTAGAGAAAACTCTGGACCGGTATTAGGTATGCAGAGCACAAGTCGCCACATATAGCTGTACAGGTTACTCAGTGCACAAGGGCACTTTAGCAGAGATAACAAGTGAAGGCTGAAACCCATAGTTCTGCTTCCATTTACCAAACCATGCACTTTGACAGGGGGCTGTGTCTGTGGGGAAAGGATCCTTTTCCAGTTCAAACAAAGGCACCATATGTCATTAGGTAATAGAGATGCCTTCAGCAAAAACTGATTGTAATGTAGTGTTGTAAAGTCTTATTCTAAATTACAATAGTGTAAATTCGTGAAATTGCCAAAGCAACAAACTTGATGCAAGTAAAAGAAGCAGATAGTAGATTAGGCTTAACTTGAAAATTCTCTGGGTGCAAAAATAATAACAAAATTTTGTTTTTGAATACTAGAAAGTCAAAAGACAAGCTAAAGATATGTAGGAAAGAATGTGAGGGAAGAAAACAAATAATTTGGCAAAATCCTACTTCGGCCCTTGAGGCAATAATTATATTTACAAAGAGGTGCCCAACTGTGAGGCCCAGGTTATCAATTAGGATATCATACATTCTATTTTTGGTAGAGATGAATGATACATAAATGAATTGATCCTCCAGCCTGTTTTAAAAAGCAACTTTCAGCCATGTCATCGGGTCAGGACACCCTCAAACTAACTTTTCACATCTGCTACACAAATAGAATTCAGATTTACAATGATGTGCATAAGAAAGTTCTAAATCACCAAAAAGAAATAGCACTTATATTAGATCTAGCTTAGATTTTGCTATTCCCATTGTCCCACAAATCCATGACAATTGATAATCTTGAAGTAAGATATATGCCAACTCAGTATTAACAAGACAACTAGTGCCCAGGACCATTCTGCAGAATGTATAACAAATATTATTGAAGGTCATAATGTCTATTATTAGCTTATGTTTAGAAGATTTTTCAAATAAAATAATTCTAATCACTGATTTTATCCATTTAAAAAGTACAGGTATTCTTCAACACGTAGCTTAGTAATTTAAGAAAAACCTTGTTAAATGAAAGGCATAGTGAAATACTGAAATAACCTTTTCTGACATAATTTGAATGAAAAGTGATTACTTTTAAGTCATTTCACAGCAGATCCATATACTCCCCCATGTTTATATCCTTCTAAACAAGCAGAAAATTCAGATCACACAGTCAGCTAGCTCTCTATTTGCATTCTTGATTGGCATGATGAGGGCTGCATCACAGTTTGTGAATATCATGTATTACATGAGACCAAAGAGGAGTCTATCCAAACCTGCAGGATGTGGAAGGCAATCAAGCAGCATAAAGGAAATGAATTGCAAGTTCTTTGAGAACAGAATCATTATGAGCTTAACAAGCATCATTCTCTGTTATATCTATTTTAATGGTGTTAGTATGATATTCATTGTTGCACTATGAGCTGTTGTGATAGATTGAGATTTACCAAGATGATAAATATTTTAGAACGACATCTGAATAATTACAAGGATTTGAATGGTGCTATCTATTCAATAGTCCAACTCCTGTGCACGGACAAAAGAGGGATATATTTTTGAGCTGAGCAAAGAATAGAAAGAAAAATCAATTTAATTAAATACAAAGAGGGTCAATGAAATTATAGAACATCAGAGCTGGAGAGAACCTTGTTTCTGCAAATATTTTACCCCAATGCTTCCACGGTAAAAAAAAAAAAAAAAATGGTATGTAGCTCTTACAGCCTGGGAATATAGTCCTCAGAAGCCAGGAGCATATTTGAAACTTTTTTTTAAAATGCCCCCTTATATCTTAAAATTTACTTTGCCTCTGAGTTTCAATTTCCTCATCTGGAAAATGATGATTATAATAGTGCTTACACCATGAGCTGGATTTTAAGACTAAATGAGACTTACATATGAAACACTGAACACACTGTCTGCCACATAGTAACTGCTCAATTAAGAGTCAATATTTTTATTTATAACAAAGAAAAACTAATTGTGCTTGCCACATGTGAAAAATAAACAGGATGGGGGTGAAGCATGGAGACTGACTGAAAATACTGGCAAGAGAGGATAATAATAATAATGGGTCCAAGGCCCATAAAAGGTTATTGCAAGAAGTGACATTGGACTTCATTAACCTAACTACTTAAACTGAGGCACATGTACTCCTAGCAATACAGTGGGAGTGACTTGAAACCATAGGATAAACATGGAGCACCTTCTGGACCAGTAGTTTTATTAGTTATTAAAGGAGAGCAAGTATTATCAAAATAAACACATATATATTATGGAGTAAATACAGATTTTTTTACATGAATCTTTAAAATAAAACATGAGTCTTCAAAAAATGACTCACCCCTTCCTCTAGGGTTTGAGTTTGCACTGTTTGGAAGTTAGGGATATTTCATTGGAAAGTAAGAAATGCACTGAATACCATTCACAAACCCATTATTTGTCACTCTTCTTTCTTGTAGGTTCATTCAGTGGAAGTACCTCAAACTGTAAGCTCCATGAAACATGAATCTTTTTCATTTCAAGTTTATTCTCAGCTCTTAGTTCAGTGTTTGGAACACAATAGAATGGTTGAATAAAGGATGACTGTATGGTTGAGAAAGATGGAAGAATGGAGTATGTACTTTGTTATTTTTCTCTTGTATCTAGAATATCAGTAACAGTACCAAATTAATTCACATTAACAGTCAATTAAATAGGGAAGCTCTAATCTGAACCTGAGGCCATAGTCAACCTAGGCATCTGGGGCTAGGGAAAAAAGGGATGGATATGCATGCCCAAATGCCACGCTATCCCATCGCTTTAGTGTGCTCCCCAAAGCAGAAAAGACAAGTTCATATGATGTCAGGCCACTAGACTGTTCCTTATGTTAGAATCATCGCATGGCAAAGAGAGGGTACTGTCTCTCCCTCAATCACTGGCAATGCTTTCCCCAGGAGTGCAGCAAGCCTGGTCACCATCAGGATTTATCCAGACCCAAAGGGAATATATTTAGGTTGCCAAACAAGAGACAAGAAGGGTGAGT
Source organism: Pteropus alecto (assembly GCF_000325575.1). Classification (NCBI taxonomy): domain Eukaryota; kingdom Metazoa; phylum Chordata; class Mammalia; order Chiroptera; family Pteropodidae; genus Pteropus; species Pteropus alecto. The sequence goes on from NW_006443567.1 coordinate 4,187,009, forward strand.
GTGTGTGTGTGTGTGTGTGTGTGTGTGTGTGTGTGTGTGTGAGAGAGAGAGAGAGAGAGAGAGTACAAGTATGTGAGAGTGTTTGTGCATACATATACTACTGGAGTTCTTTATTTTGAAGAGTTAAAGTCTGTCTTCCCTTCATTTTGGTAGCCAAGTGATCTTTTACAAGCTACTTAACTTTCTCTGAGCCTCAGTTTCCTCATTGGTAAAAGTGGGATAATACTATATGCTCTGCATATTATATTGACTTTCCAGCATTGTTTTGAGATTGAAAATCAAAATTAGATAATGCATGTGAAGTGGTATATAAACTGTTAAAATCTATACAAATGCTAGAGGAAGCATCTAACGTACATACATACTGACAGACCATTTTTCCCTAATTTGTGATGTTTTAGTTAATAGGGTCAGCAAAACTTATTTATTAAAATTGAACAATATTACAGTCCAGAAGGAAAATCTCATTCTTGTCTACTTATTCATATAGCTTGAACTGTAATCTCAAGTATCAAAGATTCCATGAAGGTGGGGAGGTTGATTTCCTCTTTGTACTTGTATCTGTACCACCCCCACTGGGGGCCAAAAGACAGTAACAAGACTGCCACTCTATAGGAGGCAAGAACCCAAGCCATGGTTCTCAATACAGAATGACATCCAGCAGTTGTTAATTACATATTTCCATTAATGGGATGAATCTCATTGTCTTCCTGGATGACAATCTCCCTTTCAATGCATAGCTATTTGTTCTGCACTCCTTAGCAATCTAGTGACTATGTTCTGACACTTATACTTCCTTACTACTCTTGAAGCTTAAAAACAAGTTGCTCTCGAACAACCATGGACCTTGCTGCACTTCAGTTTTTTTCTCTTAAGTTTTTTTTTTTTTTTTAAATGTTTTAAAAAGATTTACATTAACCGGAAACAGAAATAGCATACCTTTTCTATGACGGCTTACTTTTTAAAGCCTCATCACATCAGAGTAGAATTTTCTTCATTCTTTGGAGCACAAATCGAAGAACAATCATACAAACACATTCAGAGTTGACTTCTATGTGCTTTCTTTGGCAAGGAGACTGGATTATCCGATGGACTTCTCCAGAAAAACCTGATTACACACCTCACAGAGTTATTTTCTACATAGAAAAATATGTGAGAAGGCAGTCACAGAAACCACAATCTAGGAAAAAGCCAAGGAGGATGGAGATTTGAGAAATGAAAGTTCACTAATTTTATTCAGAATCAGTAACTATGAAACTAACATTTTGTTGGACTGTGGCATATACAAGTATTTTCTCAATTTCTTTTCAGGAAGATAAGTTTTACAACTCCAGTAGAGGAAGTGGCAAAATGTCCCAGGCATGAGATTAAATTTAAAATAAAAGATACACACCTGAAGGAAAAATGTTCATTTTTAGGAGAGCTAGAAAATAGGCAGACATGAGGCCAAGACTGAGGAAAAAGAATGGTTACCATGTAAGAGGACAGCCATAATGTCAAACAGGAATGAATACTTGAAAGTTGAAATCATGTTTGTAAATTCAATTTTAAAATGGGTAGAGAGCTGATGAATAAGATAGAATATAGGAGTTGTAGAGTCTTGAAATATTATAAGTACATTATTTAAAGCAAAGACGTTTTAGGCCAGATATTACCAATTCCTCTCAAACATCACTTCGGAAAGATCATTAATCCTTAATATTTCATTGATTTTATTCCATATCCACCAAACTACTCTGGCACGTGTCTGAATAATGCAGTGGATTGTTTTGCTCTGTCAACCTGCACATACAGAATGCTCTCATATCATGATATGAACATAATCCTGAAAAGGATGAGAGAATACAAAGGTACTGTGTTAGTTTTCTACTGCTGCAGACTTAGTGGCTTAAAACAATACTCATGTATTATCTCAAGGTTTTCATGGATCAAGGGTCTAAGCATGGTTTAGCTAGGTGTTCTACTCAAGGTCTTATCAGATAACATCAAGGTGTTGTCATTTCACTTAAGGCTTGGAGTTTTCTTCCAAGTTCACTAATTATTGGGTAATTCAGTTCCTTGTGGTTGTAGAACTAAGGCCCTCTGCTCCCAGAGGCAGCCTGCTAGTCCCTGCTATGTGACCCTCTTTACAACATGACGGTTTGCTTCCTCAAAGCCAATAGGAAAGCAATTATCTGACTTCAAACATCTCTAGGGAAAGCCTGGACATTTTTTTTTAAGTTTCACCTGATTAGATCATACTCACCAGAATTCTCTCCCTTTTGACTAATTCAAAGTAAAATGATTTGGGACCTTAAATACATATGCAAAATTTCTTCACCTTTGCCATGGAATATAACCTGATCACAGGAGTGAAAACATTTTATATTCACAAGTCTTACCACATTCAAGGGGAGGAGATTACACAGGGCATGTATACCAGGGGATAAATACCTTGGGAATTAGATTTCTGGTCAAGATGGCAGAGTAAGTAATTGCTGTACTGGCCTCCTTTCACGACCACATCCAACTTACAAGTAAACTACAGAGCATCACCTGAAGTCTAGTAGAACAGAAGTCCTACAACTGAGGACACACAGAAGAAGACACCTTGAGGCTGGCAGGACGGGCAAAGATGCAGAACAGGCTATTCGCCATACCCGTGTGTGGCAGTTAAAAATCAGGAGGGATATCTCAGCTGAGGAGGTTTCTCCTAAAGAGCAAGGGATCCCAACCCCGCCCCAGGGTTCCAGATCCAGGAAGAGAATTCCCCACAACTTCTGGCTGCGAAAACCAGCAGAGATTGTGGTTCAGTGAGATGAAGGGATGCAGGAGTCACAGGTATCCATCTTTAAAGGCTCGTGCACAGACTTACTCCCTGACAGATTTACCTGCTCTGAGCCTTAGTGCTGGCAGCTGCTCAAAAAGTGCCAGGGACATAAGGGGAAAAGCTGAATTGCCCAGCTTCTGGGCAAGGGCTGGAGGGGCAGCTTTCTCTGAGATAGAAGTGCTGGCAGAATCTATTGTTTCTTTGTTTAGACCTCTCCACTTCCAACATGCAGATGCAGACATCTGTCATATCTGAGGCTCCATCAACCTGGCTAATACTTGTCATTCCACCCTGAGACCCTGATGAGTCCCTGAGACCTCGCCCCACCTAAATTTTGTGCCCACTACAGCAAATTCCAGTGGCTTTTACATACAAACATGCCCCATAACTTTTGCTGAGCAGCCCCAACCCCAACACTAGAGGCAGCCAGCCTTGGTTTGCGGCTTAGCCTCTCCTGGGCATCTCTAAGCCCAGCACAGGTGGTGGCCATCTTTGGATTGCATGATAGCTCATACCAGGTGGCCCAAGCCTGGATACAGGCTGTAGCTGAACTTGGCCTGTGGCAAAGCCCCTCTTAGTAGCTGGCTTCCCAGAGCACCACTCGGGGACACATATGAGGATAGTACACCCAAAAGGCAGACTGGGCAGGAACCAGAACCCTGCTATTAATTGAGAACCTTCTTGAAGAAATAATTATGAGAAACTTTCCTAACATAACAAATGAAATAGACATACAAGCCCAGGAAGTGCAGAAGTCTACCTAGAAGACCAAGGGGTCTTGGCTCTACACTGGGCTCTCAAGCCCAGGATCCATCGTTGCTTTGCTAAGTCCTTCCATGCCAGGCTTGTAGATCCAGGTATGTGCCATATCTGAATCTCCATCAATGTAGCTAACACTGGGGATTACCTGAAACCACTCCCAACTTGTGGGCCCATCCAAGCCATTTCCAGTGTATTTTCCATACAAATGGCCTGCCATGGTTCATGCTGCAGACTTTTCTAAAATCTCCCAAAGGCTCACAAAACCTAAACAAGCAGCATCTGGCCTTGGCATGCCTCGTACCATTGCTGAGCAGCCCCAAGCCCGACACTAATGGCAGCTAGCCTCGGATTGCAGCTTGGCCTCTTGAGACACTTTCAAGACTAGTGTGAATGCCAGCCATCTGTGGATTACTTGGTAGCTCATGCCAGGCACAGGCACAGGCTATAGCTCATGCTAGGCCGGGCACAGGCTATAGCTCAACTTGGCCTGTGGCAAGGCTCCTCCTAGGAGGACCCAGCCTATATACCTGGTGGCTGGCTTTGGTCTGAACTGGAGCACCACTCGGGGTCATATCTGAGAACGACACATCTAAAGGGCAGATAGGCCAGGCACCAGAGCCCTGCTATAACAAATCCTGCTCTATAGAGTCAGCCCCTACACAACAGCTTCTCCACTGGGCATGACCAATCACAACCAATTAGCCTGAGGGTCAATTTCTTCCATTAACAAGCAAACTGCAACCAGGGTTTGACCACAACAAGAGGGCACACACAGTCTATACAAGGGACATACCTGGAGTGCCTGGCTCAGGTGATCAGGCCTTACTATATAAGGCCACTCTGCTAAGACCAGGAGACATAGCAGCCCTACTTAATATGTAGAAACAAACACAACCAAAATGGGAAGACAAAGATATATGTATGTCCCAAATGAAAGAACAGAACAAAGCCTCAGAAAAAGAACTAAAAGAAGTGGAAATACGCAATCTACCAGATGCAGAATTCCAAACACGTATCATAAAGATGCTCGATAAACTTAGGGGAAGAGCAGATAAACTTATTGAAAACTTTAACAAAGAGATAGAAAACATAAAATTGAAGTCAGAAAACATAAAAAGAACCAGTCAGAAATGAAGAATACAATAACTAAAATGAAGAATGCGTCAGGAAAAATTAAGAGTAGATTAGATGAAGCAGAGACGTGAACCAGCAATTTAGAAAATAAGGTAGCAGAAAACATCCAATCAGAACAGCAACAAGAAAACAGAATCCAAAAAGTGAGATTAGTTTTAGGGGCCTCTGGGAAAACATTCGCATCATAGGTATACCAGAAGGAGAAGAGAGAGAGCAAATAATTGAAAACCTAATGGAAGAAATAATGACTGAAAACTTGCCTAACCTGGCAAAGGAAATAAACACACAAGCCCAGGAAGCACAGAGAGTCCCAAACAAAATGATCCCCAAGAAGCCCACACCAAGACACAACATAATTAAAATTACAAAGGGTAAAGACAAAGAGAATATTAAAAGCAGCAAGAGAAAAGCAGTTAGTTACCTACAAGGGAGCTCCCATAAGACTCAGATGATTTCACAGCAGAAACTTTACAGACCACAATAGATTGGCAAGAAATATTTAAAATGATGAAAAGTAAGGATCTACAACCAAGATTACTCGACCCAGCAAAGTTACCATTCATAATCAAAGGACATATAAAGAGCTTCCCTGACAAGACAAAGCTAAAGAAGTTTATCACCACCAAGTGAGTATTACAGGAAATGTTGAAGAGACTTCTTAAAGAAGCAGAAAGAAATAGAAAAAAAGGTAAAAAAAAATATGAAAAATAAAATGACAATAACTACATATCTATTAACAATTATTTTAAATGTAAATGTATTAAATGCTCTAATCAAAAGATATAAGATGGCCGAATGGATAAGAAAACAAGACACTTACATGTATTGCCTACAAGAGATTCACTTCAGATCGAAAGACACACAGATTGAAAGTAAAGGGATGAAAAAAGATATTCCATGAAAATGGAAACAAACAAAAAACTTGAGTATCGATATTTATATGAGAAAAAATAGACTGTAAAACAAAGGCTATAACAAGAGGCAAAGTAGGACCCAATTATCTCACTTCTGGGTCTTTATCTGAAGACACCGAAAACACTACTTTGAAAGGGCACATGCATCCATATGTACACTGCAGCCCTATTTAAAATAGCCAAGATATGGAGGCATCCAGGATGACCATCAATAGATGAAAAGGTAAAGAAGTGGTGGTGGTGAGTGCGTGAAAACATGGCAGAGTGAGAGACTTCCCCAGATCTCTCTGCTTGAAACAACAATAAGCTGAACATCTAAAACTCAACGAAAAACAGCCAAACTGCATACCATCACGTCTGAGCATGGGAACTACGTATAAGAGCTACCACAGTTCAGAATCCCAGGTGTCGAGTGGTGGACTGGGAGAAATAAAGAAGCTGCCTCACGCAGCTGCTGGAGCTCCCTGTAGGAGGAGCGGGAGGGGAGAAGGTGCAGCAAGTTCCTTGAGCAGCCTTGCATGGGAGTGCTATGAGCTCCACGCGGTAGGCGACATAGTCCAGTCATCAAGGCAGAAAGCATAGAAACAAGATGGCAGAGAAACAATAGCTGATTTTTACCAGCTACGGTTGCAAAACCGAGGTTGAGCTGAACCCCTAACCCCTATCCCAGAGGGCCCATTCCCCCATATCTTCCGAGACTGATCACTGCGGAGCCCAGAGGAATCTGAGCAAATGCTACTGAAACTGTCGCTAACAATCACAGGGACTGAGAATGAGAGTAGTGATTGCGATTAAACATCTATAAGGGAAAAAAGGCATTATTAAGATTTTATATAAAGCAGGGATCCAAGAGGCTTAGATGCCACCTACTGAAAACCAAAAGTAAAACACCTTCTATACAACTGGCTAGGGACCATTATATAATAAATCTTCTTTCTTGAAAAAAAAAAAAAAAAGCAGAATACACTTTCATTAATCCCCAGACAGAGAAATAGTCCATTAAGCACCATAAACTACTAAGGTGACAAGGCATCTCAGAAAGAAAGAGAAAAATCTCCAGAAAATAAGCTTGCTGACATAGAAATATGCAACTTAAATGACAGAGAATCCAGGATGAAACTTCTGAAAAAACTCAATGAGATCCAAAACAACTCAAATCCACAATTCTAGAAATTGAAAAAACAACTAGATGAACAGGATGAGTTCTTTAGCAAGGAGACTGAAACCATCAAAAAACCGAATAGACCTTCTGGAGATTAAAGAAAAAGCACACTGCAAGAGTGGAAAAATGAAATAGCAAGCTTAGGAAATAGAGTCGACCAAATGGAGGAAAGGATCATTGATATCAAAGACAGAAATCTAGAAATACATCAGAAGGAAGAAGAAAGAAAACAAAGAATGAAAAATAATGAAAAAGGAATACGAGAACTAGCTGATACCATCAGGAGAGAAAACATAAGAATAATGGGCATTATTGAAGACGAGGAAAAGGAGCAGGGGACCAGAAAGCATTTTCAGACAAATAGTGGACGAGAATTTCCCAAATCTAAGGAATGAGCTGGAACTTGGAATTCAAGAAGTCAACAGACCGCTCCATTATCTCAACCCAAAAAAGACTTCACCAAGACACATTATATTAAAATTATTAAAAATTAATGAAAAAGACAGAATTCTCAAGGCAGCTAGGGAGAAGATAATAACTTGCAGAGGAAAACCCATTAGATTATCCTCGGACTTCTCAGCACAAACCTTACAAGCCAAAAAGGAAAGGAATCAAACATTCAAACTATTAAGTGAAAGGAAATACCAGCCTATAATAATATATCCAGCTAAGTTCTTCTTTAGATATGAAGGAGAAATTAAGACCTTTCCAGACATATAAACATTGAGAGAATTTTCCACTACGAGGCCTGCACTACAGGAAATACTGAAAGGGGTCAGCTCACATAAAACAAATGACAAAAAATAATAATAATAATAATTAGGAGTAAGGTGACTAGCAGGCTGATAGAAGCAGAAGAATGCAACCCTTACTACAAGCAGGGCATTATAAGCTTAAAAATAAGAAGGGATTTTCTATAGCAAGATAGTAATGAATGTTCAGCATACATAGAGAAAAATTGAGACAACAATGACTGAAAAGGTGAGGATTCAAGAATCCAAATTCGCAAAAGAAAATGGACATAAGGCACACACAGAAGAAAAAAGACGACAGTATACATATAACTATCCTTTACATATTTGTAATGGTAACCACACTCCAAAGATTCAGAACTGAAGTATATAACATCAAACAACATGGCATTCTGGAAAAACATGGCAGAGTGAAACAATAAACTGAACATCTAAAACTCAACGAAAAACACCCAAACTGCACACCAGCACGTCTGAGTGTGAGATCTGCTCATAAGAGCTACCACAGGTCAGAACCCCGGGTGTCGGGCAGTAGACTGGGACAAATAAAGAAGTTTCCTCTTGCAGCCACCAGAATTCCTTGCAGGAGGATGGGGAGAGGTGAAGGTGCAACGACTTCCCTGATCAGCCCTGCTTGGAAGTGATGGGACTTAGCGGCCGGCAACAGGGCTCAGTCGTGAGGGCAGAAAGCAGAGAAGTGGGACTGGATAGCAGAGAAACAACAGTTGATTTTTACCGGCCCCAGTCCAAAACCAAGGCTGAGCTGCAGCCCCCAACCCTGAACCCAGAGGGCCCCTTGCCCCACACCCTCCGAGATTGAACACCTCAGAGCCCCAGGGTAATCTGAGTGAGGGCTGCCGAGACTGAGGCTACCTCTCTCAGCCTCTGGAGCTCCCTACAGGAGGATGGGGAGGGAAGAAGGAGCAGCAAGTTCGTGCTGCAAGTTGCCTGAACAGCCATGCCTGGGAGGGTTGTGGGCTCCCAGTGGCCGGCTGGCTGCAGGGCCCAGTCATCAGGGCAGAGAGCAGAGAAGCAGCTGGCAGAGAAACAACAGTTGATTCTTACCAACTGTGGTTGCAAAACCGAGGCTGAGCCCCAGCCCCCAACCCCCAACCCAAATGGCCCTTCCCCCCATATCCTCCGAGACCGATCACTGCAGAGCCCCAGGGGAATCTGAGCAAATGCTACCAAAACTGTTAGGGATCCAAGAGATTTAGATGCCACCTACTGGAAACCAAAAGATCTCTCTTTGCAGCAGGCTAAAGAGAGATCTTTATATAATAAATCTTCTTTCTGAGAAACAACAGAATACACTTCTATTAGAACCCAGGTGGAGAAATAGTCCATTAAACACCATGAACAACCAAGGTGACAAGGCATCTCAGAAAGAAAGAGAAAAATCTCCAGAAAATGAACTTACAGACATAGAAATATGTGACCTAAGTGACAGAGAATTCAGGGTGGTACTTCTAAAAAACCCAGTGAGTTCCAAAATGAGTCATATCAATAATTTCAGGAATTGAAAAAACAACTAGATGAGCAGAGCAAGGAGATTGAAATCTTCAAAAAGAACCAAATAGAACTTCTGGATATAAATAAAACACACTGCAAGAGTGGAGAAATGAAATAGCAAGCTTGGGAAATAGAGTCAACAAAATGGAGGAAAGGATCAGTGATATTGAAGACAGAAATCTAGAAATAAATCAGAGGAAGAAGAGAGAAACCAAAGAATGAAAAATAATGAAAGAGAAATACACGAACTAGCTGATACCACTAGCTGATACATCAGGAGAGGATACATAAGAATAATGGGCATTACCAAAGGCAAGGAAATGGATCAGGGACTAGAAAGCATTTTCAGACAGAGTGGATGAGAATTTTCCAAATTTAAGGAATGAGCTGGAGCTGGGAATTCAAGAAGTCAACAGAACACCCAATTAATTCACCCTGAAAAGGCCTTCACCAAGGCACATTTTATTAAAGTTATCAAAAATCAATGACAAAGATAGAATTCTCAGGGCAGTCAAGGAGAAGAAAATGGTAACGTGTAAGGGAAAATCCATTAGATTATCATCAGACTTCTCAGTGTAGACTTTACAAGCCAGAAAAATGGAATCAAATATTTAAACTATTAAGTGAAAGGAACTGCCAGCTTAGAATAATGTATCCAGCTAAGCTCTCCTATAGATATGAAGAAGAAATTAAGACCTTTCCAGACATACAAAAATTGAGGGAATTCTCCACTACAAGGCCTGCACTGCAGGAAATTCTGAAAGAGATCAGCTCACCTAAAACAAAATGACAGCAACAAAAATGCATAATTAGGAGTAAGGTGACTATTGGGCATATAGAAGCAGAGGAGTGCAACCCTTACTAAGAACAAGGCATTATAAGCTTAAATAATAAGAAGAGAATTGCTATAGCGAGATAGTAATGAACTTTCAGTATACATAGAAAAAAAATTGAAATAACAATGACTGAAAAGGAGAGGATTCAAAGATCCAAATTCACAAAGGGGAATGGAGATAAGGCATGTACAGAAGAAAATGGATGACCTTATATATATACTATCCTTTACATATTCATAATGGTAACCACACGCCAAAGATTCAGAACTGAAGTATATAACATAAAA